>NW_023596921.1:13935119-13970087 GCF_011947565.3 Pollicipes pollicipes
ACGAGAGAAAGAAAGAGGGAGAGAGAGAGGGAAAAGAAAAAAGAAGAGAAAAAAACAAAAAAAAGAGAGAGAGAGAGAGAGAGCGAGAGAGCGAGAGAGAGCGAGAGAGAGGAGAGAGAGAGAGAGAGAGAGAGATAGAGAAGAGAGAGGAGAGAGCGAGAGAAGAAAAAAAGAGAGCGAGAGGGGCGGGATGGAGGGAGGGAAAGAAAATAAGATAGAAAAGAAAGAATCCCTCCCCCTCCTCCCTCCCTCCCTTCCCTCCCTGCTCCTTCCTTCCCTTCACTCTCTTCTCTTCTCCTTTATCTTCCCCGCCCTTTGCCCCGCTTCGCTTCACCCCCCTGTCCCTCGCCGTTTCTCCCCATCTTTCTTTTACTGACTCTTGTTTGCCTGTTCCGCACTTTCTCGTCATTGACTGCTCTCTAAAGTACGCCGTGCGGCGGATGTGGCCGCGCGGCTCCGCCCGGACCGGGCTCGTCGCTCCACTTATTGTTGACAGTCGGCGCATTTGTTACTCTCTGGAGCCCACGGCGTAATGGATGAGATGGTTGTACTCGGCCCAGGAGCGGGTAAGGCTTACTCGGGCCGTGGTGCAGCGGGTCGGCCCGCCGTGTCGCCGCCGTTGTGCTGGTGACGGCTGGTCTTCCGTGTTCGGCGCTCAGTGTCCTGTGCGTGGCGTCCTTTGGCAGACCCCCGCTGTGTGTAGCAGGATCTGTTTAGCAAGCGACTGGCAACTCTATGCTTCTGTGAACCACCTTCGCTCAAGTCTTCGTGCGTCATGGATGAAATGTGAACTGCGCCTGTCGCACGTGCTGTTCAGTTCGCGTATATGTGAAGCCTTGGAACTCTTGTACGGGGCTGAACTACGGACGACGTTAGCGGTTGTATTGACCGGAGTTAGTTGTGGTACTGTGCCTTTAATGTCACGATCTGTTGATGCTGGGTTTGGAAAAATGTTCGGAACGGCACGCTTGTTGCGCGTTGCTCCCTGATCACGTTTCTGGTTTCTCTTTCATGATTTTGTTTTGTATTTGCAATTTATATCTGTCCTTGTTGCTTATTGGGGCATTGTCATTGTCAATGCATTATCAATGTCGGTGCATGTCAGTGTTGTTAGTGCGTGTCAATGCAAAGGATTACAGCACATCACGTTATGTTTACATTGCCCTTTGTTTTAGCACATCACTTTATGCTTGAGATAATGTCAGGTCATCGATGGTGTGGTGTGCTCGGACTATACGGGCTGTGCAAATGTAAAAGTTATGTAGGTGATATTTTCTGATACACTGTGATGGTAAGGTAGGCCAGAAATCAAAATGTTGCCAGCAGTTCTTCGTGAAATGATGTGTCTGCTGCGGAGATGAGGGGTGTCTTGGCAGGAATGACGGTAACGTGCAGTTGCTCATACGATTTATGATAACGACTACGAAAATGGCTTGCAGATAGCCGGTTGGGTTAAGACTTACCGGCGAGAGCACTGATAATTTTGGTTTGTCGTAAAGAAGTGCCCAGTGCGTGGTAAAATAAACATTGTTGGTACTGTGATACATTTCACTCAGTGGCAAGTGCAAAAGCAGAATTTGTCGGATTTTGAAGAAGGCACTAGTTACGACCTTGTGGCGGTGGGGTACGTCAGTTCGAAAACAGCAAGCACGGGACATCAGCTGCGGGAAGTGCGAAGCTTGGGTACACCAGGGGCATTTCACGGCAAATCAACTGCCGGACGGGCCAAAATAACAGCCCACGTGTGTAATATCGCTTGGAGCATGAGGTTAGAGCTGTCTTACGCCTGTGATTCAGCTGCGTCATTTTTAGAGAGATCCGGGCTGCGGGTAAGGGGTGAAGCCTCGGAACATCCTTATAACGCCAGCCAGCAGGGGCGTCTTAGAATGTACACAAATTCACAGTCGTCACTTTTCTATCCAACACAAGCCATTTACAAGTGTTCTTTTGAATGTCACGAGTTTAGTTCTGAGCTTGGTATGTAGGATACATTTCAACCGGATCGCACGGATGTCTGTTACGGGCTCCAATACGATAAAACGTACGAATGATAAGTTTTTAAGTTCTGGATATAAGATATGTAACACGAGTGCCCATCCCCCGGACAGGGAGAGAGACATGCAGGGCTTTTTAAAGGAACACTACTTTCGAATAGGATTTGAAAAGCATTCTGTGGGGTATTTCGTAACACCTGCTTCCTCCCGCCCAAATACCCAGATGAACATGATTCTGCTGACCAGCTCCTCCGATAGGTGCTTTGAGGCGTCCTCTGCCATCGGCATTTGGCGTTCATGGGTGCTCGTAAGGCTGTCCTGTGCTGTGGCATGCTTAGCTGTGCCCCCGATATCCTCACATGTCTCCTCACGATGTGATGAGGCTAGCAAATGTCGCTGCCAATGCCAATGTCAGGGCAATCCTAGGTAGTCTCATGCTCGCTCGCGCTGATAAAGTGCTTAATTATGTACGGTTTTGCACCGCCATGTATGAAATATTTTAGTTAAAATTGAGCACTGTGGCACAAAGTTCTGGGACAAGGGGTTGCAGAAACATAGGAACCCTGGTGGTGACACCGTTCGGGAACACCATTGCCACATCGCTTTGTCATATGAGAGAGAAAATAGCCCTGGCAGCGCAGCACACAACTCCCGCCAGTTTGCTGCAAACGGGTGCGCAGTGCACTGGAAGGAGCCGCAGGGGGGACTGGGGCCGTGTCTTCCACTACGAAGCAGTATAGTCAGAAAAGTTGCCCTGGACAACCACTTCGTCCTCTTTGGCAAAAGCCTTTGCATGAGCAAAGTACTGATCCAGCTTGTCTGATCTTCAAAGTGGTAGTTACCGTCCTAGTGATCCCTCATCATGCAGTCACAGTTTTTTTTTTGTGTCAGATACAGCGTGATCTAGCAGGTGACATCATTTCAGATCAGAAAAACCGAGGGCGGAGTTGAGGAACTTTGTATTTTGATACGCGCACATGTGCACCGATCGCGCACCCTGTTGGCTGCCTGACGGAGTGCCTCGGATGAAGTGCAGTTATTGCCGATGAACTGATTAAAGAGTTTTTTTTTGTCCCTTTTGGGAATGTTATACACTTACGCAAGCTCCTCAAGACAAGCCTCCTTTGCACACTAGTTTTGGTGTTATCGCTGAGCTGGACCGTGTCATAGTCGTTCTTGGGCAGGCACACCTGGCTGACATGGTCCGACTCGAAGACCAGCTTTACTTTCTTCCTGCCCACTTCAGTAATGCGTAGATCTGTCCTCGCTCTCAGGACATCCGGCAGTATGCCAAGTGACTTTTCCAGTTGGTGGCTCTTCCTGGCCATGTGCAAAGCTGTTTTTAAAAATTGGCTGCCCGGTACAGTGGCAAAGGCGTCAAACGTTGAAAGCCGTCCTTTGTAGTCGGTGCCGCTATGTGCCTCAGTTTTCAGATTATCCAACATCTAATATATGTGGAGCGCATAAGTATTTAATGACTTGTCGGTAGCTTAACCCATAATCCTCCGTTTAACAACAGAGTGAGCGTTAGTTCACAGAAGCTCAAGTAAGACGTTACACATTATGAACAACTCATGGAAGTATTCGAAGCAATTTTGCCGCGCTAAGTCACTACGCTTAACCACTATTTGTCTACTATCCGCTTGTTCCGTCCTGTTGTGATAGTGATCCTTATTGCCTGAGCTTTCGGCCCGTTAAACCGTCTCTGTGCTTCGGTAAGGTCTTCCAGGGGTGAAAAAGCTACCGATTTGCAGGATATGATCGATTAAAAAATTAAAACCTTATTGAATTACACCATATTTCAACAGACCATCCCAATTAGACCTATAGACATGCAGGCATCAGGCCAGCAAAGAGCCGCAAGAGCCCATCGAGGTTAGTCTACCCCAGGTTTTGCACTCGTCCTTGACACTAATCTTACCACCTGATCTGCTAGAATTTAGTTACGAATGATATCTTTAGACAGAGGGAACCTGTCTAAACGACTTCATATCAGAACGAAAAGTTCTGCCTTTTGCTAAATGAAGCTGGTTTCCTCTAAGTCTCGGCCTAATTTCCAGTGCTGCTTGTATGTCTGCCTTGTCTTTCCCTTTCATAATATTGAATACCTCTATTAGGTCCCTTCTTAGTGTACGATATCTTAGTGAATTCAAATCCAAGGCATTAAGCCCGTCCTTATATCCTAAGCTGGTTAACCCATTTATCATCCTAGCTGCTTTTCGTCACACTCTCCAGCCTGTATATATATATATATATATATATATATATATATATATATATATATATATTTGGAGGCATGGGGACCAAGCCTGTACACAACACTCTAGGTGTGGTCTGACATAGGCGAGGTACAACTTTGACAACATTCCTATTCTTGTAATGGTCATTCCTATTAAAAAGTCCCAGTATTCGATGTGTCTTGCTCCTAGCAACACCACATTGCTTTTTAGCCTTTCAATCCCTGGAAATTGTAGCCCCTAAGTCCGTTCTGTCCGCGACCTGGTCCAGCCCTCGGCCTCCCATTTTACAGCTAATGCCCCCACTGCTAGAACCACACATATGCATCACCTTACACTTATGATTAAGTGAAATCTGCCACAAGAGAAGCACAGCTCACCAGTTTCTCTATGTCAAGCTCCACCTGGTTGGCATTTTTCAACACGCTTATCAATTTAATGCCGTCAGCTAATTTAAGCACCTTATTTTTGATCCTATCCTAGCATTATTCACAAAAATAATAAACAGCAATGGCCTTAATACCGACCCATGTGGAACCCCACTCTCTACTAGCTCCCGCTGATAATGATACCAGTGAGCGCTACTCGTTGTGCCCTGCCTCGCAGCCAAGTCCCTACCCAACCAAGATTTTCCCCCCAATACCATGCAATTTCAACTGATATAAGGGACGTTGGTGTCAAACGCCTTACTAAAATACAGATAAAGGACATCTAAACTTTTGCCTTTATCTACTGACTAGCAACCTGTTCCACGAGCTCCAGAATAGTTGTCAAGCAGGACCGACTAGAAAAAAACACGCTGAATACAAGTTATCAACTGATGCCTATCAAAGTGCAACCGAATGCTAGCCTTAATAAATTTCGCTGAGATCTCACATCCTAGTGAGGTAAGACGGACCGGCATGTAGTTGCTGCCACTCTTTTTGGTCCTCTTCCTAAATATCGGCACCACATTGACATTGCGGCAGTCCTCAGGTATTTCTGAAGAACTCAATGACCTTTATATCACTATAAGAGGAAAAGCTAAAACACTAGCGCATTCCTTCAGCACTCTGCCCTATATCTGGTCAGGTCCGGTCGCCTGGATTTCCTTCAAGCTATCCTTCTCAAGCTCAAGCTCAAGATTTCCTTCAGGCTATCGAGCCCCCGTCACCGTCAAATCTACAAGACTGCCTTCTGTCAGGTTCCGCCTACTACCAGGCAGATCACTCACGGGCCCGTTGTGAACACTGAAAAGACTGCTGCTAAGAGCATCTGCGATATTGCTATCCTCCACTACTGACTTTTCATCTTCCTCAGGGGGGCCGACAGGAGATCCCTTAGACTTAAACTTGTAGCTGGAAAATTTCTGAACATCGCCAGGGCAAATGTCTCTTAGCCTTTTTTCTGATAATCTTTTCGCCTTCCAGATTTCCACCCTTAGCTTTTTTGTAGCAATCCTATACGCTGCCTTGCTGCTTTCTGTGCCCTGAAATAGCATACGCCGTTCTTCACTGCAACCAAATTGCGCACTGTGTGCGCCGGAATGGGACTTCCTTGAGCTACTGTCACCCATTTTCCGAAAGGAACGTTTCCTGTTCTTCTAAAATATCCGCGAACACTTTCCGCATCTGATGTGCAGTGAGCCCAGTTAGAGAATCTACCCACTTGAAGCTAGGAAAAAGACGGTAAGTTCTTCAAATTTGCCTCTAGCAAAATTTGGAGTAATAGTATGATTAGGGTCCCGCTCCGGTCAGCCGCTGAGGGGATTCTGAGCGACCCTTGACAGCACTTTATCACGGCCGGTGGCGCGTCTGACATGTTGACAGGTCGGCGGCCCCATCCTGTCAAACTACTCCAGGAGGCAAACTAAAGCCTTATCTGGGGATGTCGGCCAGATTCTCCTCCCTCTGAATTGGGAGGCGTACAGGAAGTCCGCTATCGGAATTTCCTCTGCCTTCCTACATTCAACATCCTATGCATAGACTACCAGAGTCAACGCCCATCTCTGCATTCAGGCTTCCACCAGCGCATGAACCTGCGTCTTTGGTTCCAAGAGGGCAGTGAGCGGCTTGTCTTCAGTCAACAGAGTGAATCTCCTATCCCAGAGCGGTCCGATTCAAGCGGTCCCAGAGGTACCGCTTGGATCGGGTGACGCCGAAGATGACCACCAATCTCTCCCGTTCTACTTGAGCGTAGCTTTTCTCAGCTTTAGTGAGACGTCTTGCAGCAAATTTCACGGGTCGCTTGTTCCCATTTTGGTCCACTTGCATTATAACGGCACCCAGACCATGTGGACTTGCACCAGTGACCAATCTCACTGGCTTTCGTCCGTCACAATGAGCTTAGACGGGAGGCTAAGCGAGTCCCTCCTCCAGAACCTGGAAACTGTTTTTTCAGCTGCCGTCCAATACCAATTTTGCCCCTTTTCGGCAGTTGGTATAACGGAGCTCCCGCCTTGGACATGTCTGCCATATATCTAGTACAGAGGGTTGCTACTCTCAGGAATCTAATCAGCCCGCTGGTGTTCTGAAGTATTGGTGCCTTTAGCACGAGGTCCATCTTTTCCTTCACTGGTTGGACGCCTTCATCGCTCAGCTCTGCTCCCAGATACTAGACTGGCGTCATCATGAACTCGCACCTTTTTCCTTCGAAACGATCTTCCATTTATTCAGTCTCTTCATTCAGCCGTTCCAGAATTTCAGTATTCGCTGAGCCTGCAAAGAAGACTCCATCTAAGAAGGAGGGAGGTAGGCCTTCCAGGGAGGTCTTACACTACACGAGGGAGGCCTTCCAGCATCTTTTCCGCCGTGTTTTGGAATATAGCAGGCGATGCTGAGATACCATATGGCGAGCGTTTCATTTTTAGAAGTCCTCTCGAGGGTGTACAATACGGTCAGCTGCTGACTGTCTCGTCTAGCCTCATCTGTAAATACGCCGTGGTAAAATCCAGTTTGCAAAACTTCACCATATCGGCCAGTTTCGTCAAAACATGTAAATTTTGCCGCCAGGCATATCTAGGAGGCACGAAGCCGAGATCATATTTCACCGGTCGTAAGGTCATTGGGCTGGCGCGGCGTGAGTGCCCTTGTTTCGCGCCGCGATCGCTTTGGCGTCCTTAATGACCCCGCGCTCGGGTGACCGTACGGTCGCTGTTCACCCTCGCACCGCTGTGAGTGAGCGCATCACGAGCTCGACGGCGGCCGGCATTTTGGAGCTGCCTGCTTTTCGGCTGGATATCTTGAGTACGGCGTTTTAGTATTGTGCGGCCTCGTACTGCAACCAGCTACCGCCGGGCGTTATGACCTCCTGAAGCCGTGCTGCGTTCATATCAAAACTCGGTCAATGTAAAAAGGGGTTTTGCTTGGCTTTGTGGGTCTCTCCCAAGCTCTTGACTTGTTTGCAGCATCGCCGCATGTTTGTTTTATCGTGTGACTTGTAATCCATTGACTGGAACCAAACTTTGAGCTACGCATATCGAACAATTCATAATTCGTACTAAAGACATGACATGACGTGACAAATGGGGCCGTCTCTCTTGATGCTTGTTTGCGAATGTGCTGGCTAGAGAATCAGGTTCCCAAAAACCTGAACCTTTAACCACGTATGTACTACAGGTATGTTGATAGCTGTTTGTTGTCAGTGACGACGCCGACCTCTACCAACTGCAGTACGGTAGGCAGCGGGAATCGTTAATACGATTTACAGCTGACCTGCAAATTAGCAGCCGTCTACCACTCTCGGACAACGATGTGGATGCGAGGAGCGGATCTTTTGAGACAAAGTGTACCGTAACCTGCCGGTGCTAGCAACGGCATGAACGGGACTAGCGAATGCCAGAGGATTACTGCACATCGTGGTCCGCTCGCTTCTACGACGTTCTTCAAAATCTTGCTACAGCTGGTCCAGCGCGCACCACGAACTGGAGCGATGCCAGTAGTTGTTTATTAACAACGGCTTTTGAACAGCGCAACTGACCAAGAGATTAGGTCCACTCGGAGTCAACAAAACCTCAAACCACTGGACGAGAAACCGGTTCATGAACTATTTTATACAAAACAGATGTGTCCGTCATATAAGGTAGAAGGAAAAGGTTTTGCAGAACCTCGTCAGGACAAATATCACACCGACAGGAAAAAAACACCGAACTAAAACTTACATCTATTACAGGATCAGAACAACCAGCAGCCTCGTAACGAAAAATAACCCGACAGCAAACCAAAACCAGCTAGAGCGTACTAATGTGGTGTATGACTTGAAATATTCACAGGGGGACTGTCGGCTCCGCTGCCGGCCCCGCGATTCCACTTATATGGGAATGACGTCATCACGATCACAACGCATGACGATGCGCCCCGCAGAAGGGAAGCACCAGACACCATGTGCGCAAAACCCACAATCAAGACTTCCTGCCCTCTGGCCTTACTGAAAGTACACCGATTATGAAATAATGTCCGAACAAACGCTTATTGCGAATTCTCCAAGCCATGCTCATCATATAAAGAATACCTGACTTAAACAATCAGCTAACGTCATGCGCGAGTTTGGACCGATTCAGTGACCCAATAAGAGCAGGGTGATCAAAGTTTCGAGCTTGCACTAGCTATTACCTTGTTATTACCCTATTACCAAGCTATTGGCCTATGTGACTAAAGTCGGGACGCTCAGCATGGGCATGCCTTCATCTGCGTTTTGACGATCAACCTTAGTGATGACACTAGGAATAGCGGGATCATAGGAGAAAAGGGACCTGTCTTCCGTACTTGAATCGTGATGCTGAGTTCCACATCGGAGCTTGAATGCGAATTTGCACAGGCAGGCTGTGTGGATCTTTGTATAATTTGATCTGGCAGTGTACACAAAGGTTGGTACCCTCAACAATGTGGGGACCATTCAAATTTTGTATGTACATCTCTGAAACCGTGTTTTACGTTTGTCAACTGGCTATATTGCATTCAAACTGATGAAAATGCACAATTTTTTATTTATTTGTTACACGACGCAAGCTCACTCCGCTCAGAATGTGGCTATTACAGAGCCCGTGTCATGGAAACAAAACACCGTAGGTCAGGGAGGCTCGCGCAAACACGCAACACACGCAGGCACACATACGCAGAAACGCGCTCCCTCCCACTCGCTAAAGTCATTTGAAGTAGGCGTTGCCATCCGCTATTGATCCGCCACCGCAGGATATAACCGCGCAACTCGCGTTTGAATTGTGGAAGGCTCAGCTCGCGAATATTTCTGCGGAAGTGCGTTACAGGCGGTCACGGCGAAGTAAACCAAAACGCCGCCTACCCGATTCGGATCTGATCACCGGCACATGTAACACATCATCCTGCCTCGTTGTGCGATGGTAAACATGGCGTCTATGGATAGGGTGATCAGATAGTGACTCCGGCCGGGATCTTTCCAGGATACGTTTCAGAAGTGTCAGTGTATGATATAAGAACATGTTGTCAGCAGACATCCACTCGAGATCTCGTAAAACATCGTTCACATGATCATATTTCCGACGCCCAGAGATGACTCGCGCTGCGAAGTTCAGCATCTTCTGCAGTCGTGATGTTTAAGTAACATTACATGTTCTGTACACACAGATGCAGTAACGGATGAGTGAGATGACTAGACCCTGGAATAGAGTAATGAGTGTGGCCTGAGGCAGACTGCCGGCTGTGGCTGAGGCCGATAAGAACGCCAGTGCATCGCCGCACGACGTCATCAGTGTGGGCAGTGAACGTCATGCCACTGGTCAAATACAACACCCAGGTTTTCGAACGGAAGGAGAGCTGGCTACAGTGGCGCTCATAATTTGATGCTAGTCGGTGGCAGGTCCCGAAGATATTGACAGCCATGCCGAGGACTTCTGAGTAGTGTTTGTTGTGCGTTAATTTTCATCCGTTTTTTTGCCGAACCATTTGAACAGGTGTGAAAAATGCTGCTCCATGAATGTAATCAGCGTACCAATGTCACCGGGCCTCCCACTCACTAAAACCTGCGTGTCGTCCGCGCACTGCACAATACATACGTCATGAGCATACAGCGGCATATCATTAGTATAAATGCTGTACAGCAGCGGGGCCGAGCGCTGAGCCCTGGTAGGTGCGATCGGGTTGTGCAAATGCCGCGGACAGAGAGGAAGCGCCACCTGGGTTCTGGACGAGGAACCCAGATAAGACCTTTAGTTTGCCTACTGAAGTAGTTTGACAGGATGGAAGCCAAATCGTGTAGGCTGACATACCACTGAAATCACAATGAGCCCGTGCCTCTTCTGGCTGTCTGCATTTTTTGTTTTGTTTATTGAATTCAAAAGTTTGATATTGTGGCGACGTCACGTGACCTTTTTTGACCATATGGACATTCACAACGCTGTGGGTTTAATGTGGGAACCAAGAACATTGGAATATCTATCAAAACCAAACGAAAAGGCGTTTTCTTCTAAAATACCACTTGTATGTGCCAGTCTGTGATTACGTGACCGTTTCCGCGATTGCAAAACGTACTCAGTAGTAATATGCTGAATGCATGGAATATTGCTGTAGCAAAAGCCGTTGCCGTCAAATATGTCATAAGCTGAGACGATGGATCATTTTATCGTATTGCTGTCATAAAAGTATGCTAAAGCGTCGGGGTAGGACGATAGATAGCTGGCTCCTCATAAAATTGGGTGGATATCGCCTCACGGTACGATAAAAATAAACAGGTATAAATTAAGAAAATGAAAAGAAAAGAAAACAGTAAAAATGGGAACATTCACATTCATGGTCTTCACAGAGGGCGTAAACACATGACCAATAGCCGTTTCACGGGGTCCAGGGGGGGGGGGGGGGGGAGTGTGGGGAGGGGAAAAGGGCAGGCTGGGGACGCTATGGTAGCGGTCGTGCCAATCGAGGCCGAACGAGGTCTGACGGAACGTCACAGCAACCGTAGCAGCACGGTCAGTGTTTGTGTGAGCGCTGGGCGGCCCGCCCCCAGCCACTATTTGTACCCAGCCGGATCCCTGCTTTTCGCAGATTTTTATTTTAAAGACGTAATAAGTAGACTGAAAAACAGCCCATTGACAATTTACTTTTGAGTGGATACTTGCTGGCAATTGGTCTCCTTTTAATTAATAAAGATCAACTTTTGCAATATGTACCAATCTTTCGCATTAGCGTCACCAGACCGTCCTTTTCCCCTTTCACCCCTCCCACCCCCACCCCCTGTACACCGTTGAAGCGGCCATTGGTAATGTGTTGCGCCCTCTGCGAAGACCATAAATGTGAATGTTCCCATTTTTACCTTTCTTGATTTATGCCTGTTTAATTCTCTCTTACCGTTACCGTGAGGCGATTACCACCCAAATTTATGGGGAGGCGGATATCTATCGCCATACCCCGACGCTTTACCATACTTTTGTGACAACATTATGATCAAATGATGCATCGTCTTAGCTTATGATATATTTGACGGCAACGGCTTTTGCTACAGCAATATTCCATCCCTTCAGCATATCACTACTGAGCACGTTTTGAAATCGCAAAAGCGGTCACGTAATCACAGACTGGCACATATAAGTGATATCTTAGAAGAAAACGCTTTTTCGTTTGGTTTTGATAGATATCCCAATGCTCTTGGTTCCCACATTAAACCCACAGCGTTGTGAATGTCAATATGGTCAAAAAGGTCACGTGACATCGTCACAATATCAAACTTATGAATTCAATAAACAAAGCAAAAAAATGCAAATAGCCAGAAGAGGCACGGGCTCATTGTGACTTCAGTGGTATGTCAGCCTACACGATTTAAATAATTTTGGATTGAGTGAGAGGCTCTCAAAGATAGCATCTAGTTCGCTGACGTGTTAAAAATGTCCGAAGCTATAGCTCGTAAACTGTAGCTCTGATTTCCCTGAAAATATCGCAGTGGGACTCAGGGCTGAGACAACCCTCTGGAAGCACAAAATATAACACATTGTCTGTTATGGCACTGTCGATTTGTCATGAGATGCTCTGCCGGCCGTCTGTGCGGTGTTCAGCCTGTCTGGCGCATTGCCCTGACCCATCCGCGAACCGGCACCGTCCTCTGCCCCCAACAGAGGCAAATATAAATGTCACGTGGCTTTTGTAACCATTCCTGTCATCGGCGAGGATTCCGCTTCCCTCCAGTTCGAAGACTTAGACGGAAAGACTACAGATCAGCACCGTCCGAAAGAACGAAACGCTTTCTGTAATAAATGCGGAAGTTATTCCTATGCACTGCTTACTTTTGACCATGCAGATGAAACTCGAATTGGATGCTGTTCTCGAATGAACGGGCCGGCCTGTTTGTCATAAATGCGATGATTTCAGTACGCGCACATGATGTCATGTGGTGCAGCCCAGCACTTAGTTCTGACCGCACGATAGCATGACGTCATGTGGATTTTACAAGCTGTACCGGGTAAGGCCTCCAAATTAATCTGAAAACAACCTTAAAAGTACACCGCGACGTTTCTGGGGTAGACAGGGGGAGGAATTACCGACAAAAGTTGTTCGATGTCCCAGGGCTAGGAGTATGCCCAACAGCTGGGCTTGTTTTTGCAGGCGGATATGTGCTACGTATGGCAGGAGATGCAGAGCTTTCGGCATCATTGTCTTCAACATGTTTATATTTGAGAATGACGAATATTGGTATATGGTCGTTCACCGCCACTTTTAGCTCAGAAAAACTCTATTGTCCCTCTATATCACTTAACGGCTTTAAGCACACCATGGAACTTGTAAATGCAAAAATGCAAATGCAAAAATGTGTGCGTGAATCATGTAGTGCGGGGGAAAACTATTCTTGTTACATTTAGAGACCTGCGGAATTCGCTGTTTTTTGTATTTTTTTGTCGCTATGTCCTAGAACAACAGTAAGAGTTGGCATGGGTGCGGCCTGTTCTTCTCCTAGGACAACGTCTAAGATAAGACATTGGCTATAGCCCCGGTGATGCACTACGTTTTACGTGCAGTGCCGACGGCCGGGGCTCTCTGGCACGGCCGCAGGGAGGCGGAAATCCACCTGGTATTTTCCCGCACGCGTTTGGCCCGGCCGGCAGCCATTACGACAATTTGCCGGCTTTTTTGTCGATGGCTTGGCACGTGCTTGGAAAGGGGTCAGTTTGACTCACCGAAAGTTTCCCGGAATAATTTTCGAACGGCGCAGCCACACCGCACCAAGTTTTGCATAGCTGCGGAAAGTTAAAGAGTGGATCCTTTGGCGTCAAAAAACTAGATGTTCTTTGTAATGTCACTGACCTAAGGTATGTCAAAGTCAGGCCATGGATTCGGCGAAGGTAATTTCTAGGGAAAAGTTCAATCTGATGCAACAACGGAGTGTAAGACGAAGCCTAAAACTACCTCTGAGATAGTTTCTTAAGCAACAGAGCAGTTGAATTAACAAATTCTTTTGAACTAGGGTCAGGTACGAAGGCCAGACCAAGGTCAAAACCAACCGGATTTTTACTCGAGATCATTATGTATGAATGACCTATCTGTGTGGGGTAGTTTCTCGTGCCCATTTTGAATTTATTTATAGCAGGGACGGCATCATGATCCTCCATTGTTGCCTTAAAGGTCAGAATAGGTCACTGCCCTGGAATGACCGATGCCAACACTTTATTTGTAGCAGCCTACCACATAGCGTAATTCTTGCCGCTTACTCGAGTGCAAAAATCAAAGAAGTGTAGTGGCGAAGAAAGCCGCAACCTTTTTTCACCGCATGATATGTTCGCCGCACGCTCAAGCGTCTCTGATTTCTCTCTTCGCACCGAGGTTAGAGGCCACCGGGACGCCGGGGTCAGAGATCAGCCAGAGGAGAACCAAAGTGAAACGCAGCTTTTATGGCAGTGTGAACAGGGGTGCCTGCAGTACGAAGCAGGGCCAGCCAGGCGTCATCACGATGTTGGGCCGTTGCTGCTCGGTTGCGATTCTACCGGTCGCTAGGTCTTGCTCGAAAAGTCTTCCCTCATCGCAAATTGTATCTACTGGCAACTGCATTGCCTTGCGCTGACTCGTCTGCAAACCATCCAGTTACCTCTGAAACTCATAAGTCATTTTAAAAAGTCTTGATAGTGCGACCCCTCTAAATAGATGGCGACCGGCTGACCATGGTCGACCCATGGTCAAGGTCGGCACCCTTAGCCTGGAGCACCCCCCAAGCCCGATCAACGGCAGGGACACCCGCTGGGAAACCCGCCCGGGCAAGCAGTCGCCGGAAGCTGAACTTTTGGAGGATCGAGACGATCCGCGGTCGCTGCGCAATAGATGAAGAGGGTTTCGCTCCCTCTCTGCACACCGGTGGCGCTCTCGCCAGACGAGCTTCCGAAAACACCAGCTAAACACACCAGCTAAAACACCAACTAAAACACCAGCTAAAACACCAGCTAAACACCAGCTAAAACGCCAGATGGGTAAAGTGCAGCTCTGAATGACTCAGCATGAGGTAAGAAGTGGGATGATGTGAATGGCTACATGCAGCACGTGCGAAGTGCGCTGGCAACGGGATGGGGGAGCGCAGTCGTGACTGTCTGCCGCTGGGTCACAATACCGAAGAACTGACCCATGCCTGGCGGAGCAGCGGGCCGCGCGGCCGCCGCAGCCAGGGCTCATACTTGACCCTTGATATCTGACAATCGCGTGCATCCGCATGCTTCGTCCGAAGCTGAAATATAAACAGCCCTAGACGACTCATGCGACTACGCGCCTGATGCCGACTGTTACGATCCTGTGGATGTGACGTGTCCGCTGGGGGCAGGTTTGTGGGGCCTGGCCGAGACGAATTCGGTTCGGCCGACGAATTCGGGTGTGGCAGATCCATAACCTCAGAGTCCTTTGCGGCATGTTCTGCGTTCTGTGCATAGCTTTTCACTGGCTGATACCAAGTCCCAGAGGTGAAGGGTGGCAAAAAATAAACCTTTTGGTGACAGGTCAGTCTTTCAGTGGTCGCTTTATGCTTCAGGTTAGACAGGTCAACGCAAATCCTGTCTTTTGAAGTCATAAATGCTTCGTAACCACCTTGTGCGTAGAATCGTCTATCCTGACACGTTTGACCGCCCAACCAGACCAGCCTTACGCGACCGACAGAGCCACAGCTGAAATGACCAAAGACATTGGGTGTGCGTGGGAAGATGGATAAAGCTAGCGCTATCATCTTCCCAACGGTGACTTCAGCCGTCTAGAGCGACCAGCACAGGAAGCGGCTGACAACTGCCGACGGCATCGCCGCGGGCCCGGTCGGCTGGGGAGGGGGGGGGGGGGGCTGGGGAGCGCTCGGGACCGGCCAGCCTGGAGCAACACGCCGCGCCGGTCCGCCCCTCTGTGACCGCTTCCGCACTGCGCGGGTGTACAACAAGCACTCGCCTTTCTATAAATGGTTTCAGATTCCGGATATACCATCAAAACTAATGTTCCTACCTGACCTGTCTGAGTTTATCTATAAATGATAAATGTCTATATATATATATATATATATATACACATATAAATGATATCTTTAAACGGAGAGAACTTGTCTAAAGGATTTTATATGTTGCTAGAGAGGGACTTCCTACAACTTCGTTTTACATATCATTGCAGTGATTCGCTACCCTTTGACTAAATGACATCTGCCCATTCTTAGTTATGCTCCTGCCTTTTGCTAGATGAAGCTCGTTTCCCCGAAGTCTCGGCCTGATTTTCAGTGCTCCATGTAGATCTACCTTGTCTTCCCCTGTCATAATCTTGAGGACCTCTGTCAGATTGTCTTTAAGTCTACGATATTTCAGTGAATAAAAATCTAAGGCCCTTAGCCTATCCTCAAGTTCTTCGTCACTAATCCCGTGCATAATCCTAGTTGCTTTCCGTTTTCCAGTCTGTCTACATGCTTTTGGAAGCGTGGGATCCTAGCCTGTGCACAATACTTTTGGTGTGGTCTGACACAAGCTAAGTACAACTTTTCACAGCATTCGTGTTCTTGCAATGAGCATTCTTGTTAATACGTCCCAGTATCGGGACTGCCTTATTTCTAGAAGAAATGCATCAGACGTGACTTGATGGAATTGAACAAAATTTAAACATAACTAACAGTCTTCTCGAAATCTTTCCGAATGGCTCAGAATTTTTGATTGAAGTAGCCGACCCTGCGGGGGAACTCTCATTTGACTCATTTTTCAGCACTTTGAAAGCAAAACACTTAATTGCCTTGTTTTTCAACGCGTGTATTTTGTAATGTTCGCAACAGATGCTACGAGAGCTTGAAGCACAGTTAAGACAAAAAGATATGCGAGCATGAAGTTCCGCGAATTCAACGAAACGTTATACTATGGCTTGATTTCTCCTCTACGACGTTTACCAAAATGACTCCCTTCGAGGCGTACTTTGGGTTTAGGAATTAGGGTGTCACAAGATCCGCGTGACGCATTGGTTCAAACTTCAACCAATGCACCTCTCGGTAACAGACCATTGCCCACTGGATCAATCACAAACGTTCTTTTATTCGCACCAGTAGAGGTGCACACGGTGGTCGTCGTGACGATGGTGTTCTCGACTGCAGCGAGGAAGCGTAGTGCTACTGCGGAGCGTCGGCAGTGTAATTTGGTCTCGAAAGCAATTCATATTTATATTTTTACTATGCTTTGACGGGGCTACATTGGTACCACCCAGTGCCATCGTTAGACGTAGCTCTTAGATTTCACCAGGGATGTTTCTGAAACATGCCCCAAAGGTTGAAACCGCCCTTTGACGCATTTCTGTCATTACGCCATTCTCTGACACGTCATAACGTGCTTTTCTGTCGAAAGACGACTAAGCGCAGAAGTGCTAAGAAAACTAAGTCGTCATCAGAACACGAGATCAGCTGGAAAACTAAGTTGTATCCAGATCTGAGGTAGTGGTACCCAAAATTGCACTTTTAGCATTCGAGTTGGCGTGGAATGGTCCAGGACTCGTTCTTGGGCTTGCCGGAACTTTAGGGCATAAACAAGGTCCACTTGTGGTCACATTCGCATTTTTAGAAACGTCGTTCAAGTTTTTACTTTACAAGTGCCCCAGCTATCGCTAGCTGTGTCCAAACGGCACCTCCTGCTACGTTAAAGCTCGGCTATTTTCAGCAGGCAGACTACATGTGTTTGAGCTGTGAAAGCATCTGAGATACTGCTACTCATGTGGATGGGGGAGGCCTAATGAGATTGTCCACTATGTGCATTATCTGGGACTGCATCCGACCGAGTAATCATGTTTCATCCTGAGACCTCGGCAAATGTCTCGATGTGATTAAATGATATCAGTATGCCCAGGAACAGCATGAGTTCCCTAGATTTCGGGTACTGCCGAGAATAAAGTTAAGAGCTCTCACCAGGGGACTCAATTTATGGGACTCCTGGAATGAAAGACTGGGCATATTCCTGTGAGTGCTGATGGCAACAAAGACGCGGCTATCGGCGGCCTGCAGCCTACCGCCAACGGCCATCTTGCACCAGTTGTTGTAGGTAAGGCTCATTTCTGCCAGCACAGCTGCGGGCTGGCCTCTTGGCTGCAAGCCAAAATCAGCCGCAGCTGCTAAAGGCGTGGTGGCCGGAGACGCCGAAATATCCCCTAAAGCCGGAGACGTCTCCTAAAGCCGGAGACATCTCCTGAAGCTGGGGACATCTCCTGAAGCCGGAGACGTCCCCTGAAGCCGGAGACGTCTCCTGAGGCCGGAGACATTCCCCTAAGCAGGAGACGTCCCGTGAAGCCGGAGACGTCCCCTGAACCCGGAGGCGTTCCCTAAAGCCGGAGACGCGCCCTGAAGTCGGAGACGTCACCTGAAGTCGGAGACGCCCTCTGAAGTCGGAGATGTCCCCTGAAGTCGGAGACGTCCCCTGAAGTCGGAGACGCCCTCTGAAGTCGGAGACGCCCTCTGAAGTCGGAGATGTCCCCTGAAGTCGGAGACGTCACCTGAAGTCGGAGACGCCCTCTGAAGTCGGAGACGCCCTCTGAAGTCGGAGATGTCCCCTGAAGTCGGAGACGTCCCCTGAAGTCGGAGACGTCCCCTGAAGTCGGAGACGCCCTCTGAAGTCGGAGACGCCGAAATGTGTGTCTAGCCTCATCATAAGCGAATGCCGGGTGCGCCGCTGCGGCCGCTGTGCGAGGCAAATAAGCCGTGCTGTTGACGTATGCTGCTTCCTAGGCGTGGCGACCGAATGCATTGCGCAAACCTGGCAATGCTTCATTTGTTTTGAATTCAATCGGTCTGAAGAGAGAGATATGTGTATTCATAAATATATATATATATATATATATATATATTATATATATATATATGTATATATATGGATATATACATACATACATATATATATATGGATATATATATACATACATGCATATATATATATATATATATATATATATATATATATATATATACACACAATGTGTAGCACACGCGGAAGCTGAGGGGTGAATCCAGTCACTTAAGTTTGACAGCTTACCAGTGTTATGTATGAAATACCCCTCCGACTAGGACTGGGCATTCACTGGAAGTAGTGACGTTCAGGTGGATACAGAGCGCCAGCGCCCCCCCCCCCCCCCCCCCCAGCAGGGCGGCCATCCGTGATGAGCTGCCTCACCTCTGCTGGTGGGGTGGCTCGCCGACCGGAGAGGTCGGTCACTGTGACCAAGACCGACAGAGGTAGCATGCCATGCGACGGCCCCGTCTGGCGCCTGCACTCTGTCGGCTGCACGTTGGTGTGCGGCAGACGATGTGTACGTCTGCTCTCTCACGCTATGGCGCGGGGTGCCTTCTCGTCTTGACCTGCCCTTGGATGGCATGCGGACTCGTTATACCCCGACCCGAGATCCCGTCCGCAGGCCGCAGAGGTGACCCGCTTGACCCGATGTGAACGGCTGTTCAGTGCGTAGAGAGCCCTACGCAAGCAGTCACAGCGGTGCGTTGGATTCGGCTTGGTTGGTTTCGAGCCCTTTCGGCCAGCATTGGCTATTTTATGGCTATGAGATGCAGGATGAGGTGAGTGGTGGGACAGTGCTTCAGTCGTGGTGAGAGGGCCGACGGGCCCTACCCTGCACACAGGAATCCCTCTGGGGGTACGTGCGAGTGTTGGAGCGGTATTCCCGCCAGAGCAGCACTTAGCGCGCCTTGAGCCGACGGCCGCGGCTCTCCCCGAAAAATGTCGTGGGGCGAGCAGTCAGAATGAGGCGATGAGTGAGAACTGAACAGCGAGTGATGCTTCGGACTGAGGACTTGCTGTTTACCTAAACCTGACCTCGAGAAGCATTCAATTTCCCCTTATTTATCTATTCATTCCTTTATTTGCGCGAGACCCCACGCGATTGACAAAGTCATCACCGCTTATCCAATTGGCTGCAGTCTATGCGCAGGGATGCTCGTCCTTGCTGCTTCTCAATAGCAAACCATTGCATCCATCCGGCCGGTAAGCGCCGCTCTCTTCCGGCTGCGCCCCGGGACAGCGCCACCGACGGCCGCGTGTTCGCGGCGCCGTCCGCCGGGCGGCGCTAGCGTCTGCGCGGCCGGCTGGCGTAGATCGATGCTCCGGCGGCGCGGGCGGCCTCATGTGTGGCGGCGGCGTGGCGAGGTCTGTCGGGAGAGAGCGGGCGGCCGGGGCGGACGGCGTGCGCACCAGGCTTGGGACCTCCAGTGGAAAGTAGATAACTACGCGACGATCCTGTGAGTACCAGACTCTGGCTTTCCATGGCCTTGCTCGCGAAGTCCCTGGAAGTGCTGCCGGGCATGGGCGGAGAATTGATGACGTCAGACGCAGCAAGAGACGGAGGACCTGGGGCCGTTCCACAGCGAAAAGGCATCAGCTGTAACGGATCCCCGATAGACCAATCGCGCGATGGCTGGCCATTGGTTGGCATATAAATGCATTGTTGGAATATCCAGCGGGTTCTGGTGAACGAGCCTTTATTAGAGAGTCACACAGCTTGTAATGACTTATATAAACCACAATTTAACAAAATATGCAATTTGGTGATGCAGGAGATCCATTGTGATCCGGCTGACCAACGCGTCTTAGCCGACATTCAATCGGTCTGGTACGTCAGCAGCGTTACATGACCGTGCGGTCGATAGATACCTTTCCAAACCATCACCACCTGGTCCGGCTCTTCCCACCGGCGCTGCGTGCTAGTTCGGGGATGGAGCCGTCTCCGCCCTGCGCGGCGAGGCACGGCCCGTCACAGATGCCCGGCTGGCCAGCTGAGCCGGTTCCGCTGCGGCGGTGCGTCTCGCTGGCGGCTGCGGCCTGCTGGAGCCGGCCGGGCGTATTCGGTCAGCAGCGGGCGCCGGCCGCCGCCGCGGCCGCGTGCGGTCAGCCGCCGGGCACCGCCTCTCCGCTCCAATCGGCCCGGCCGATGTTTGGCTTGGCCGGCCGGCGTCGGACCGCGGGACTTCTCAGCGGGCGCTCCAGCGGGCTGGCCGCCGCGTGCGCAGACCGGGCGCCAGAGTGCGCCGGGCGGCCGAAGGACGGCCAGCTGGCCGGTCTGGACCGGGCCCGCCGCCGCACACGCGCTGCAGCGCCAAACCGGAGTGGGCTATCTCCGAATGGGCCTGCGGTGCTCTATGACGCCTCGCCTTATCATGGTGCAGATGTTTGTTTGTGATGGCTGGGCATGGACCATGGTCAAGTTTGACATACGATGCCCATGTATGCATTTATCATACCGACTAAATGAAATTATGAAAAACGTGTGTGGGGGGGGGGGGGGGGGAGCGGCCACGCGACGCGGCCCACGCGAGCTGAGTTGACGCGGCGCCCAAAGCGATGGTTACATGCCGGGGACAGCGGAAGAGGCATGCTAGGCGCTAGCAGAGGCGGAGACAGGGCAGACCAACTGGGAGGCAAAAGATAAATGGGTCAATAGTGGCAGACCCAGTACAGCAACGCGCATGCCTTAAAAGAAAGACAAACACGGAACCTGATGAAGCATGTCAAAAGGCTGGAAATTTGTTACGCCCTTGTTGCTCGAACCATGTCGACACGCATCAGCCCTGCCAGAGCCCGTTGTTCATCAGCCAATGGAAGCCCATTCCTTACTTCGGGGTTAGCTATTCCTTACCTTTGACGTCACGACCCAAGGCCATAACATACCCACCCAAGGGACAAAGTAAGTGCGTTTGTTTAGAAGTAAGTCGCAGGTGCTGACATAGTAGCGCATTGCAACGGTCGATGCGCTGTTGGTGGTCTCGTATGTCCAGCAGTAGGTCTTGACCTTATATGAAAATGTGGTCGATAATGATATATGTGGCTACATACCACTGGCCAAAAACTCCTGTTGGAATCATATTTAAGTGTGCCATTTATGTGCGCTACATGTCCCCATGAGGTTGGATCAGCCGATTTTAACTGCGCTCATATATTGCATTAAGGGCGTTCCCCATGGGCGTGCATCTATGACGCAACCTCAGTGGGCGGAGCTTGGGTCGTAAATCAGAGAGGAACTGGGCAGTGGGAAGATCTGGGCCGCGTTCCCCATTTCCAGGCGTTCCCCATTTTCAGACGCCGTCCACAAGTTTTAATGTATGACATCAAATGTATAATGTATGACATCAAAAGGTACTTGTGACGTGATAGGTAGCAGCCTCGGGTGGGTGCTTTTGTAAGGGGGAACGCTGTCGTGGTCGCTAATGGGCATGGAGCTCTGCCCTCCACAGCCTACCACTTCACGCGATCCCCGCATCCCGTCATCCCAACAGACCTTCGGCATCCTTTTTCTTTCGTGGTCATCCGACATGCGGTTGGCAGACAAGTTGCAAAAGCCACTGGGGAAATGGAAATTAAGTACCACGATGACGAAACCTTTAGCAGCCGTTGCATATACCATAGACGTACATAGGCGACGCGGAATGTGATACTATCAAAGATAACAGAGTTTTTTGTTTATAATGTTACTGTTTGCAATCTGCGCAATTATTGGCCCTTTGCATGCTCAGAACTGAGGCGGAGCTCTCCAAAAATAATTCGGGGAGGGGATTCTAAAACTTATTTCAAACTACAGTTGGTGACCGTACTTCGAATGCATTGTCGTAGGCCCACTGGTAAAGGGATGTTTCACATTTGACAATATTGAGTAAGGCATCAGATATGACGAAATGAGCTCACTTATTTCTATTCGTATGCTTTTAAACGCAAAAGGCTGCTCTAGACAACATAATTTCTCTATGCTGTAGTAAATATGCCCTCAGTGTGTAATTGTTGATTACGGCATCGTACCTTACACAGCATTAAGAGTCATTTGACGAGCGTTATATCTGGAAATCGTGTCCACGAACGCCAGTTATTAACGATCCGACAATAATATTTTGACTGGCCTTGATCGCTGCATGGACAACGGAATGGCATGATTTGCAGGACTTTATTATCGTGTCACGAATGACTGGATAGCCTTGAAATAGATTCCCCGAAAATCTGCACATCTCCGCGGGCCTGTAGCTCGGGAACTAGAAGGGCTTAGGTCTTAAGAAGCGCATGCCGGGCAATGCGTCGAGTAATGTTCAAAATGGTTATTTCATTTGAACACCTCGTGCAAAGTTAGAACAACCCCTTTAAATAAGATTATTAGAGGCTCAGAACCCCACCCTCGAAATATTCAAAGGCATCAAAATTTGACTGCAGTGCCATAACTATGGGTGCACCTGTTACGTAGCGGAGAACGCGAAGTTGAACATGCACCCCATCTCTGTGTATTTCTGAGATCTTCTGGAAACTCTGCAAGGTAGGTTTTATTGCTCTTTGGGGAAATTGCCTGCATTTTCTCAATGCGAGAACAAGATATGGCCCTGCATCATATTTTTGATTTGTGTGATTAGGAGCGTGTGCATGGGTTTCAGTTCTGGGTTTCTGTCTCTCAGTTGGGGTGCTTCTGGGCGCGGGATGACCGACAGGTGTGTCGACTGATGACGCTTTGCATGATAGCTATGCTGACATGACAGCTGTTAGACGTCTGGGTGCTCGGCCCACGAAGTGGTGCTACCTTGGCTGACCGGATCATCTGGCCCGGTCCGTTTCCAGCGGCCACTCTGCGACTGTGCACCTACAGTCATTCCCCTCCCAGTCCACTGCAGCGGCCACCGGCTGCTATTACCTCCAGGCTATTTCTAGGACCGAACATAAACCTGAACCCATTCAATGTTATTTGTCGTCATCATGTATCAGTACTGGCATCATTAGCATCGAAAAACTCTTTTTTAATTTAGGGAGCGTCTGAAATTCCGAACTATCCCGGATCCAACCCTACATCGGCCAGTGGGATGTATAACCACCCACACCCAACCCAACCCACACCCACCACACACACCCACACCACAACCCACACCCACACCCACACACCCACACCCACACCACACACCCACACCCACACCCACACCCACACCCACACCCACCCCCACACCACACCACACACCACCCACACACCCCAACACCCACCAACGCCACGCACACGCACACGCACACCCACACCCACACCCACCCAAACCCACACACACATACATGTGTATACATATATATATATATATATATATATATATATATATACATGCATATATATATATATATACATATATATATACACACACATATGTATATATATATATATATATATATATATATATATATATATATATATATGCGTGCGTGTATGTCTTGCTGCACGCGGGCGTTTGTTTGTTGGCTATGTTGATCATTGCAGCGTGCGGATACGGTAGCACGACGCCACCTGGACCCTGCGCGCGGCCATAGCAACGTAGTGTTGGATCGCGCTGGAAAGTAGCCCCCCCCCCCCCCCTCCCATTTAGCTCGCTGATCCGAGTCAGTCCGGAGCAGAGAGGCGCACTGGGTCGACAGCGGCCTGCTGGGTCGTAAACAACCATCGTCTTGGCCTCAATAACACGCTCAGGGAGAGAGGGAGAGAGAGAGAGAGAGGGAGGAGGGAGGGAGGGAGGGAGGGAGGGAGGAGGGAGGGAGGGGAGGGAGGGAGGGACGGGACGGGAGGGACGGGACGGGGGGGGGAGGGGAGGGGAGGGGAGGGGAGGAGGGGAGGGGAGGGGAGGGGAGGGGAGGGAGGGGGGAGGGAGGGAGGGAGGGAGGGAGGAGAGGAGGAGAGGGAGAGAGAGCGGGGAGGGAAAGAGAGCAGGGAAAAAGAGCAGGGAAAGAGAGAGAGAGAGAGAGAGAGAGAGAGAGAGAGAGAGAGAGAGAGAGAGAGAGAGAAGAGAGAGAGAGAGAGAGAGAGAGAGAGAGGGTGAGGAAGGAGGTGAGGGTGAGAGTGGGAGTGGGGTTGAGATTGGGAGTGGCAGTGGGAGTGGCAGAGGGAGAGGGAGAGGGGAAGAGAGAGAGAGCAGCGTCGAGACTGGGTAGTGGGTACTGCGTCGCCCGCCGTTGCTGCGTCGCGTCGCCCGCCGGCGACAACACCCGGCGGTGCCTACGGCGATCCGACTAATGGCGCCGGTCCACTCGTGCTTCTTGGTTGTAACTGTAAGCGAATAACTGCCAACTGCCGCTAAATGCATAACACATCGTACTCATATAATAAACCTGCTGTCGGCTGTGGCCTTCTGCGCTTGATAACGGTGCCGTCAGCTTTCTGTTCTGATGACGTACTGGCTCGTTGGAAGAGAAAAATGCGTTTCATTTATAAAACCGACCACCGATGATTCCTGGACATGGCTGCGAAATCAGCTACATGTACAGGCTGATTTTTCATGGCACAGGGGTGTGCTATGCACCCCCATGCGGTACAGCGGCGGGCTCAGGATTTTGCAATGGGAGGAGCATGCCTGAAAAGCTTCACTGAAAACCGGGTTTAGGCAGGCGCAGTCACGCAGGCGCACAAAAACCCTTGATTGTGATGCATCGTAATGTTCTTTGATCTTTCTATCTGTACGTGTCCATCTGTAATTCTTAACTGTCGACAATTAGTGAGCACATGTTTATGCATGTAATGCATTCGGTAAGGGGGCGCGGGGGCATGCATGAATGGCGTAAAATCGTGCATTGTATAAATTGTGTCAAACCAATAAAACATTTGCGCGCGTTGAGGTGTTGGTTTTCATGGTGCGTTGACTTAATGAACTTTGTGGTGATGATTAAGGGTTTTGGGCATGCCGACTGCCACGGTAACATTGCTTAGCCCTGTGTTCTGATTTTAGGTTGTTATTTTAAAGAAAAGAAACACGAAACCACTTTCGTAGCATAACAGTCAATGGTCTAAGCTGGAAGTGACAACGCCGACCGTGTAAAACCTTGTTTTTCAGCGGAAAAGTGTCATTTCCCCATGAGACAAACGCAGTGCTGTTCCAGGGGGCCAGGGGTGGTAAAACGTGCCGACTTGACGGATGAGGTCGGCGACGCAAATGCTTATTTTCTCGCAATGCTTGGTGCCAAAAATGCTTCTGACTGAAAGCTTTGGTGATGGCCGTCACCAAATAGTACAGCCCACACTACAAAATCTAACATGAGGCCTCTATGGTTATGGCATTTCGTCACACAGCATCAGCAACCCTTACCATACGGACCCTTCACCGTACGCTACGGCACCATGGTATCGTTCCAGTATCCAACGGCACCACGGTATCTGAACCACACCCTACGGCACCATGGCATCTTTGTTCGATGTCACCCCAGCCCGGCGGTTAAAATGTCGCATCATTTTAGTTGATCGCTCGACTCGGAGGCAACTCGCCGACAAATCGGTCTGTCTCCTATGGCCCGGCCGGTCGGCCGATTCGCTGTTTCACCAGCCGACTTTCAGTGTTCCAAACTGGATAGTTTAGGATCTGGGTATTGGGATTCATCTGGTCGCAAGGGCACGTTTCAATCGTTGCGATGGGACTGATATCAGGCGGGCGGTGAATTTTCATGCACTGCGACTTTGCAAGCGGTATTCGCATTGTAGTGTCGTAAATACCTACCTAGGGATTTAGTTTTAAACCTGGTTGACTTAATTGGCGGTGCCGCGATTTCCGCGCCGTGTTCTCAGCGATGAGGGATGCTGGCTGTTCAGGGATAAGTCGCCGAGATGATCCAGTAAAGATAGAAAGTAAATGATTATCCAGATCGCCTTTTCAAGACACAGACGACGCTGTTGACCCACTGTAGCAATCAGAAGCGACCAGCCTTCGTCCCTCTGGAAAGGACCGTGGGTTCGGTGTTGAAGGTCAAGGGCACTCCTCGTGCAAGGGGATGACAGGAGGTTAGAATGTTTCTGAGCAGTGAATTTGTGCCATTTTTGCTCTTTTCCGGATCGGGAATGGTTATCGGTCTTATGGGTTTACAAATCAAGTGTGTATTTTTTTAAAAAACCTAGTTTCGTATTTTTAAATAGGTAGTACCTAGCTTCTGTTCAGTGCAGGACTCCAGGCTTCCCTCCCCACAAGGTCGTGAAAAGTGTGCCAATCTGGGGTCAGCCATATTTTGAGGATAGACCGCATAATCTGTCAATGCTCCCCACAACTCATCTTCAAAAACTATGACCCTGAAATACAATCATTTCATGAATGTTTTGTTCGTGTTTTAACAAAAATTGTTCCCAGTTCAACCTTTTGCTGACATCAATCATGGGGGCTGAAAATCAGCATGATGGCAGTGATGCAGGCAAAGGGAAGGCAGGCAGGGTATAGGCTTCATTGTCATCTGTTGTTCTCCACTAACATGCGTGCTTCAAATGGTTAATGGTTTTGTGGAGTTGTGGTCTAATTGTCCTAGGAGCTCAGTAAATTTTTGGCATTTGGCTCTCTTTGATGATAATTTTGGCTAATCGCTGATGATTACACCTTATCGTACCAAGTAAACTCGGGAAGTGAGCTATTCTGCAGTGTTTATTCATATGCACATTTGACCATGATAGTTGCATGGATGCAAGTGTGCTACCTTTTAGTACTGTTTTTGCTAACATTGAAATGCAAAATTTTCCTAATGGAGCTCTCGATAGGTCCAGGCGCTCCATGGCAGGGTCCTCATCGGCTCGCAAAGCATGAAGAAAATGTCCGCACTGAATGAGGAAAACCAAAACTTGTATTCGCCAAGATAAAAGTTCAGACGGTAGCAAATGCTCTGGTAGCTCAATAGGTCCCACATGGCCACCCCAATCGCCGGTGGCTGATTAGTGTAACTTTGCTGCACATCAGGGACACTGCTCACATGGTGACGTTTGTAGCTGCTTGGACTCACCCTGGCCTTCCAAAGCACCTTCTGGATACTTAAGGGACCTTGGAACAAAAAGGTAATATTTGGGCATTCAGGGGTCCCTTACACTGACCGCGGCTCCACGTATACATACTCAGGACCGTTCCGGTCGCATACAGGCCGGTTGAGCTGCTCCGGGCTCCTCTGGTTGCCGCGGCCTCACTTGGTCACTTGGGGTCTCTGGTCATTAACCGACCCTGGTGACATTTACCTCTAACTGCTCAGCGGTTTCGCTAACCGCCCAAGGCACCTCTGGTCATCAATGGGCACCTCTGATTGCTCGGGGCCCCTTTGCCAACCTGAGCGCTCGTCTGGCTATTGACGGCTCGCCGGCCACTCAACGGCATGCCACGTCGTGAGAGCAATGCAGTCATCTTCAAAACCCTTTGAACACATGAGGCCTTTATAACTACTCAGGGCGCCTTTTGTCCCTGGGAGACCCCCTCACCGCCCAAGAGCCCTTCTGGCTGCTCGTTGGACCCCCTGACCGGTCGGAGGCACCCTGGAAACTCAGGTGTCCGGTAAATGCCCAATGCTGTCTTTATGCTTAGTGCCCCTCTTGCTACTTAGGGGCGCTGCTCTTCGGAGGGCCTGCCTAGCCACGGAGCGGACACGTTGGCCGCCGAGCAAACCTCCGGTCACTGACATATCTCTTTGGCTGCTCAGGGTTCCCGCTGATCTCACCACTAAAATAATGTAACCATGAGGTCGTGGCTAGAGATCCCGTGGACCTCCATTTTTTTCCTGACCTGTAAAACGCAAAACCTGTGGTTTTGTGAATGTGCACGAATTTCTTTTTTTTTTGCTGTGTGCAGCGCAAAAAAGGGTCGTGCAGAATGAGAAGAGCCATCCTCTGCCAACTCGCTGGGTCCCATTTGACCCCTGTACATGAGGCCCCTGTTACGGATAAATGGGCTTCGCCTGGCCACCGTGGGCAATGAGGGCGGTTTAGGGACTTTATAGCTAATCAGGGCTCCTCTTGCTTTTAAAAGCGTCTCGAGGGGGCCCGCGTATTGGACGTCATCTGCCCGTGCTGCCTGCCACCGGTTCGAATTCTGTCATGTGTTCAGCCGCCCTATCTATCGGGGTCCTTCGTTATGTTTTTTTTCCCGGTCAAGGAAAGCAATTCAGCCGCGGATCGAGTTGAAACGTGAGGCCCCGGCACGCCCCGAGGGTGCGAGAAGACTGCTGTTATCGATGGACTTTTCCATAGTCTTGGGTCGGTGTGCCTGTATTCCTAGTAGCAGCAGATATCCTGACATCAGTTGAATGACACTGTATGAGTGAGCGTTTTGGTCGTGTACATGATATTTAAAATGCGGTGACGAAAGAGGCTTGCGTTGGTAGGCTGATTCCTGGTGGCACCATCGGGCATAGACTTTATCGCCATTTTGTCATCTGGTGTGACGTTACGCTGCGGGCAACAATTTTGCCAGAAGAAACTTGATCAGCGATAAAAAAACGCTTTAATCACCTCTGCAAAGAGTGGACGACCATCAGCGTGATCTTGACCTGCAGCGCTTGGAGCCGTCGCCGGTGGTCATCGATGCCAAACGGCAGCAGCGCGCGACGCCCGCTGGCCCTGGTGCGTGCCCAGCTCTGTTCCGGCCCTGTTCAGTCCTTCATCAGTAATCGATACGGTCGCTGGTACTGCCGCCAAAATTACACGCTCTGGCGGCCGGGTGACGACCCCATTTTCGTTGACCAGGTCCGCGCCCAAGAGAGCGTTGGGCAATAGGGAAAGATGCCGTGGGGTAGTCCTCAGTATATCTGAAAACCTACGGGGTTTGGACGACAGTGGTTCCAATGCGTATGGTCCGGACCTGTCCTGCCGAGTCCCGGATTCTGTGGGCTTATGGGGACAATCAAGTTCAGACAGGTCAGGATCTAGTGGACATTCGTCGCGCCTTACAGTTCGTAAATGGATTCCTTGGCCAGATCCGCGTGATTTCCGCAGACCACCGCCCGGGGCAAACGGCCTCACTGCTGGCCAGTCAGAGGACGCAGTTGGTCAGCTGGAGACACGGCTGGTCATTCGGCCTCTGTTCGGCGAGGCGCCCGGGAGATCTGGTGTCCGTCTGCTTCGGCACGGTGCCGTGCTCTGGATGGTTTTGGATAGCTTGATAGCTTCCGGGGTTATCAGGTCCGTCAGATTAGGGCGGTGGTAGGAGATGCCGTGGCCGTCCAACGTTGGTTCCGTCCTTTTGCGACCTGGCGCCCAGCGCCTGCCCATGTTTGTCACTGTGTTTCAGTGTCGAATGTCCGGACCCACAGACTCGGGGCGGACCAACCCTGGAGTTTGCCGGGGGGGGGGGGGGGCAACCGTTCGTCGCCAGCTGGCTGGTGTGGGATCCGAGGTTCAGTGCATGGTATCTCTCGCGAGTACCTAGTAGGGACACCATTTGAAACGAAAAAAGCACCGAAATGCTTATGAATCTTAAACAGAAGTTAAAACAAAACAGTAAACACAGTTAAAGTTAAAACAGACGATAAGTAGACGAAATTTTTTATGAAGTTCTGGGAATTTTTTTTGGGGGGGGGCAAAACATACTCTCAGAGGTTTTTTGGGGGGGGCACGGCCGTGCCCCCCCCCCCAGGATCCACCTATGCACAAACTCATTAGTTTGATTGCCTCATTCCAAGCAGCTCATCACCCGTCGAGCGGTTTGAGTCTTCACGGCATGAAGGTATCAGCTTTCGATTATAAATTTCCATATGCACTTTAACCTATGTTTGTATCTGAAGTGGAGACACCACTGGGGCAGTTTAGACCGCGTATGCGTGTTACTCTTCCAGCGTTCAACAACGCACGAAGAATTCGTCGTGACTTGCGACGTCATGGGCTGAGATGAGTTCGAAAACACTGCGCTAGGTAACATTTACACCGCTCTTGATGCATCATAGACCAAACATGTTCAAATATCATCTAACCTCACATTGAACCCGCGCTCCACGTGTCTCCTGTCTCGTTGGCAATCGCCTAATCAGATGACACTTCTCGACGCGCGCTCCTGTGGCGAGGATCGCGTTTCAGCCTCCGTCGCTCAATGTTTTAGGCCGGCGTCACCTTCATGCGCAGTCGTGGATCTTTTGCGCTGGTATCGTTCACCATGGACCGGCAGCGTTACACCAACCGTCGGCGCAAGAAAATCGTAGGATTTTGGATCAATTGGACTCTGATGAGTGGGGCACGGACGGCGTCAGTGAGGAAGCAGACGCAACGTTCTGCGTCGCTTTAGAGTCCAGTGACGACGATGCGGCCGTCGCTGGCGTCGCAACATCAAGCGAGGATAGAGTAGCTCCTCAGCCCTCAGAGAGGGTGGTGCGCCGTCAACTTACCACCTCACATCAGCGACCGGAAGACGGGGTCTACGTCGCCGTGACGCCGCCTGCAGAAACACGAGTTGCCCCACAGGCTCACCCGCACAGCTTCCGTGACAGCCGGGAGGTGCCGGACGGACGATGTGTGGCCGAAAAATGGAGCACAGAACCCCCATCAGGACCCGTGCGTAGAGCTCCATGCAGTATCACCAGAGAGCGCCCGGGGCTGAAGGGGGCGCAACTGAAGCCCGGACGGAAGCCGATTGCTTCGTACTGTTCTTTACGCTGGAGGTTTGGATCATATGCTTGTGCACACTAACCAAAAGTTGGACGAGGCACGGTCTCGGTTTCTGGAGAAGTCATCGGAGGCATCAAAGCACCCTCACCTGTACGAGCTTGCTCCGTTGACGCTCGAAGAACCGCGTGCTTTCACCTGGCTCGTCTGCTCCGTGGTTCTGACCGGAAGGGATATGAAACCGATGATTCATTCACGTGGGTTTTTTGCCCCGCTCCGTTCCGGGCCACCTCGAACAAGCGGCGGTACGCACGCACGCTTGCAGCCTTCGCTTTGATGATGCCGAAACCCGTGAACAGAGGAGAAAAGGAGATAAGCTCTGTGCCATGCGGGGAGTTCTTTGATGTTCGAGCCCGGCCGCGGTCGTTGCTAGTCTCCAGGGAGTCGGTTACATAGACGATCTCTCGTTCACATCCGTGGCGATGTGGATTCAAGGTCTACATGCCTGCCAGGCGGGGAAATATGCGTACTCTTCCGCACGTCGCCGATGCTGAACAACGCTACGTGTGGAAGACTTGGCCGTATGCCGGGCGGCCAACCCAGCCTGACCAGGCGCCGGCGGACACCGTGATGTCATCAGCGCCTGGTCTAGCCTCCTTTCTGACCAGGGAGCTGGCTGGGTCAGGTAGGAATGTCACCATGGACCGCTACTGCACCTCGGTAGAGGTATTAGACCTGCTGCAGGAACAGAACTGGTGTCTGACTCTGCAGAACTGGCGTCGGAACTCTGCAGCAGCGGAGGCGGTCAAGGCATGCCCCACGGGGCAGCCGACGCGTCGATGGACCACAGCTGTTTTCATGCTCCTGGTAAGCGCCGCTGCTCTGAATGTGCGCTTCGTGTTCTGCACCCGGAACACAGAGGCAGCCGCTACTCGGTTCCGCCGTGGCGGCCGGCGTCACTTTCTGCGGGCGCTTAGACCGGCCGTGGCCAAAGACCGGCAGGGGCAGAAAGCCGCTCTGTACGAGACCGAGGGAGTGGTCAGCAGCCCTACGGCTCTGGCGCTCGAGAAGGTGTTGGGTCGAGAGCTGCGAAAGCCATCCGTGACCAGCCGTGTGCCTCGGCCAGTGCCATGCCGGCACGCAACCGCTGCCATATCTGCATGGAGAAAGTGCGTGGATCCGGCTACAAAACTGAAAAAAGATGAAAAAAGTCGTGACCGCGTGCTCGAAGTGTGAGAGGTATGTGTGCGGTGAGCACGGCACCACCGTTCGGGAGTACGCGACGTGCAGGCACCCAAACCAGCCCGCCACCGTAGACAGCGATTAGGCGGGGCGTTGTGAGGTGCGCTTGTGCGCGTGAATAGATATAATTGTTAAAGCAACGGGATGGAGAAAGCAGCAGTTGTGGTACTTCAGTTCCCATGTATTGTGCGCATATTTGAGTGTGGCTAAGCTAAGCACGACTCTGTGTGTGCATGTACGCAGCTGTGCGTCTCCGAATGATGAGGCGGATCCATGAAAGGAGGATAAATCAAACCCGGTGCGTCACTGCAGGCACTTAGCAATAAACACGAGCATGGACACATCGTTTTTTAATGCTGACTTATACTAGACGAAACAGGTGATGAGAGGAATCCGGCCGCGAAAGAAGCACGCGAGGACATTCTTCTGGCAGTCATAGGTGGCATAGGAGGCATAGGTGGTTGCAGCGTCTGCGTTACGACACGCTCACAGGGGGTTCAAATTTTCATAAATACTTCATGCTTTCGCTTGTTTCACATACGGTGCGATGATAACAGGAGCCGTGCATGACAAAAAATAAATAATTAGGCAATGTGCAAATCACGTGGAGTCAAAGTGCAGCAGGAAGTGTACCGAACATCGCACTTGAGGGTGTTTCATCACTTCATTTCTCAGGCACTGTGAAGTGTTTCATCACCTTGACTTTTTGGCCTTCAATTGACCACCCGGACATATGGTAAAAGTCAGAGTAGGTCACTAACCTAAAATGACCCAAGCCAAAAACTTCATTTTTAAGCACGGGTCACTTTGTCTAATTCTTGACGCGTCTTTAAAGTATAAGATCAAAGCAATCTCCTAGGTTTTGGTGACCATGACGTTCCAAAGAACAAACAACGTCACTGAACTAAGATGAATACCGGTGTCATGTTGCTTAGAAACAGCATATAAGTTCAGGACGATGCCATGAGGAACGCTGGGGCTTTTTGGACACAGATCTTGAGTGTGACCTTGTTTGACCCTATTTGGCCTACAGCCCATGACCTGTGGGCCTTAAATCATAACACAAAGTGGGTTCACATGCAAACGCATCTACCCTGTAAATGTGGTATCTCTGGTTTCCTTAGTTTTTGAGATTTTATGAGGGGGTCAAATTGGTCCCACTCACCCGAGCAAAGGGTATTCAACCGGGCACCTGGGTGCGTGTTTAAGATCAGGATAGGTCACTGACTTAGAATGACCAATGCCTATATTTCGTTTTAGGAGCATACTGACTAGCGTAATCTCTGGCGCCTGCTCAAATGCAAAAATCAAAGCAGTTTTATATAAGTTTGGTCACCACGACCCGCGAAAGGTCAAATAAGGTCACTGACCTTAAACGAGCGCCAGCAAACTTTTCCTTAGAACGAGCATCTAGGTTCTGGGGAAACGTTGGATACCAATCTGAAGTTTGACCTTGTTTGACCTTTTTGACCCGAAGGTTACGACCAAGTAACTCGAAATTTTGACACAAGTGAGTTCATGTACATGCCAAGATATTATGTAAATTTGGTGTTTCTAGCTTTCTTAGTTGCTGAGATCTCAGGGGAATCAAATTGACCCCCCACCCGAGCGAAGGGTATTCAACCGGCCACCCGGGCGCGTGTTAAGTAACCTTTCATCAAGGAAACGCATTTAACTCGTAATTTTAGCCAGGTTTAAATCGCAACGCTAACAGCTGCACTTTCTTAGGCGAAGAATGGGGACTATTTGTAGTCAAAATATAAGTTTCCATTATATCCAAAAATGCATCTTTCTTTGACCACTCTGTCGTTGGTTATTTGGCTTATGATTTATTGTTAGCTATTTAGAGTTGTATTGAGATACTGACATCTTTATTTAATTGTTTTTTTGGGTCGGAATATTTTCAAAATAAAGCCCTAAAATCCCGCAAAATTACGACTTGAGCTTTCTAAACTTGGGATAATAGTCCTGATGGCTTCTTTATTAGGCATCACTACCTTTATTTTAGTTCTTACTTATTTCTTATTCACTTCTTACGTAACTCGTTACTTCTTACTTGTAATAAATAATTAAAGTAATTAGATATTATTGGTATTTTTGTATGTATTATAGTAATAAGTACTTTACTTATCACTTATTACCTATTAAATTCCCTTATCAATTTCTTTATTACGAATGACGGGCTAACTAGAACTGTCAAATTTAACAACTGGGACCTTGCTATGGACCCCATGGATGTTGCAAATTATCATATACCAGGCGCTCAAAAATATGGATATCCTGTTTGTGGGAATCGCGGAGCTATCCTGCGTGCGAGCTTGGTTTATCATGGGACTATAACCACTTACTGTTAGGGTTTTGGGACAGATGATCCGTGATCTCTAAATGCTTGCAACTTCCTTTAATCCTATACTCCATAAGTGAAATGCAGAGTGCTCGAATGCCGGCGGAGCCCTCTGGGCTAGCGTATTGGGGACCTCGACAACCCCAGACTCACGCGGGCCTGCACACTGAGAGATTCACTGAGCCGAGACGCGCGGGCTCTACGCGAGGGCGCGTCGTGTGGCGTAGAGCAAGGAGACTGACTGCGGCTCGCTGTCCCATCGCTGTCAAACTGGACAGCCACACGTCACACAGCCGTTTGCCGGCCAGTTTGCTCGGCTCTCTGGTGCGTGGGAACCATATTGATTACGGTAAAAGCCTGGCGCCGCGTCCGACGCGGACGTGGCCCTGACGCCACTTCTGCGGCTTCGGCGGCCCGACGAGGCATGGCCGGCGGCG
>NW_023596921.1:13970097-14005097 GCF_011947565.3 Pollicipes pollicipes
ACCAAACGTCGTGGACTTCCAACAACACCAAACGTCGTGGACATTCTAACACAAACCAAACACCGTGGACATTCTAACACACCACACAAACGCCGCGGGCATACTAAACACCAACGAGGACGATAGTGCGAACAATTGTTGCGTTCGGGGTGCTAATACCTCGCCTCAGTCCTTCCGCAAACTGCCAGAGGGCGACTTGCGTTGGTCGGAGCCTTCTGAAAACAAAAACAACTATGAGAGAAGGCAATGAGTGTCTAGAGTGATGCCATGAAAGGGCCCGTGTGAGTCAGGGAACGGGAAGTCCACCCCCCCCCCCCCCCCCTCACAGCCCCTACTGCCCCCGTGTCGGTCGGGGGCCAATAGCCAAGACTGCGGGTCCTGTGCCATTTATTGTGCCCCGTCCTGTAGGGGTAGTCCTTTAAGTCAGTGGGGACCTGCGTTGATTCGGGTCAACTGCCCCGCTCAGAGGGTCTCCTAGTCAGGGAGAGACCTGATGTATGGTTGCAAAAGCCATTATCCGGATTGACGCCCCGCGTCGCTGGAATGTCGTCAGAAATGCCCTCAGGTCCCTGACCGAGAAAGGCAACTGGACACGGGAAACATTTGATCTGGGTCAGGGGCGTTTTTGGGCCGCTCTCATCACCCAAGGGTGCTGGCCGCTGCTCGTGGGACCCTCGGATTGCTCGTGGGCCGCCCTGACCGTTCAGGTGCTATCTGGCCACCCAGGGCTCGAAGTGAGCTCACCAGGCCTCTGTTTAGTGCCAGCCAAGCTGATGGGCCACTCTGGCCACCAAAGACACCTCCGGCCACTGACGTGCCTCTCTGGCGGCTCAAGGCGCGGCTGGAGAGCCCGTGTGGGCCGGGGCGCCATATCCTTAATCAGCCCGGAGAGCCCGAAACCTGGGGACCCGGGGAAACCAAAACGGGTTCTGAGGAGTAATTCAAAGCGGAGAGTTCGGTGGATCCATACGGTCCCATGAACTGGCTCTTTTCGGGGCGAGCAGCACGAAGGAAAAGGCCAAATGGTCGTTGTTGTCAAAAAGAGCAAAAAGAAAGAACAAAAAAAAGGGAGAAAAGGAAGAGTACCAAAGCCCCTCCTGGCTATTCTGGCGGTGGTGGAGTAGGATTCATCGGGTTGCTCTCCTGACCGCTCAGATGGCCGCTGGACGCCCAGGGCCCCTGGTGAGCGCCCCAAGCTCCCTGTTCTCAGTGCCCTTCAGGTCCCGTGGGGAGGAGTGGGTGGATTTTGGTTGCTCAGGAACCCGTCTGGCTGCTAAGGGCATACTGGCCGCTGAGCAGACCGTGTCGTCGCCGAGGACTCCCTTCCTGTATCTCAAGACCAGCTGAACGTTTTTTGTTTTGCTTTGCTTTGTTTCGTCATTTTTTCTGCTCAGTTTGTTTTAGTCGCTCAAGAGTCCACCTGGCTTCTTGCGGGCCACTCGGCCGCTTAAAGGCACTCTGGACGCCCGGAGGCACACTCAAAGCGCATGGTCCCATCCCTGATCAGACTCTTCCAGCTACTCCAAGGCATTTCTGGCCGCCGAGGGGCCGCTCTGACCACTCCTCTCTCCGTTGAACTGCATAACCAGGTCCTCAGGGGACCCACAGGCTGCTTACGGAGTCTTTAAACTCCAAGAATTCTCCATAAAGGCCGGGAGAGAATCTCCGGCCATACAGAGCGGCGGCCATATATTATTCTGCCCTGTATGAATACAGAGCAGGCCTGTTACGGTCGGGCAGAGCTGCGGCCAGAAGGGCCAACGGCAGGCCGGTTGCCGCCGGGCAGAGTCACATGTGAACCGAGGCATGGCTGCGCAGCCTCGGCTAACTCAATGGGCGAACATGGTCAGTGCTGAGCCGTCATGGGTGAGCAAAAGCAGGCTTTCAGGCAGGAGGACCACATCTGAGCCAACTCACGACTCAAGAGTCAGCTGGACAGAGTCGCGGCTGAGCCAAGTTGCAGCTGACTCAACGTGCATGGCATCGGTGCGGCGCTGCGGCAGCTGTCTGAGGCACCCGCAGCTGGGGGTCGCTAACGACGCTGCCGTCTGTGAATGACTGTCAATATGCGACACTGCTGGTATCGATTAGCCGACGTCAGAGACCTGTGCACTCGACATGGGTCATTGTAAAGGTCACCGAGCTCCTTCGACCACGCAGGTAGAGCACCTCTTTTTGCCTTATGATGCCTGTGCACACGTTTCAGGTCGTACGGCTTCTCGACGCCTATTGCGAGTGCCCATCTATTTTTGCGATCAGCAAATGGCGACCAGGCAACTGGACGTGGCCCCGGGCTGGGTTGACCCCGCGTCGCCGCCGGCCATGCCTCGTCGGGCCGCCGAAGCCGCAGAAGTGGCGTCAGGGCCACGTCCGCGTCGGACGCGGCGCCAGGCTTTTACCGTAATCAATATGGTTCCCACGCACCAGAGAGCCGAGCAAACTGGCCGGCAAACGGCTGTGTGACGTGTGGCTGTCCAGTTTGACAGCGATGGGACAGCGAGCCGCAGTCAGTCTCCTTGCTCTACGCCACACGACGCGCCCTCGCGTAGAGCCCGCGCGTCTCGGCTCAGTGAATCTCTCAGTGTGCAGGCCCGCGTGAGTCTGGGGTTGTCGAGGTCCCCAATACGCTAGCCCAGAGGGCTCCGCCGGCATTCGAGCACTCTGCATTTCACTTATGGAGTATAGGATTAAAGGAAGTTGCAAGCATTTAGAGATCACGGATCATCTGTCCCAAAACCCTAACAGTAAGTGGTTATAGTCCCATGATAAACCAAGCTCGCACGCAGGATAGCTCCGCGATTCCCACAAACAGGATATCCATATTTTTGAGCGCCTGGTATATGATAATTTGCAACATCCATGGGGTCCATAGCAAGGTCCCAGTTGTTAAATTTGACAGTTCTAGTTAGCCCGTCATTCGTAATAAAGAAATTGATAAGGGAATTTAATAGGTAATAAGTGATAAGTAAAGTACTTATTACTATAATACATACAAAAATACCAATAATATCTAATTACTTTAATTATTTATTACAAGTAAGAAGTAACGAGTTACGTAAGAAGTGAATAAGAAATAAGTAAGAACTAAAATAAAGGTAGTGATGCCTAATAAAGAAGCCATCAGGACTATTATCCCAAGTTTAGAAAGCTCAAGTCGTAATTTTGCGGGATTTTAGGGCTTTATTTTGAAAATATTCCGACCCAAAAAAACAATTAAATAAAGATGTCAGTATCTCAATACAACTCTAAATAGCTAACAATAAATCATAAGCCAAATAACCAACGACAGAGTGGTCAAAGAAAGATGCATTTTTGGATATAATGGAAACTTATATTTTGACTACAAATAGTCCCCATTCTTCGCCTAAGAAAGTGCAGCTGTTAGCGTTGCGATTTAAACCTGGCTAAAATTACGAGTTAAATGCGTTTCCTTGATGAAAGGTTACTTAACACGCGCCCGGGTGGCCGGTTGAATACCCTTCGCTCGGGTGGGGGGTCAATTTGATTCCCCTGAGATCTCAGCAACTAAGAAAGCTAGAAACACCAAATTTACATAATATCTTGGCATGTACATGAACTCACTTGTGTCAAAATTTCGAGTTACTTGGTCGTAACCTTCGGGTCAAAAAGGTCAAACAAGGTCAAACTTCAGATTGGTATCCAACGTTTCCCCAGAACCTAGATGCTCGTTCTAAGGAAAAGTTTGCTGGCGCTCGTTTAAGGTCAGTGACCTTATTTGACCTTTCGCGGGTCGTGGTGACCAAACTTATATAAAACTGCTTTGATTTTTGCATTTGAGCAGGCGCCAGAGATTACGCTAGTCAGTATGCTCCTAAAACGAAATATAGGCATTGGTCATTCTAAGTCAGTGACCTATCCTGATCTTAAACACGCACCCAGGTGCCCGGTTGAATACCCTTTGCTCGGGTGAGTGGGACCAATTTGACCCCCTCATAAAATCTCAAAAACTAAGGAAACCAGAGATACCACATTTACAGGGTAGATGCGTTTGCATGTGAACCCACTTTGTGTTATGATTTAAGGCCCACAGGTCATGGGCTGTAGGCCAAATAGGGTCAAACAAGGTCACACTCAAGATCTGTGTCCAAAAAGCCCCAGCGTTCCTCATGGCATCGTCCTGAACTTATATGCTGTTTCTAAGCAACATGACACCGGTATTCATCTTAGTTCAGTGACGTTGTTTGTTCTTTGGAACGTCATGGTCACCAAAACCTAGGAGATTGCTTTGATCTTATACTTTAAAGACGCGTCAAGAATTAGACAAAGTGACCCGTGCTTAAAAATGAAGTTTTTGGCTTGGGTCATTTTAGGTTAGTGACCTACTCTGACTTTTACCATATGTCCGGGTGGTCAATTGAAGGCCAAAAAGTCAAGGTGATGAAACACTTCACAGTGCCTGAGAAATGAAGTGATGAAACACCCTCAAGTGCGATGTTCGGTACACTTCCTGCTGCACTTTGACTCCACGTGATTTGCACATTGCCTAATTATTTATTTTTTGTCATGCACGGCTCCTGTTATCATCGCACCGTATGTGAAACAAGCGAAAGCATGAAGTATTTATGAAAATTTGAACCCCCTGTGAGCGTGTCGTAACGCAGACGCTGCAACCACCTATGCCTCCTATGCCACCTATGACTGCCAGAAGAATGTCCTCGCGTGCTTCTTTCGCGGCCGGATTCCTCTCATCACCTGTTTCGTCTAGTATAAGTCAGCATTAAAAAACGATGTGTCCATGCTCGTGTTTATTGCTAAGTGCCTGCAGTGACGCACCGGGTTTGATTTATCCTCCTTTCATGGATCCGCCTCATCATTCGGAGACGCACAGCTGCGTACATGCACACACAGAGTCGTGCTTAGCTTAGCCACACTCAAATATGCGCACAATACATGGAACTGAAGTACCACAACTGCTGCTTTCTCCATCCCGTTGCTTTAACAATTATATCTATTCACGCGCACAAGCGCACCTCACAACGCCCCGCCTAATCGCTGTCTACGGTGGCGGGCTGGTTTGGGTGCCTGCACGTCGCGTACTCCCGAACGGTGGTGCCGTGCTCACCGCACACATACCTCTCACACTTCGAGCACGCGGTCACGACTTTTTTCATCTTTTTTCAGTTTTGTAGCCGGATCCACGCACTTTCTCCATGCAGATATGGCAGCGGTTGCGTGCCGGCATGGCACTGGCCGAGGCACACGGCTGGTCACGGATGGCTTTCGCAGCTCTCGACCCAACACCTTCTCGAGCGCCAGAGCCGTAGGGCTGCTGACCACTCCCTCGGTCTCGTACAGAGCGGCTTTCTGCCCCTGCCGGTCTTTGGCCACGGCCGGTCTAAGCGCCCGCAGAAAGTGACGCCGGCCGCCACGGCGGAACCGAGTAGCGGCTGCCTCTGTGTTCCGGGTGCAGAACACGAAGCGCACATTCAGAGCAGCGGCGCTTACCAGGAGCATGAAAACAGCTGTGGTCCATCGACGCGTCGGCTGCCCCGTGGGGCATGCCTTGACCGCCTCCGCTGCTGCAGAGTTCCGACGCCAGTTCTGCAGAGTCAGACACCAGTTCTGTTCCTGCAGCAGGTCTAATACCTCTACCGAGGTGCAGTAGCGGTCCATGGTGACATTCCTACCTGACCCAGCCAGCTCCCTGGTCAGAAAGGAGGCTAGACCAGGCGCTGATGACATCACGGTGTCCGCCGGCGCCTGGTCAGGCTGGGTTGGCCGCCCGGCATACGGCCAAGTCTTCCACACGTAGCGTTGTTCAGCATCGGCGACAGTGCGGAAGAGTACGCCATATTTCCCCGGCCTGGCAGGCATGTAGACCTTGAATCCACATCGACCACGGAATGGAACGAGAGATTCGTCTATGGTAACCGACTCCCTGGAGACGTAGCAACGCCGCGGCCGGGCTCGAACATCTCAAAGAACTCCCGCATGGCACAGAGCTTATCTCCTTTTCTCCTCTGTTCACGGGTTTCGGCATCATCAAAGCGAAGGCTGCCAAGCGTGCGTGCGTACCGCCGCTTGTTCGAGGTGGCCCGGAACGGAGCGGGGCAAAAACCCACGTGAATGAATCATCGGTTTCATATCCCTTCCGGTCAGAACCACGGAGCAGACTGAGCCAGGTGAAAGCACGCGGTTCTTCGAGCGTCAACGGAGCAAGCTCGTACAGGTGAGGGTGCTTTGATGCCTCCGATGACTTCTCCAGAAACCGAGACCGTGCCTCGTCCAACTTTTGGTTAGTGTGCACAAGCATATGATCCAAAACCTCCAGCGTAAAGAACAGTACGAAGCAATCGGCTTCCGTCCGGGCTTCAGTTGCAGCCCCCTTCAGCCCCGGGCGCTCTCTGGTGATACTGCATGGAGCTCTACGCACGGGTCCTGATGGGGGTTCTGTGCTCCATTTTTCGGCCACACCGCTCCGGCTGTCACGGAAGCTGTGCGGGTGAGCCTGTGGGGCAACTCGTGTTTCTGCAGGCGGCGTCACGGCGACGTAGACCCCGTCTTCCGGTCGCTGATGTGAGGTGGTAAGTTGACGGCGCACCACCCTCTCTGAGGGCTGAGGAGCTACTCTATCCTCGCTTGATGTTGCGACGCCAGCGACGGCCGCATCGTCGTCACTGGACTCTAAAGCGACGCAGAACGTTGCGTCTGCTTCCTCACTGACGCCGTCCGTACCCCACTCATCAGAGTCCAATTGATCCAAAATCCTACGATTTTCTTGCGCCGACGGTTGGTGTAGACGCTGCCGGTCCATGGTGAACGATACCAGCGCAAAAGATCCACGACTGCGCATGAAGGTGACGCCGGCCTAAAAACATTGAGCGACGGAGGCTGAAACGCGATCCTCGCCACAGGAGCGCGCGTCGAGAAGTGTCATCTGATTAGGCGATTGCCAACGAGACAGGAGACACGTGGAGCGCGGGTTCAATGTGAGGTTAGATGATATTTGAACATGTTTGGTCTATGATGCATCAAGAGCGGTGTAAATGTTACCTAGCGCAGTGTTTTCGAACTCATCTCAGCCCATGACGTCGCAAGTCACGACGAATTCTTCGTGCACGTTGTTGAACGCTGGAAGAGTAACACGCATACGCGGTCTAAACTGCCCCAGTGGTGTCTCCACTTCAGATACAAACATAGGTTAAAGTGCATATGGAAATTTATAATCGAAAGCTGATACCTTCATGCCGTGAAGACTCAAACCGCTCGACGGGTGATGAGCTGCTTGGAATGAGGCAATCAAACTAATGAGTTTGTGCATAGGTGGATCCTGGGGGGGGGGGGCACGGTGCCGTGCCCCCCCCCAAAAAACCTCTGAGAGTATGTTTTGCCCCCCCCCAAAAAAAAATTCCCAGAACTTCATAAAAATTTCGTCTACTTATCGTCTGTTTTAACTTTAACTGTGTTTACTGTTTTGTTTTAACTTCTGTTTAAGATTCATAAGCATTTCGGTGCTTTTTTCAGTTTCAAATGGTGTCCCTACTAGGTACTCGCGAGAGATACCATGCACTGAACCTCGGATCCCACACCAGCCAGCTGGCGACGAACGGTTGCCCCCCCCCCCCCCCAGGCAAACTCCAGGGTTGGTCCGCCCCCGAGTCTGTGGGTCCGGACATTCGACACTGAAACACAGTGACAAACATGGGCAGGCGCTGGGCGCCAGGTCGCAAAAGGACGGAACCAACGTTGGACGGCCACGGCATCTCCTACCACCGCCCTAATCTGACGGACCTGATAACCCCGGAAGCTATCAAGCTATCCAAAACCATCCAGAGCACGGCACCGTGCCGAAGCAGACGGACACCAGACAGTCTCCCGGGCGCCTCGCCGAACAGAGGCCGAATGACCAGCCGTGTTCTCCAGCTGACCAACTGCGTCCTCTGACTGGCCAGCAGTGAGGCCGTTTGCCCCGGGCGGTGGTCTGCGGAAAATCACGCGGATCTGGCCAAGGAATCCATTTACGAACTGTAAGGCGCGACGAATGTCCACTAGATCCTGACCTGTCTGAACTTGATTGTCCCCATAAGCCCACAGAATCCGGGACTCGGCAGGACAGGTCCGGACCATACGCATTGGAACCACTGTCGTCCAAACCCCGTAGGTTTTCAGATATACTGAGGACTACCCCACGGCATCTTTCCCTATTGCCCAACGCTCTCTTGGGCGCGGACCTGGTCAACGAAAATGGGGTCGTCACCCGGCCGCCAGAGCGTGTAATTTTGGCGGCAGTACCAGCGACCGTATCGATTACTGATGAAGGACTGAACAGGGCCGGAACAGAGCTGGGCACGCACCAGGGCCAGCGGGCGTCGCGCGCTGCTGCCGTTTGGCATCGATGACCACCGGCGACGGCTCCAAGCGCTGCAGGTCAAGATCACGCTGATGGTCGTCCACTCTTTGCAGAGGTGATTAAAGCGTTTTTTTATCGCTGATCAAGTTTCTTCTGGCAAAATTGTTGCCCGCAGCGTAACGTCACACCAGATGACAAAATGGCGATAAAGTCTATGCCCGATGGTGCCACCAGGAATCAGCCTACCAACGCAAGCCTCTTTCGTCACCGCATTTTAAATATCATGTACACGACCAAAACGCTCACTCATACAGTGTCATTCAACTGATGTCAGGATATCTGCTGCTACTAGGAATACAGGCACACCGACCCAAGACTATGGAAAAGTCCATCGATAACAGCAGTCTTCTCGCACCCTCGGGGCGTGCCGGGGCCTCACGTTTCAACTCGATCCGCGGCTGAATTGCTTTCCTTGACCGGGAAAAAAAACATAACGAAGGACCCCGATAGATAGGGCGGCTGAACACATGACAGAATTCGAACCGGTGGCAGGCAGCACGGGCAGATGACGTCCAATACGCGGGCCCCCTCGAGACGCTTTTAAAAGCAAGAGGAGCCCTGATTAGCTATAAAGTCCCTAAACCGCCCTCATTGCCCACGGTGGCCAGGCGAAGCCCATTTATCCGTAACAGGGGCCTCATGTACAGGGGTCAAATGGGACCCAGCGAGTTGGCAGAGGATGGCTCTTCTCATTCTGCACGACCCTTTTTTGCGCTGCACACAGCAAAAAAAAAAGAAATTCGTGCACATTCACAAAACCACAGGTTTTGCGTTTTACAGGTCAGGAAAAAATGGAGGTCCACGGGATCTCTAGCCACGACCTCATGGTTACATTATTTTAGTGGTGAGATCAGCGGGAACCCTGAGCAGCCAAAGAGATATGTCAGTGACCGGAGGTTTGCTCGGCGGCCAACGTGTCCGCTCCGTGGCTAGGCAGGCCCTCCGAAGAGCAGCGCCCCTAAGTAGCAAGAGGGGCACTAAGCATAAAGACAGCATTGGGCATTTACCGGACACCTGAGTTTCCAGGGTGCCTCCGACCGGTCAGGGGGTCCAACGAGCAGCCAGAAGGGCTCTTGGGCGGTGAGGGGGTCTCCCAGGGACAAAAGGCGCCCTGAGTAGTTATAAAGGCCTCATGTGTTCAAAGGGTTTTGAAGATGACTGCATTGCTCTCACGACGTGGCATGCCGTTGAGTGGCCGGCGAGCCGTCAATAGCCAGACGAGCGCTCAGGTTGGCAAAGGGGCCCCGAGCAATCAGAGGTGCCCATTGATGACCAGAGGTGCCTTGGGCGGTTAGCGAAACCGCTGAGCAGTTAGAGGTAAATGTCACCAGGGTCGGTTAATGACCAGAGACCCCAAGTGACCAAGTGAGGCCGCGGCAACCAGAGGAGCCCGGAGCAGCTCAACCGGCCTGTATGCGACCGGAACGGTCCTGAGTATGTATACGTGGAGCCGCGGTCAGTGTAAGGGACCCCTGAATGCCCAAATATTACCTTTTTGTTCCAAGGTCCCTTAAGTATCCAGAAGGTGCTTTGGAAGGCCAGGGTGAGTCCAAGCAGCTACAAACGTCACCATGTGAGCAGTGTCCCTGATGTGCAGCAAAGTTACACTAATCAGCCACCGGCGATTGGGGTGGCCATGTGGGACCTATTGAGCTACCAGAGCATTTGCTACCGTCTGAACTTTTATCTTGGCGAATACAAGTTTTGGTTTTCCTCATTCAGTGCGGACATTTTCTTCATGCTTTGCGAGCCGATGAGGACCCTGCCATGGAGCGCCTGGACCTATCGAGAGCTCCATTAGGAAAATTTTGCATTTCAATGTTAGCAAAAACAGTACTAAAAGGTAGCACACTTGCATCCATGCAACTATCATGGTCAAATGTGCATATGAATAAACACTGCAGAATAGCTCACTTCCCGAGTTTACTTGGTACGATAAGGTGTAATCATCAGCGATTAGCCAAAATTATCATCAAAGAGAGCCAAATGCCAAAAATTTACTGAGCTCCTAGGACAATTAGACCACAACTCCACAAAACCATTAACCATTTGAAGCACGCATGTTAGTGGAGAACAGATGACAATGAAGCCTATACCCTGCCTGCCTTCCCTTTGCCTGCATCACTGCCATCATGCTGATTTTCAGCCCCCATGATTGATGTCAGCAAAAGGTTGAACTGGGAACAATTTTTGTTAAAACACGAACAAAACATTCATGAAATGATTGTATTTCAGGGTCATAGTTTTTGAAGATGAGTTGTGGGGAGCATTGACAGATTATGCGGTCTATCCTCAAAATATGGCTGACCCCAGATTGGCACACTTTTCACGACCTTGTGGGGAGGGAAGCCTGGAGTCCTGCACTGAACAGAAGCTAGGTACTACCTATTTAAAAATACGAAACTAGGTTTTAAAAAAATACACACTTGATTTGTAAACCCATAAGACCGATAACCATTCCCGATCCGGAAAAGAGCAAAAATGGCACAAATTCACTGCTCAGAAACATTCTAACCTCCTGTCATCCCCTTGCACGAGGAGTGCCCTTGACCTTCAACACCGAACCCACGGTCCTTTCCAGAGGGACGAAGGCTGGTCGCTTCTGATTGCTACAGTGGGTCAACAGCGTCGTCTGTGTCTTGAAAAGGCGATCTGGATAATCATTTACTTTCTATCTTTACTGGATCATCTCGGCGACTTATCCCTGAACAGCCAGCATCCCTCATCGCTGAGAACACGGCGCGGAAATCGCGGCACCGCCAATTAAGTCAACCAGGTTTAAAACTAAATCCCTAGGTAGGTATTTACGACACTACAATGCGAATACCGCTTGCAAAGTCGCAGTGCATGAAAATTCACCGCCCGCCTGATATCAGTCCCATCGCAACGATTGAAACGTGCCCTTGCGACCAGATGAATCCCAATACCCAGATCCTAAACTATCCAGTTTGGAACACTGAAAGTCGGCTGGTGAAACAGCGAATCGGCCGACCGGCCGGGCCATAGGAGACAGACCGATTTGTCGGCGAGTTGCCTCCGAGTCGAGCGATCAACTAAAATGATGCGACATTTTAACCGCCGGGCTGGGGTGACATCGAACAAAGATGCCATGGTGCCGTAGGGTGTGGTTCAGATACCGTGGTGCCGTTGGATACTGGAACGATACCATGGTGCCGTAGCGTACGGTGAAGGGTCCGTATGGTAAGGGTTGCTGATGCTGTGTGACGAAATGCCATAACCATAGAGGCCTCATGTTAGATTTTGTAGTGTGGGCTGTACTATTTGGTGACGGCCATCACCAAAGCTTTCAGTCAGAAGCATTTTTGGCACCAAGCATTGCGAGAAAATAAGCATTTGCGTCGCCGACCTCATCCGTCAAGTCGGCACGTTTTACCACCCCTGGCCCCCTGGAACAGCACTGCGTTTGTCTCATGGGGAAATGACACTTTTCCGCTGAAAAACAAGGTTTTACACGGTCGGCGTTGTCACTTCCAGCTTAGACCATTGACTGTTATGCTACGAAAGTGGTTTCGTGTTTCTTTTCTTTAAAATAACAACCTAAAATCAGAACACAGGGCTAAGCAATGTTACCGTGGCAGTCGGCATGCCCAAAACCCTTAATCATCACCACAAAGTTCATTAAGTCAACGCACCATGAAAACCAACACCTCAACGCGCGCAAATGTTTTATTGGTTTGACACAATTTATACAATGCACGATTTTACGCCATTCATGCATGCCCCCGCGCCCCCTTACCGAATGCATTACATGCATAAACATGTGCTCACTAATTGTCGACAGTTAAGAATTACAGATGGACACGTACAGATAGAAAGATCAAAGAACATTACGATGCATCACAATCAAGTGTTTTTATGCGCCTGCGTGACTGCGCCTGCCTAAACCCGGTTTTCAGTGAAGCTTTTCAGGCATGCTCCTCCCATTGCAAAATCCTGAGCCCGCCGCTGTACCGCATGGGGGTGCATAGCACACCCCTGTGCCATGAAAAATCAGCCTGTACATGTAGCTGATTTTGCAGCCATGTCCAGGAATCATCGGTGGTCGGTTTTATAAATGAAACGTATTTTTCTCTTCCAACGAGCCAGTACGTCATCGGAACAGAAAGCTGACGGCACCGTTATCAAGCGCAGAAGGCCACAGCCGACAGCGGGTTTATTATATCAGTACGATGTGTTATGCATTTAGCGGCAGTTGGCAGTTATTCGCTTACAGTTACAACCAAGAAGCACGAGTGGACCGGCGCCATTAGTCGGATCGCCGTAGGCACCGCCGGGTGTTGTCGCCGGCGGGCGGCACGACGCAGCAACGGCGGGCGACGCAGTACCCACTACCTAGTCTCGACGCTGCTCTCTCTCTTCCCCTCTCCCTCTCCCTCTGCCACTCCCACTGCCACTCCCAATCTCAACCCCACTCCCACTCTCACCCTCACTCTCACTTCCTCACCCTCTCTCTCTCTCTCTCTCTCTCTCTCTCTCTCTCTCTCTCTCTCTCTCTCTCTCTCTCTCTCTCTCTCTCGCTCTCTCTCTCTCTCTCTCTCTCTCTCTCTCTCTCTCTCTCTCTGCTCTTTTTCCCTGCTCTCTTTCCCTCCCCGCTCTTTCTCTCCCTCTCCTCCTCTCTCTCCCCTCTCCCTCCCTCCCTCCCCTCTCTCCCCTCCCCTCCCCTCCCCTCCCCTCCCCTCCCCTCCCCTCCCCTCCCCTCCCCTCCCGTCCGTCCCGTCCCGTCCCGTCCCGTCCCTCCCTCCCTCCCGTCCCTCCCTCCCTCCCTCCCTCCCTCCCTCCCTCCCCCTCTCTCTCTCTCTCCCTCTCTCCCTGAGCGTGTTATTGAGGCCAAGACGATGGTTGTTTACGACCCAGCAGGCCGCTGTCGACCCAGTGCGCCTCTCTGCTCCGGACTGACTCGGATCAGCGAGCTAAATGGGAGGAGGGGGGGGGGGGGGGGGCTACTTTCCAGCGCGATCCAACACTACGTTGCTACGGCCGCACGCAGGGCCCGGGTGGCGTCGTGCTACCGTATCCGCACGCTGCAATGATCAACATAGCCAACAAACAAACGCCCGCGTGCAGCAACACATACACGCACGCATATATATAATATATATATATATATATATATATACATACATATATATATATATATATATATACATATATATATATATATATATATATATATATATATATATATATATATATATATATATGTGTGTGTGTGTGTGTGTGTGTGTGTGTGTGTGTGTGTGTGTGTGTGTGTGTGTGTGTGTGTGTGTGGTGTGTGTGTGTGTGTGTGTGTGTACAAAATATGTGTACGTATGCCTAAATTTTATATATATATATATATCTATATATATATATATATATATATATGTATACACATGTATGTGTGTGGTGTGGGTGGCTGGGGGGTGTGGGTGCGCGTGTGCATGTGCGTGTGCGTGTGCGTGTGGGTGTTGGGGTGTGGATGTGGTGTATGGGTGTGGGTGTGGTGTGGTGTGGATGTGGGTGTGGGTGTGGTGTGGGTGTGGGTGTGGGTGTGGGTGTGGGTGTGGGTGTGTGGGTGGGTGTGGGTATGGGTGTGGGTGTGGGTGGGTGTAACATATATCCCACTGGCCGATGTAGGGTTGGATCCGGGATAGTTCGGAATTTCAGACGCTCCCTAAATTAAAAAAGAGTTTTTTCGATGCTACTGATGCCAGTACTGATACATGATGACGACAAATAACATTGAATGGGTTCAGGTTTATGTTCGGTCCTAGAAATAGCCTGGAGGTAATAGCAGCCGGTGGCCGCTGCAGTGGACTGGGAGGGGAATGACTGTAGGTGCACAGTCGCCGCTGTCGAGTGGCCGAGTCGAGTGGCCGCTGGAAACGGACCGGGCCAGATGATCCGGTCAGCCAAGGGTGCACCATTTCGTGGGCCGAGCACCCAGACGTCTAACAGCTGTCATGTCAGCATAGCTATCATGCAAAGCGTCATCAGTCGACACACCTGTCGGTCATCCCGCGCCCAGAAGCACCCCAACTGAGAGACAGAGACCCAGAACTGAAACCCATGCACACGCTCATAATCACACAAATCAAAAATATGATGCAGGGCCATATCTTGTTCTCGCATTGAGAAAATGCAGGCAATTTCCCCAAAGAGCAATAAAAACTACCTTGCAGAGTTTCCAGAAGATCTCAGAAATACACAGAGATGGGGTGCATGTTCAACTTCGCGTTCTCCGCTACGTAACAGGTGCACCCATAGTTATGGCACTGCAGTCAAATTTTGATGCCTTTGAATATTTCGAGGGTGGGGTTCTGAGCCTCTAATAATCTTATTTAAAGGGGTTGTTATAACTTTGCACGAGGTGTTCAAATGAAATAACCATTTTGAACATTACTCGACGCATTGCCCGGCATGCGCTTCTTAAGACCTAAGCCCTTCTAGTTCCCGAGCTACAGGCCCGCGGAGATGTGCAGATTTTCGGGGAATCTATTTCAAGGCTATCCAGTCATTCGTGACACGATAATAAAGTCCTGCAAATCATGCCATTCCGTTGTCCATGCAGCGATCAAGGCCAGTCAAAATATTATTGTTGGATCGTTAATAACTGGCGTTCGTGGACACGATTTCCAGATATAACGCTCGTCAAATGACTCTTAATGCTGTGTAAGGTACGATGCCGTAATCAACAATTACACACTGAGGGCATATTTACTACAGCATAGAGAAATTGTGTTGTCTAGAGCAGCCTTTTGCGTTTAAAAGCATACCAATAGAAATAAGTGAGCTCATTTCGTCATATCTGATGCCTTATTCAATATTGTCAAATGTGAAACATCCCTTTACCAGTAGGCCTACGACAATGCGTTCGAAGTACGGTCACCAACTGTAGTTGGAAATAAGTTTTAGAATCCCCTCCCCGAATTATTTTTGGAGAGCTCTGCCTCAGTTCTGAGCATGCAAAGGGCCAATAATTGCGCAGATTGCAAACAGTAACATTATAAACAAAAAACTCTGTTATCTTTGATAGTATCACATTCCGCGTCGCCTATGTACGTCTATGGTATATGCAACGGCTGCTAAAGGTTGTCGTCATCGTGGCACTTAATTTCCATTTCCCCAGTGGCTTTTGCAACTTGTCTGCCAACCGCATGTCGGATGACCACGAAAGAAAAAGGATGCTGAAAGTCTGTTGGGATGACGGGATGCGGGGATCGCGTGAAGTGGTAGGCTGTGGAGGGCAGAGCTCCATGCCCATTAGCGACCACGGCCGCGTTCCCCCTTACAAAAGCACCCACCCGAGGCTGCTACCTATCACGTCACAAGTACCTTTTGATGTCATACATTATACATTTGATGTCATACATTAAAACTTGTGGACGGCGTCTGGAAATGGGGAACGCCTGGAAATGGGGAACGCGGCCCAGACCTTCCCACAGCCCAGTTACTCTCTGATTTACGACCCAAGCTCCGCCCACTGAGGTTGCGTCATAGATGCACGCCCATGGGGAACGCCCTTAATGCAATATATGAGCGCAGTTAAAATCGGCTGATCCAACCTCATGGGGACATGTAGCGCACATAAATGGCACACTTAAATATGATTCCAACAGGAGTTTTTGGCCAGTGGTATGTAGCCACATATATCATTATCGACCACATTTTTCATATAAGGTCAAGACCTACTGCTGGACATACGAGACCACCAACAGCGCATCGACCGTTGCAATGCGCTGCTATGTCAGCACCTGCGACTTACTTCTAAACAAACGCACTTACTTTGTCCCTTGGGTGGGTATGTTATGGCCTTGGGTCGTGACGTCAAAGGTAAGGAATAGCTAACCCCGAAGTACGGAATGGGCTTCCATTGGCTGATGAACAACGGGCTCTGGCAGGGCTGATGCGTGTCGACATGGTTCGAGCAACAAGGGCGTAACAAATTTCCAGCCTTTTGACATGTTTCATCAGGTTCCGTGTTTGTCTTTCTTTTAAGGCATGCGCGTTGCTGTACTGGGTCTGCCACTATTGACCCATTTATCTTTTGCCTCCCAGTTGGTCTGCCCTGTCTCCGCCTCTGCTAGCGCCTAGCATGCCTCTTCCGCTGTCCCCGGCATGTAACCATCGCTTTGGGCGCCGCGTCAACTCAGCTCGCGTGGGCCGCGTCGCGTGGCCGCTCCCCCCCCCCCCCCCCCACACACACGTTTTTCATAATTTCATTTAGTCGGTATGATAAATGCATACATGGGCATCGTATGTCAAACTTGACCATGGTCCATGCCCAGCCATCACAAACAAACATCTGCACCATGATAAGGCGAGGCGTCATAGAGCACCGCAGGCCCATTCGGAGATAGCCCACTCCGGTTTGGCGCTGCAGCGCGTGTGCGGCGGCGGGCCCGGTCCAGACCGGCCAGCTGGCCGTCCTTCGGCCGCCCGGCGCACTCTGGCGCCCGGTCTGCGCACGCGGCGGCCAGCCCGCTGGAGCGCCCGCTGAGAAGTCCCGCGGTCCGACGCCGGCCGGCCAAGCCAAACATCGGCCGGGCCGATTGGAGCGGAGAGGCGGTGCCCGGCGGCTGACCGCACGCGGCCGCGGCGGCGGCCGGCGCCCGCTGCTGACCGAATACGCCCGGCCGGCTCCAGCAGGCCGCAGCCGCCAGCGAGACGCACCGCCGCAGCGGAACCGGCTCAGCTGGCCAGCCGGGCATCTGTGACGGGCCGTGCCTCGCCGCGCAGGGCGGAGACGGCTCCATCCCCGAACTAGCACGCAGCGCCGGTGGGAAGAGCCGGACCAGGTGGTGATGGTTTGGAAAGGTATCTATCGACCGCACGGTCATGTAACGCTGCTGACGTACCAGACCGATTGAATGTCGGCTAAGACGCGTTGGTCAGCCGGATCACAATGGATCTCCTGCATCACCAAATTGCATATTTTGTTAAATTGTGGTTTATATAAGTCATTACAAGCTGTGTGACTCTCTAATAAAGGCTCGTTCACCAGAACCCGCTGGATATTCCAACAATGCATTTATATGCCAACCAATGGCCAGCCATCGCGCGATTGGTCTATCGGGGATCCGTTACAGCTGATGCCTTTTCGCTGTGGAACGGCCCCAGGTCCTCCGTCTCTTGCTGCGTCTGACGTCATCAATTCTCCGCCCATGCCCGGCAGCACTTCCAGGGACTTCGCGAGCAAGGCCATGGAAAGCCAGAGTCTGGTACTCACAGGATCGTCGCGTAGTTATCTACTTTCCACTGGAGGTCCCAAGCCTGGTGCGCACGCCGTCCGCCCCGGCCGCCCGCTCTCTCCCGACAGACCTCGCCACGCCGCCGCCACACATGAGGCTGCCCGCGCCACCGGAGCATCGATCTACGCCAGCCGGCCGCGCAGACGCTAGCGCCGCCCGGCGGACGGCGCCGCGAACACGCGGCCGTCGGTGGCGCTGTCCCGGGGCGCAGCCGGAAGAGAGCGGCGCTTACCGGCCGGATGGATGCAATGGTTTGCTATTGAGAAGCAGCAAGGACGAGCATCCCTGCGCATAGACTGCAGCCAATTGGATAAGCGGTGATGACTTTGACAATCGCGTGGGGTCTCGCGCAAATAAAGGAATGAATAGATAAATAAAGGGAAATTGAATGCTTCTCGAGGTCAGGTTTAGGTAAACAGCAAGTCCTCAGTCCGAAGCATCACTCGCTGTTCAGTTCTTACTCATCGCCTCATTCTGACTGCCCGCCCCACGACATTTCTCGGGGAGAGCCGCGGCCGTCGGCTCAAGGCGCGCTAAGTGCTGCTCTGGCGGGAATACCGCTCCAACACTCGCACGTACCTCCAGAGGGATTCCTGTGTGCAGGGTAGGGCCCGTCGGCCCTCTCACCACGACTGAAGCACTGTCCCACCACTCACCTCATCCTGCATCTCATAGCCATAAAATAGCAAATGCTGGCCGAAAGGGCTCGAAAACCAACCAAGCCGAATCCAACGCACCGCTGTGACTGCTCGCGTAGGGCTCTCTACGCACTGAACAGCCGTTCACATCGGGTCAAGCGGGTCACCTCTGCGGCCTGCGGACGGGATCTCGGGTCGGGGTATAACGAGACCGCATGCCATCCAAGGGCAGGGCAAGACGAGAAGGCACCCCGCGCCATAGCGTGAGAGAGCAGACGCACACATCGTCTGCCGCACATCAACGTGCTGCCGACAGAGTGCAGGCGCCAGACGGGGCCGTCGCATGGCATGCTACCTCTGTCGGTCTTGGTCACAGTGACCGACCTCTCCGGTCGGCGAGCTACCCCACCAGCAGAGGTGAGGCAGCTCATCACGGATGGCCGCCCTGCTGGGGGGGGGGGGGGGGGGCGCTGGCGCTCTGTATCCGCCTGAACGTCACTACCTCCAGTGAATGCACAGTCCTAGTCGGAGGGGTATTTCATACATAACACTGGTAAGCTGTCAAACTTAAGTGACTGGATTCACCCCTCAGCCTCCGCGTGTGTTACGCATTATATATATAGATATATAGATACATATGTATATATATATATATGTATGTATGTATATATATATAAATATATATATATATATATATATATATACGTATCTATATATATATATATATATATATTTATAAATACACATATATCTCTCTTCAGACCGATTGAATTCAAAACAAATGAAGCATTGCCAGGTTTGCGCAATGCATTCGGTCGCCACGCCTAGGAAGCAGCATACGTCAACAGCACGGCTTATTTGCCTCGCACAGCGGCCGCAGCAGCGCACCCGGCATTCGCTTATGATGAGGCTAGACACACATTTCGGCGTCTCCGACTTCAGAGGGCGTCTCCGACTTCAGGGGACGTCTCCGACTTCAGGGGACGTCTCCGACTTCAGGGGACATCTCCGACTTCAGAGGGCGTCTCCGACTTCAGGTGACGTCTCCGACTTCAGGGCACGTCTCCGGCTTTAGGGAACGCCTCCGGGTTCAGGGGACGTCTCCGGCTTCACGGGACGTCTCCTGCTTAGGGGAACGTCTCCGGCCTCAGGAGACGTCTCCGGCTTCAGGGGACGTCTCCGGCTTCAGGAGATGTCCCCAGCTTCAGGAGATGTCTCCGGCTTTAGGAGACGTCTCCGGCTTTAGGGGATATTTCGGCGTCTCCGGCCACCACGCCTTTAGCAGCTGCGGCTGATTTTGGCTTGCAGCCAAGAGGTCAGCCCGCAGCTGTGCTGGCAGAAATGAGCCTTACCTACAACAACTGGTGCAAGATGGCCGTTGGCGGTAGGCTGCAGGCCGCCGATAGCCGCGTCTTTGTTGCCATCAGCACTCACAGGAATATGCCCAGTCTTTCATTCCAGGAGTCCCATAAATTGAGTCCCCTGGTGAGAGCTCTTAACTTTATTCTCGGCAGTACCCGAAATCTAGGGAACTCATGCTGTTCCTGGGCATACCGATATCATTTAATCACATCGAGACATTTGCCGACGTCTCAGGATGAAACATGATTACTCGGTCGGATGCAGTCCCAGATAATGCACATAGTGGACAATCTCATTAGGCCTTCCCCATTCACATGAGTAGCAGTATCTCAGATGCTTTCACAGCTCAAACACATGTAGTCTGCCTGCTGAAAATAGCCAAGCTTTAACGTAGCAAGAGGTGCCGTTTGGACACAGCTAACGATAGCTGGGGCACTTGTAAAAAACTTGAACGACGTTTCTAAAAATGCGAATGTGACCACAAGTGGACCTTGTTCATGCCTTAAAGTTCCGGCAAGCCCAAGAACGAGTCCTGGACCATTCCACGCCAACTCGAATGCTAAAAGTGCAATTTTGGGTACCACTACCTCAGATCTGGATACAACTTAGTTTTCCAGCTGAACTCGTGTTCTGATGACGACTTAGTTTTCTTAACACTTCTGCGCTTAGTCGTCTTTCGACAGAAAAGCACGTTATGACGTGTCAGAAAATGGCGTAATGACAGAAATGCGTCAAAGGGCGGTTTCAACCTTTGGGGCATGTTTCAAAAACATCCCTGGTGAAATCTAAGAGTTACGTCTAACGATGGCACTGGGTGGTACCAATGTAGCCCCGTCAAAGCATAGTAAAAATATAAATATGAATTGCTTTCGAGACCAAATTACACTGCCGACGCTCCGCAGAAGCACTACGCTTCCTCACTGCAGTCGAGAACACCATCGTCACGACAACCACCGTGTGCACCTCTACTGGTGTGAATAAAGGAACGTTTGTGATTGGTCCAGTGGGCAATGGTCTGTTACCGAGAGGTGCATTGGTTGAAGTTTGAACCAATGCGTCACGCGGATCTTGTGACACCCTAATTCCTAAACCCAAAGTACGCCTCGAAGGGAGTCATTTTGGTAAACGTCGTAGAGGAGAAATCAAGCCATAGTATAACGTTTCGTTGAATTCGCGGAACTTCATGCTCGCATATCTTTTTGTCTTAACTGTGCTTCAAGCTCTCGTAGCATCTGTTGCGAACATTACAAAAAACACGCGTTGAAAAACAAGGCAATTAAGTGTTTTGCTTTCAAAGTGCTGAAAAATGAGTCAAATGAGAGTTCCCCCGCAGGGTCGGCTACTTCAATCAAAAATTCTGAGCCATTCGGAAAGATTTCGAGAAGACTGCTAGTTATGATTAAATTTTATTCAATTCCATCAAGTCACGTCTGATGCATTTCTTCTGGAAATAAGGCAGTCCCGATACTGGGACGTATTAACAAGAATGCTCATTGCAAGAACACGAATGCTGTGAAAAGTTGTACTTAGCTTGTGTCAGACCACACCAAAAGTATTGTGCACAGGCTAGGATCCCACGCTTCCAAAAGAATGTAGGCAGACTGGAAAACGGAAGCAGCTAGGATTATGAATGAGATTGGCGACGAAGAACTTGAGGACAGAAGGGCCTTAGATTTTTATTCACTGAAATATCGTAGACTTAAAGACAATCTGAGAGAGTTCCTCAAGATTATGACAGGGGAAGACAAGGTAGATCTACATGGAGCACTGAAAATCAGGCCGAGACTTCGGGGAAACGAGCTTCATCTAGCAAAAGGCAGGAGTATAACTAAGAATGGGCAGATGTCATTTAGTCAAAGGGTAGCAAATCACTGCAATGAAATGTAAAGCGAAGTTGTAGGAAGTCCCTCTCTAGCAACATATAAAATCCTTTAGACAAGTTCTCTCCGTTTAAAGATATCATTTACATACGTGTATATATATATATATATATATATATATAAGCATGCATATATACATATATACATATATATATATATATATATATATATTTATAGACATTTATCATTTATAGATAAATTCAGACAAGTCAGGTAGGAACATTGTAGTTTTCCTGGTATATCCGGAATCTGAAACCATTTACAGAAAGGCGAGTGCTTGTTGTACACCCGCGCAATGCGGAAGCGGTCACAGAGGGGCGGACCGGCGCGGCGTGATGCTCCAGGCTGGCCGGTCCCGAGCGCCCTCCAGCCCCCCCCCCCCTCCCCAGCTGACCGGGCCCGCGACGATGCCGTCGGCAGTTGTCAGCCGCTTCCTGTGCTGGTCGCTCTAGACGGCTGAAGTCACCGTTGGGAAGATGATAGCGCTAGCTTTATCCATCATCCCACGCACACCCAATGTCTTTGGTCATTTCAGCTGTGGCTCAGTCGGTCGCGTAAGGCTGGTCTGGTTGGGCGGTCAAACGTGTCAGGATAGACGATTCTACGTACAAGGTGGTTACGAAGCATTTATGACTTCAAAAGACAGGGTTTGCGTTGACCTGCTTAACCTGAAGCATAAAGCGACCACTGAAAGACTGCGACCTGTCGCCAAAAAGTTTATTTTTTGCCACCCTTCACCTCTGGGACTTGGTATCAGCCAGTGAAAAGCTATGCACAGGACGCAGAATTTGCCCCAAAGGACTCTGCGGTTATGGATCTGCCACACCCGAATTCGTCGGCCGAACCGAATTCGTCTCGGCCAGGCCCCACAAACCTGCCTCCATAGCGTATCACGTCACATCCACAGGATCGGTTAAAGTCGGCATCAGGCGCGTAGTCGCATGAGTCGTCTAGGGCACTGTTTATATTTCAGCTTCGGACGAAGCATGCGGATGCGCAGCGATTGTCAGATATCAAGGGTCAAGTATGAGCCCTGGCTGCGGCGACCGCGCGGCCCGCTGCTCCGCCAGGCATGGGTCAGTTCTTCGGTATTGTGACCCAGCGGCAGACAGTCACGACTGCGCTCCCCCATCCCGTTGCCAGCGCACTTCGCACGTGCTGCATGTAGCCATTCACATCATCCCACTTCTTACCTCATGCTGAGTCATTCAGAGCTGCACTTTACCCATCTGGCGTTTTAGCTGGTGTTTAGCTGGTGCTTTAGCTGGTGTTTTAGTTGGTGTTTTAGCTGGTGTGTTAAGCTGGTGTTTTCGGAAGCTCGTCTGGCGAGAGCGCCACCGGTGTGCAGAGAGGGAGCGAAACCCTCTTCATCTGTTGCGCAGCGGCCGCGGATCGTCTCGATCCTCCAAAAGTTCAGCTTCCGGCGACTGCTTGCCCGAGAGGGTTTCCCAGCGGGTGTCCCCGCCGTTGATCGGGCTTGGGGGGTGCTCCAGGCTAAGGTGCCGACCTTGACCATGGGTCGACCATGGTCAGCCGGTCGCCATCTATTTAGAGGGGTCGCACTATCAAGACTTTTTAAAATGACTTATGCGTTTCAGAGGTAACTGGATGGTTTGCAGACGAGTCAGCGCAAGGCAATGCGGTTACCCGTGGATACAATTTGCGATGAGGGAAGACTTTTCGAGTAAGACCTAGCGACCGGTAGAATCGCGACCGAGCAGCAACGGCCCAACATCGTGATGACGCCTGGCTGGCCATGCTTCGTACTGCAGGCACCCCTGTTCACACTGCCATAAAAGCTGCGTTTCACTTTGGTTCTCCTCTGGCTGATCTCTGACCCCGGCGTCCCGGTGACCTCTGACCCCGGTGCGAAGAGAGAAATCAGAGACGCTTGAGCGTGCGGCGAACATATCATGCGGTGAAAAAAGGTTGCGGCTTTCTTCGCCACTACACTTCTTTGATTTTTGCACTCGAGTAAGCGGCAAGAATTACGCTATGTGGTAGGCTGTTACAAATAAAGTGTTGGCATCGGTCATTCCAGGGCAGTGACCTATTCTGACCTTTAAGGCAACAATGGAGGATCATGATGCCGTCCCTGCTATAAATAAATTCAAAATGGGCACGAGAAACTACCCCATACAGATAGGTCATTCATACATAATGATCTCGAGCAAAAATCCGGTTGGTTTTGACCTTGGTCTGGCCTTCATACCTGACCCTAGTTCAAAAGAATTTGTTAATTCAACTGCTCTGTTGCTTAAGAAACTATCTCAGAGGTGAATGGCTTCGTCTTACACTCCGTTGTTGCATCAGATTGAACTTTTCCCTAGAAATTATCTTCGCTGAATCCATGGCCTGACTTTGACATACCTTAGGTCAGTGACATTACAAAGGACATCTATTTTTTTGACGCCAAAGGATCCACTCTTTAATTTTCCGCAACTATGCAAAACTTGGTGCGGTGTGGCTACGCCGTTCGAAAATTATTCCGGGAAACCTTTGGTGAGTCAAACTGACCCCTATCCAAGCAAGTGCCAAGCCATCGACAAAAAAGTCGGCAAATTGTCTTAATGGCTGCCGGCCGGGCCAAACGCGTGCGGGAAAATACCAGGTGGATTTCCGCCTCCCTGCGGCCGTGCCAGAGAGCCCCGGTCGTCGGCACTGCACGTAAAACGTAGTGCATCGCCAGGGCTATAGCCAATGTCTTATCTTAGACGTTGTCCTAGGAGAAGAACAGGCCGCACCCATGCCAACTCTTACTGTTGTTCTAGGACATAGCGACAAAAAAATACAAAAAACATAGCGAATTCCACAGGTCTCTAAATGTAACAAGAACAGTTTTCCGCCGCACTACATGATTCACGCACACATTTTTGCATTTGCATTTTTGCGTTTACAAGTTCCATGGTGTGCTTAAAGCCGTTAAAGTGATATAGGGACAATAGAGTTTTCTGAGCTAAAATTGCGTGAACGACCTTATACCAATATTCGTCATTCTCAATATAAACATGTTGAAGACAATGGTGCCGAAAGCTCTGCATCTCCTGCCATACGTAGCACACACCCGCCTGCAAAAACAAGCCCAGCTGTTGGGCATACTCCTAGCCCTCGGACATCGAACAACTTTTGTCGGTAATTCCTCCCTCTGTCTACCCCAGAAACGTCGCGGTGTACTTTCAAGGTTGTTTTCAGATAAATTTGGAGGCCTTACCCGGTACAGCTTGTAAAATCCACATGACGTCATGCTATCGTGCGGTCAGAACTAAGTGCTGGGCTGCACCACATGACATCATGTGCGCGTACTGAAATCATCGCATTTATGACAAACAGGCCGGCCCGTTCATTCGAGAACAGCATCCAATTCGAGTTTCATCTGCATGGTCAAAAGTAAGCAGTGCATGGGAATAACTTCCGCATTTATTACAGAAAGCGTTTCGTTCTTTCGGACGGTGCTGATCTGTAGTCTTTCCGTCTAAGTCTTCGAACTGGAGGGAAGCGGAATCCTCGCCGATGACAGGAATGGTTACAAAAGCTACGTGATATTTATATTTGCCTCTGTTGGGGGCAGAGGACGGTGCCGGTTCGCGGGTGGGTCAGGACAATGCACCAGACAGGCTGAACACCGCACAGACGGCCGTCAGAGCATCTCATGACAAACCGACAGTGCCATAACAGCCAATGTGCTATATTTTGTGCTTCCAGAGGGTTGTCTCAGCCCTGAGTCCCACTGCCATATTTTCAGAGAAGTCAGAGCTACAGTTTACGAGCTGTAGCTTCGGACATTTTTAACACGCCAGCGAACTAAAGGCTATCTTTGAGGACCTCTCACTCAATCCAAAATTATGTAGATCGTGTAGGCTGACATACCACTGAAGTCACAATGAGCCCGTGCCTCTTCTGGCTATCTGCATTTTGGTTTTGTTTATTGAACTCAAAAGTTTGAATTGTGGTGACGTCACGTGACCTTTTTTGACCATATGGACATTCACAACGCTGTGGGTTTAATGTGGGAACCAAGGGCATTGGAATATCCATCAAAACCAAACGAAAAAGCGTTTTCTTCTAAAATATTACTTATATGTGCCAGTCTGTGATTACGTTACCGTTTTCGCGATTTCAAAACGTACTCAGTAGTGATATGCTGAACGGATGGAATATTGCTGTAGCAAAAGCCGTTGCCGTCAAGTATATCATAAGCTGAGATGATGCATCATTTGATCATAATGTTGTCACAAAAGTATGTTGAAGCGTTGGGGTGGGACGATAGATATCCGACTCCCCATAAATTTGGGTGGTAATCGCCTCACGGTAACGGTAAGACAAAATTAAACAGGCATAAATCAAGAAAGGTAAAAATGGGAACATTCACATTTATGGTCTTCGCAGAGGGCGCAACACATTACCAATGGCCGCTCCACGGGGTACAGGGGGTGGGGGTGGGAGGGGTGGAAGGGGAAAAGGACGGTCTGGTGACGCTATTGCGAAAGATTGGTACATATTGCAAAAGTTGATCTTTATTAATTAAAAGGAGACCAATTGTCAGCAAGTATCCACTCAAAAGTAAATTGTCAATGGGCTGTTATTCAGTCTACTTATTACGTCTTTAAAATAAAAATCTGCGAAAAGCAGGGATGACCATCCGGCTGGGTACAATAGTGGCTGAGGGCGGGCCGCCCAGCGCTCACACAAACACTGACCGTGCTGCTACGGGTGCTGTGATGTTCCGTCAGACCTCGTTCGGCCTCGATTGGCACGACCGCTACCATAGCGTCCCCAGCCTGCCCTTTTCCCCTCCCCCTCCCCCCCCCTGGACCCCGTGAAACGGCCATTGGTCATGTGTTTACGCCTTCTGTGAAAACCATGAATGTGAATGTTCCCATTTTTACCTTTCTTAATTTATACCTGTTTATTTTTATCTTACCGTGAGGCGATATCAACCCAATTTTATGAGGAGCCAGATATCTATCGTCCTACCCCGACGCTTTAGCACACTTTTATGACAGCCATACGATAAAATGATCCATCGTCTCAGCTTATGACATATTTGACGGCAACGGGTTTTGCTACAGCAATATTCCATCCGTTCAGCATATTACTATTGAGTACGTTTTGAAATCGCGGAAACGGTCACGTAATCACCGACTGGCACATATAAGTGATATTTTAGAAGAAAACGCCTTTTCGTTTGGTTTTGATAGATATTCCAATGCTCTTGGTTCCCACATTAAACCCACAGCGTTGTGAATGTCCATATGGTCAAAAAAGGTCACGTGACGTCGCCACAATATCAAACTTTTGAATTCAATAAACAAAACAAAAAATGCAGACAGCCAGAAGAGGCACGGGCTCATTGTGATTTCAGTGGTATGTCAGCCTACACGATTTGGCTCCATCCTGTCAAACTACTTCAGTAGGCAAACTAAAGTCTTATCTGGGTTCTCGTCCAGAACCCAGGTGGCGCTTCCTCTCTGTCCGCGGTATTGCACAACCCGATCGCAACCTACCAGGGCTCAGCGCTCGGCCCGCTGCTGTACAGCATTTATACTAATGATATGCCGCTGTATGCTCATGACGTATGTATTGTGCAGTGCGCGGACGACACGCAGGTTTTAGTGCGTGGGAGGCCCGGTGACATTGGTACGCTGATTACATTCATGGAGCAGCATTTTTCACACCTGTTCAAATGGTTCGGCAAAAATGGGATGAAAATTAACGCACAAAAACACTACTCAGAAGTCCTCGGCATGCGTCAATATCTTCGGGACCTGCCACCGACTAGCATCAAATGTATGAGCGCCACTGTAGCCAGCTCTCCTTCCGTTCGAAACCTGGGTGTTGTATTTGACCAGTGCATGACGTTCACTGCCCACACTGATGACGTCGTGCGGCGATGCACTGGCGTTCTTATCGGTCTCAGCCACAGCCGGCACAGTCTGCCTCAGGCCACACTCATTACTCTATTCCAGGGTCTAGTCATCTCACTCATCCGTTACTGCATCTGTGTGTACAGAACATGTAATGTTACTCAAACATCACGACTGCAGAAGATGCTGAACTTCGCAGCGCGAGTCATCTCTGGGCGTCGGAAATATGATCATGTGAACGATGTTTTACGAGATCTCGAGTGAATGTCTGCTGACAACATGTTCTTATATCATACACTGACACTTCTGAAACGTATCCTGGAAAGATCCCGGCCGGAGTCACTATCTGATCACCCTATCCATAGACGCCATGTTTACCATCGCACAACGAGGCAGGATGATGTGTTACATGTGCCGGTGATCAGATCCGAATCGGGTAGGCGGCGTTTTGTTTACTTCGCCGTGACCGCCTGTAACGCACTTCCGCAGAATATTCGCGAGCTGAGCCTTCCACAATTCAAACGCGAGTTGCGCGGTTATATCCTGCGGTGGCGGATCAATAGCGGATGGCAACGCCTACTTCAAATGACTTTAGCGAGTGGGAGGGAGCGCGTTCTGCGTATGTGTGCCTGCGTGTGTGCGTGTTTGCGCGAGCCTCCCTGACCTACGGTGTTTTGTTTCCATGACACGGGCTCTGTAATAGCCACATTCTGAGCGGAGTGAGCTTGCGTCGTGTAACAAATAAATAAAAAATTGTGCATTTTCATCAGTTTGAATGCAATATAAGCCAGTTGACAAACGTAAACACGGTTTCAGAGATGTACATAAAAAATTTGAATGGTCCCCACATTGTTGAGGGTACCAACCTTTGTGTAACTGCCAGATCAAATTATACAAAGATCCACACAGCCTGCCTGTGCAAATTCGCATTCAAGCTCCGATGTGGAACTCAGCATCACGATTCAAGTACGGAAGACAGGTCCCTTTTCTCCTATGATCCCGCTATTCCTAGTGTCATCACTAAGGTTGATCGTCAAAACGCAGATGAAGGCATGCCCATGCTGAGCGTCCCGACTTTAGTCACATAGGCCAATAGCTTGGTAATAAGGTAATAACAAGGTAATAGCTAGTGCAAGCTCGAAACTTTGATCACCCTGCTCTTATTGGGTCACTGAATAGGTCCAAACTCGCGCATGACGTTAGCTGATTGTTTAAGTCAGGTATTCTTTATATGATGAGCATGGCTTGGAGAATTCGCAATAAGCGTTTGTTCGGACATTATTTCATAATCGGTGTACTTTCAGTAAGGCCAGAGTGCAGGAAGTCTTGATTGTGGGTTTTGCGCACATGGTGGTCTGGTGCTCCCTTCTGCGGGCGCATCGTCATGCGTTTTGATCGTGATGACGTCATTCCCATATAAGGGGAATCGCGGGGCCGGCAGCGGAGCCGACAGTCCCCCTGTGAATATTTCAAGTCATACACCACATTAGTACGCTCTAGCTGGTTTTGGTTTGCTGTCGGGTTATTTTTCGTTACGAGGCTGCTGGTTGTTCTGATCCTGTAATAGATGGTAAGTTTTAGTTCGGTGTTTTTTTCCTGTCGGTGTGATATTTGTCCTGACGAGGTTCTGCAAAACCTTTTCCTTCTACCTTATATGACGGACACATCTGTTTTGTATAAAATAGTTCATGAACCGGTTTCTCGTCCAGTGGTTTGAGGTTTTGTTGACTCCGAGTGGACCTAATCTCTTGGTCAGTTGCGCTGTTCAAAAGCCGTTGTTAATAAACAATTACTGGCACCGTTCCAGTTCGTGGTGCGTGCTGGACCAGCTGTAGCAAGATTTTGAAGAACGTCGTAGAAGCGAGCGGACCACGATGTGCAGTAATGCTCTGGCATTCGCTAGTCCCGTTCATACCGTTACTAGCACCGGCAGGTTACGGTACACTTTGTCTCAAATGATCCGCTCCTTGCATCCACATCGTTGTCAGAGAGTGGTAGACGGCTGCTAATTTGCAGGTCAGCTGTGAATCGTATTAACGATTCCCGCTGCCTACCGTACTGCAGCTGGTAGAGGTCGGCGTCGTCTCTGACAACAAACAGCTATCAACATATCTGTAGTACATGCGTGGTTTAAGGTTCAGGTTTTTGGGGATCGGATTCTCCAGCCAGCACATTCGCAAACAAGCATCAAGAGAGACGGCCCCATTTGTCACGTCATGTCATGTCTTTAGGACGAATTATGAATTGTTCGATATGCGTAGCTCAAAGTTTGGTTCCAGTCAATGGATTACAAGTCACACGATAAAACAAAGATGCGGCGATGCTGCAAACAAGCCAAGAGCTTGGGAGAGACCCACAAAGCCAAGCAAAACCCCTTTTTACATTGACCGAGTTTTGATACGAACGCAGCACGGCTTCAGGAGGTCATAACGCCCGGCGGTAGCTGGTTGCAGTACGAGGCCGCACAATACTAAAACGCCGTACTCAAGATATCCAGCCGAAAAGCAGGCAGCTCCAAAATGCCGGCCGCCGCCGAGCTCGTGATGCGCTCACTCACAGCGGTGCGAGGGTGAACAGCGACCGTACGGTCACCCGAGCGCGGGGTCATTAAGGACGCCAAAGCGATCGCGGCGCGAAACAAGGGCACTCACGCCGCGCCAGCCCAATGACCTTACGACCGGTGAAATATGATCTCGGCTTCGTGCCTCCTAGGCAAAATAGCTGTAGGCTCGTGCCTGGCGGCAAAATTTACATGTTTTGACGAAACTGGCCGATATGGTGAAGTTTTGCAAACTGGATTTTACCACGGCGTATTTACAGATGAGGCTAGACGAGACAGTCAGCAGCTGACCGTATTGTACGCCCTCGGGAGGACTTCTAAAAATGAAACGCTCGCCATATGGTATCTCAGCATCGCCTGCTATATTCCAAAACACGGCGGAAAAGATGCTGGAAGGCCTCCCTTGTGTAGTGTAAGACCTCCCTGGAAGGCCTCCCTCCCTCCTTCTTAGATGGAGTCTTCTTTGCAGGCTCAGCGAATACTGAAATTCTGGAACGGCTGAATGAAGAGGCTGAATAAATGGAAGATCGTTTCGAAGGAAAAAGGTGCGAGTTCATGATGACGCCAGTCTAGTATCTGGGAGCAGAGCTGAGCGATGAAGGTGTCCAGCCAGTGAAGGAAAAGATGGACCTCGTGCTAAAGGCACCAATACTTCAGAACACCAGCGGGCTGATTAGATTCCTGAGAGTAGCAACCCTCTGTACCAGATATATGGCGGACATGTCCAAGGCGGGAGCTCCGTTATACCAACTGCCGAAAAGGGGCAAAATTGGTATTGGACGGCAGCTGAAAAAACAGTTTCCAGGTTCTGAAGGAGAGACTCGCTTAGCCTCCCGTCTAAGCTCGTTGTGACGGACGAAAGCCAGTGAGGTTGGTCACTGGTGCAAGTCCACATGGCCTGGGTGCCGTTATAATGCAAGTGGACCAAAATGAGAACGAGCGACCCGTGAAATTTGCTGCAAGACGTCTCACTAAAGCTGAGAAAAGCTACGCTCAAGTAGAACGGGAGAGATTGGTGATCATCTTCGGCGTCACCCGATTCAAGCGGTAACTCTGGGACCGCTTGAATCGGACCGCTCTGGGATAGGAGATTCACTCTGTTGACTGAAAACAAGCCGCTCACTGCCCTCTTGGAACCAAAGACGCAGGTTCATGCGCTGGTGGAAGCCTGAATGCAGAGATGGGTGTTGACTCTGGTAGTCTATGCATAGGATGTTGAATGTAGGAAGGCAGAGGAAATTCCGATAGCGGACTTCCTGTCACGCCTCCCAATTCAGAGGGAGGAGAATCTGGCCGACATCCCAGATAAGGCTTTAGTTTGCCTCCTGGAGTAGTTTGACAGGATGGGGCCGCCGACCTGTCAACATGTCAGACGCGCCACCGGCCGTGATAAAGTGCTGTCAAGGGTCGCTCAGAATCCCCTCAGCGGCTGACCGGAGCGGGACCCTAATCATACTATTACTCCAAATTTTGCTAGAGGCAAATTTGAAGAACTTACCGTCTTTTTCCTAGCTTCAAGTGGGTAGATTCTCTAACTGGGCTCACTGCACATCAGATGCGGAAAGTGTTCGCGGATATTTTAGAAGAACAGGAAATGTTCCTTTCGGAAAATGCGTGACAGTAGCTCAAGGAAGCCCATTGCTGACGCACACAGTGCGCAATTTGGTTGCAGTGAAGAACGGCGTATGCTATTTCAGGGCACAGAAAGCAGCAAGGCAGCGTATAGGATTGCTACAAAAAAGCTAAGGGTGGAAATCCGGAAGGCGAAAAGATTATCAGAAAAAAGGCTAAGAGACATTTGCCCTGGCGATGTTCAGAAATTTTCCAGCTACAAGTTTAAATCTAAGGGATCTCCTGTCGGCCCCCCCTGAGGAAGATGAAAAGTCAGTAGTGGAGGATAGCAATATCGCAGATGCTCTTAGCAGCAGTCTTTTCAGTGTTCACAACGGGTCCGTGACTGATCTGCCTGGTAGTAGGCGGAACCTGACAGAAGGCAGTCTTGTAGATTTGACGGTGAGGGGGCTCGATAGCTTGAAGGAAATCTTGAGCTTGAGCTTGAGAAGGATAGCTTGAAGGAAATCCAGGCGACCGGACCTGACCAGATATAGGGCAGAGTGCTGAAGGAATGCTAGTGTTTTAGCTTTTCCTCTTATAGTGATATAAAGGTCATTGAGTTCTTCAGAAGTACCTGAGGACTGCCGCAATGTCAATGTGGTGCCGATATTTAGGAAGAGGACCAAAAAGAGTGGCGGCAACTACATGCCGGTCCGTCTTACCTCACTAGGATGTGAGATCTCAGCGAAATTTATTAAGGCTAGCATTCGGTTGCACTTTGATAGGCATCAGTTGATGACTTGTATTCAGCGTGTTTTTTTCTAGTCGGTCCTGCTTGACAAATATTCTGGAGCTCATGGAACAGGTTGCTAGTCAGTAGATAAAGGCAAAAGTTTAGATGTCCTTTATCTGTATTTTAGTAAGGCGTTTGACACCAACGTCCCTTATATCAGTTGAAATTGCATGGTATTGGGGGGAAAATCTTGGTTGGGTAGGGACTTGGCAGCGAGGCAGGGCACAACGAGTAGCGCTCACTGGTAATCATTATCAGCGGGAGCTAGTAGAGAGTGGGGTTCCACATGGGTCGGTATTAAGGCCATTGCTGTTTATTATTTTTGTGAATAATGTTAGGATAGGATTAAAAATAAGGTGCTTAAATTAGCTGACGGCATTAAATTGATAAGCGTGTTGAAAAATGTCAACCAGGTGGAGCTTGACGTAGAGAAACTGGTGAGCTGTGCCTCTCTTGTGGCAGATTTCACTTAATCATAAGTGCAAGGTGATGCATATGTGTGGTTCTAGCAGTGGGGGCATTAGCTGTAAAATGGGAGGCCGAGGGCTGGACCAGGTCGCGGACAGAACGGACTTAGGCGCTACAATTTCCAGGAATTTAAAAGCTGAAAAGCAGTGTGGGGTTGCTGGGGGCAAGGTACATCGAATGCTAGTACTTTTTAATAGGAATGACCATGACAAGAGTAGGAATGTTGTCAAAGTTGTACTTTGCCTATGTCAGACCACACCTAGAGTGTTGTGTACAGGCTTGGTCCCCATGCCTCCAAAATATATATATATATATATATATATATATATATATATATATATATATATATATATATATATATATATATATATACAGGCTGGAGAGTGTGACGAAAAGCAGCTAGGATGATCAATGGGTTAAGCAGCTTAGGATATAAGGACAGGATTAATGTCTTGGATTTGAATTCACTGAGATATCGTACACTAAGAAGGGACCTAATAGAGGTATTCAATATTCTGAAAGGGAAAGACAAGGCAGACATACAAGGAGCACTGGCAATTAGGCCGAGACTTAGAGGAAACCAGCTTCATTTTGCAAAAGGCAGAACTTTTCGTTCTGATATGAAATCCTTTCGACAGGTTCTCTCGGTCTAAAGATATCATTCGTAACTAAATTCTAGCAGATCAGGTGGTAAGATTAGTGTCAAGGACGATGCAAAACATGGGGTAGACAAACCTCGATGAGCGCTTGCGGCTCTTCGCTGGCCTGATGTCTGCATGTCTATATATCTAACTGGGATGGTCTGTTGAAATATGGTGTAATTTAATGAGGTTTTATTTTTTGTCATCGATCATATCCTGCAAATCGGTAGCTTTTTCACCCCTGGAAGACCTTACCGAGGCACAGAGGCGGTTTAACGGGCCTAAAACTCAGGCAATTAAGATCACTGTCACAACAGGACGGAACAAGCGGATAGTAGACAAAGAGTGATTAAGCGTAGTGACTGAACGGGGCAAAATTGCTTCGAATACTTCCATGAGTTGTTCATAATGTGTAACGTCTTACTTGAGCTTCTGTGAACTAACGCTCACTCTGTTGTTAAACGGAGGATTATGGGTTAAGCCACCGACAAATCATTGAATACTTATGCGCTCCACATAGATCAGATGTTGGATAATCTGAAAACTGAGGCACATAACGGCAGCGAATACCAAAGACGGTTTGCATCGTTTAAGCATGACGCCTTCGCCGCTGAACCGGGCAGTCAATTAAAAAAAAACAGCTTTATACATGGCCAGGAAGAGACACCAACTGGAAAAGTCACATGACATGCTGCCAGATGTCCTGAGAGCGAGGACAGATCTGCGCATTACTGAAGTGGTCAGGAAGAAAGTAAAGCTGGTCTTCGAGTCGGACCATGTCAGCCAGGCGTGCCTGCCCAAGAACGACTATGACACGGTCCAGCTCAGCGATAACACCAAAACTAGTGTGCAAAGGAGGCTCTTCTTGAGGAGCTTGCGTAAGTGTACAACATTCCTAAGCGGGACTAACACAAATCTTCAATCGGCAATTACTGCAGTTCATCCGAGGCACTCCGTCAGGCAGCCAACAGCGGTACGCGATCGGTGTGCATGCGCGCGTATCAAAATAAAAAGTTCCTCAACTCCGCCCTCGGTCTTTCTGATTTGAAATAATGTGGCCTCCTCGATCACGCTGCATGTGACACAGAACACTGTGACTGCATAATGGGGGGATCGCCAGGACTGTACTTACCACTTTGAAGATCAGACAAGCTGGGTCAGTACTTTGCTCATGCAAAGGCTTTTGCCAAGGAGGACGAAGTGGTTATCCAGGGCAACTTTTCTGACAATACTCCTTCGTAGTGGAAGACACGGCCCCAGCCCCCGATGCGACTCCTTCCAGTGCACTGCGCACCCGTTTGGAGCAAACCGGTGGGAGTTGTGTGCTGCGCTGTCAGGGCTATTTTGTCTCTCATATGACAAAGCGATGTGGCAATGGTGTTCCCGAACGGTGTCACCACCAGGGTTCATATGTTTCTGCAGCCCCTTGTCCCAGAACTTTGTGCCACAGTGCTCAATTTTACCAAAATATTTCATGCATGGCGGTGCCAAACCGCACATAATTAAGTACTTTATCAGCGCGAGCGAGCATACTACCTCGGATTGCCCTGACATTGGCATTGGCAGCGACATTTGTTAGCCTCATCGCATCGTGAGAAGACGTGATGACATCGGGGGC
>NW_023596921.1:14010097-14146523 GCF_011947565.3 Pollicipes pollicipes
ACCCCTCTAAATGCGATATTACTGCTTCGATGCGACGCGAGCAAAATCCTGACAGGAAAAACCGTGACGAATTCTGCGCACGAATACATTACCTAAAGGTCAGAAGCGATTGGGTAGCCATTACTGTTTCTACAGAGGGCGTAGGGACGCGTGCTCTGTGCCAGGTATGTTTGCAAGTGGTGCTTATCGCGTAAATAAAGTTAACTAAGTTACATGGCTGCAGACCTGAATCATGTGATGAAACAGCGTTTTTTGCTATGTAAAGATTTTCCAATTCGGCTCAGATACGGAGAGCTGAAAGAGCCATCACAGATGTCAATGTCCATAAAAGTTTACAGGTAGACTGCTTGTTTACAAACTGCAGATAACTTATGTACTTTGTTACTTACAGTCACCGGATATCCTCATGTGTAAACTTTCCGGCGAAACAGTGAATCTGAAGTTTCGAAAACACTATAACAGCGCGTGCACATCTTTCTTGCAATGCAAGATCTAGCCTCTTGTGTCATTTGAGTTCAGGCAAAAAACCGGCTCAGCTAAACCCAAAATACATATATCCAGAGAAACATCCATATCACCGTACTCTTCACGTCCAGTCAACGCACCGACCCGAAAACTACGAGCCGCAATGCTCCAGGAGTGATCAGCGCGGCTTCGCTCCTCGAGTCACCTACATACTGGTATACCAGGACATCAGGACGTCCCTGATAATACGAGAGGCAAGCGCCCACCCGTGTTTGATTTGTACCCGTCCAGACTGGTTCAATCCGAAAGCGCGAGCTGCCTCGGGCCCGGGTCCGTGCCCATCGGCGGCCGGCTGGCCATCCCTCGACGCATGGTCGGCCGTCGGCGGAGGCAGGGGAGGGGGCCGGGGGGGGGGGGGGGGGGGGGGGGGGGGGGGGGGGAGGGGAGGACTACGACAGCGCGAGGGCGGGCGTACACTCGCGGACACGCCGCACGACAGCACGGGACACGGCGCGCGGCACGGCTACTCACGATATTGGCGGCCAGCGCCGCTCCCGCTCAAACCGACACGGAGTCTGGCCGCAGTCAGGTCAGACCGGCAACTGGCCGCAGCCAGGAGGTCAAAGCGACACCTGACCGCGGCCAGGACGTCGAAGAGACATCTGTATCTGCGGCCGCGGTCAGGGGGTAACGCGGCCCGGGTGCGGTGAGGGACGACAGTGCTGGCCTGGTCACCAGCTGGCCTCAGTATCACAGTCCTCCGTCCTATCCTCAGATTCGACCATCAAAAGAAACTTTAAATACCCTATGTAGCGAGAGTAAACTGAAAACAGGACCACCGTCAGTTTCTCATAAGTCGGAGGCTCCCACACGACAGCCCCCTCCCCCTTCCCCAATAGATCGGAGACAGCACTCACTTACGTTGTCAAATGTGGTGAAATCATCGAAGCCGGCGAGCACTAGAAATCAAATCGTAGAACTGGCATTGTCAGACGGATGACTACATGATGCAAAACAATAATCGGCAGGTTCTGCTTCTGAGCTCTCTGCTGTAATTCAAACACTGGCCGTTGATACACGGCGGCCACAGTCCTTCCCTCCACACCCTGCACACCACAGGCGGACACAAGAGCAGAAGTCTACCTTATACTAAAACAATCGCGTTGGCACAGATACCCCTGGATTGGTTGCGGCGCTGGAGACTGAAGCCTCTGGCGCCGGTGGCTGCGGCGCTGGTGACGGCAGCCTCCGGCGCTGGGCGCAGGCGGTGGCTGCGGCGCTGGTGACGGCAGCCTCCGGCGCCGGGAGTAGACGGTGGCTGCGGCGCTGGTGACGGCAGCCTCCAGCGCTGGGCGCAGGCGGTGGCTGCGGCGCTGGTGACGGAAGCCTCCGGCTCCGGGAGTAGACGGTGGCTGCGGCGCTGGTGACGGCAGCCTCCGGCGCTGGGCGCAGACGTTGGCTGCGGCGCTACTCTATCTTGGAGCGCGGCGGCGGCGGGCTGTAGCCGTACAGGAAGGTGGCGGCCACCACCAGCAGCGCGCCCACCCCGAACAGCGCGCTCAGGCGCACATCCCCCAGGTACGCCCACGAGAACAGCGCGGACAGCACGATCGAGATCGAGGTGGCGAAGCCCTTGAGGATGTTGTCGGCGTACTTGACGGTGGCGGAGACGGCCAGGCCGCCCAGCGCCTGCGGAGCAGCAGCCGACCGCGAGCCGTCACCGAACGTGTGGAGTCGAGCCTCAGGCGGCCAAAACACCCGACACGCCGTCGAGAAGCTTCAGCTCTGACCCAGACATAATGGCCAAACCAAGCATCTGCGCGTCATGTGATCGGCCACAGCAATGGCTTCATGAAATAATCAGCCGAATAGGAATCACGAGAAATGTCTGAGTACCAGGACGTCACTACTGTACATATTTCGTGCAGAATGTACGCAGCAACGAAGCTGCGGTGTGAACGGGCAAACTTTGTTTTTATTTGAAGCCAGATCACCGACACCACCGAACTCCATTCGTAACGCGCTGACTGACAAATGCAATGATCGCGGTATGCTGTCGTCACCACCCACACGCCAGCTCGCCAAGGTGTCAGACGGCGCGAGCCGCCCCGTCCGCTAGACATCACAGAGAGCTGACCGATGATGATGATGATGATTTGGGCTTTGGGGCGCACCGATTACGTTGGTCATATGGCGCCCATACAGAGAGCTGACCGGAGCCATCGGCTGGCGCTGAGCTCACCTGCAACACCACCACCGTCCAAGTGTACCGCGTATAGCCGCAGAAGAAGCCGAGCCTGGCGATGGCGGCGCCATCGTTCAGCACCACCGCCGCCGCGCTGAATGGCACCGAGAACACGGCTGCCAGCGGGACTTGCGCGTTAGTCGCGCTGAACGGCACCGAGAACACGGCTTGCCAGCGGGACAGCGCGTTAGTCGCGCTGAACGGCACCGAGAACACGGCTGCCAGCGGGACTGCGCGTTAGTCCGCGCTGAACGGCACCGAGAACACGGCTGCCAGCGGGGCCGCACATTAGCCGCGCCGAAGGGCAGTGAGAACACGGTTGCCAGCGGGACTGCACGTCAGTCGCGCTGAACGGCACCGAGAACACGGCTGTCAGCGGGGTCGCACTTTAGCCGCGCTGAACGGCACCGAGAACACGGCTACCAGTGGGGTCGCACATTAGCCGCGCTGAACGGCACCGAGAACACGGCTGTCAGCGGGGTCGCACTTAAGCCGCGCTGAACGGCACCGAGAACACGGCTGCCAGCGGGGCCACACATTAGCCGCGCTGAACGGCACCGAGCACAACGGCTGCCAGCGGGGGCCAATCATCAGACGCGCCGAAGGGCAGCGAAAACACGGCTGCCAGCGGAGACGTGTGCTACTACCTGCGGGGACGCGCTAACAGCGCCAAACGGAGCGCAAACGCGCACACCAGGTGTGGTCGACGAACGCGAGCGTACAGAACACCCAGCAGAGGGCAAAACAACGTTGCGAAGCGACTCATGCGGGAAGCACAAAGCAAACACATACAACTGAATAAAGAAGGCTCACGCATTACAACTGACCAAGAAACCGTCAGGAAAGAACGCAGAGGGGATCAATACACCGAAACAAACCGAGAGCACATGCAGGGAAGGCAGACTGCCGGCGCAGGCCACTCACCCAGCTGCACGTTACGGACAGAAAGCGGCTGCTGACCGCCCTGCTTCAGCAGGCGCTCAAAATAGACGCCGGCGTATCCACTTGACAAGCAGAGCGTCAGCACTGCCAGCAGACCAAGCGGGTAGTTGTTGGGGCCGCGGGGCGAAGCCGCTGCGCCATCCGCTCGGTCCAGCTGACGGGCACACCGCGTGTTGCGTCAGCGCCGCATTGCCGGCACGAAAACAATTTCTGACGATAACGAGGCTGCAATTATTGTGTCACTACTATCATGTTTATCACGCACGCACGCACGCACGCACGCACGCACGCACGCACGCACGCACGCACGCGCACACACACACACCCACACACACACACACACACACACACAACACACCACACACACACACACACACACACACACACACACACACACACCACACACAACACACAACACACACACACACACACACACACAACACACCACACACACACACACCACACACACACACACACACAGATATATATATATTATATATATATATATATATATATATATATATAACATCTGTCGGAGAGATCCTTTGTCAGTCATAGACGCGCATTGGATGATACAGATCGGCCACCAGATCGGTTTGGAAAGAATAACCAGGCTTAAGTATGTATATCATACCGTATCTACTTACAAACAGGCGTTTTCTACGACTACGAATGGCTGAACCGTGCAGCGGGCTAGGATGCAATTCAGTGGGTCATTAGCATGACCCCGGACGGCTGACCATCCGTAACGCCGGCAAAGGTGATAGAGGAGCGAGTGCGTGGTGAAACCCGAAATGACAACGTGAGCTTTACATAATTTTAAAACGCACCTTGTCTTGACAAAAAGCCGCCTACATGAGACATCTGCATGAGAGCCCCTGGCACAACTACATGTGAGCTCCCGCCACGTCTACATGATATCTTTTGGCGCACCTGCACGAGAGCTGGCGCATCTGCATGAGAGCCTCCTGGCACATCCGCATGAAAGCTCCTGGCACATCTGCACGAGAGCTCCTCGCTTATCGGCATGAGAGGTCCTGGCACATCTGCACGGGAACTCCTGGCTCATCCGCACGAGAACTGCTGGCACATCTGCACGAGAGCTCCTCGCATCTGCATGCGAGCTCCTGGCACATGTGCACCACAGCTCATCGTTCATCCGCAAGAGAACTCCTCGCACATATGCACGAGAGCTCCTCGCACATCTGCATGTGAGCGCCTGGCACACCTGCATGCGAACCCCTGGCACATGTGCACGAGGGCTCCTGGCTCATCCGCACGAGAGCTCCCGGCTCATCTGCATGGGAGCACCTGGCTCACCTGCACAAGACAAACACCGACCACCAGCGTCAGCAACGCCAGCCACTGCAGCGGTCGCACGCGCCGCTTCAGCATCACCGACGACATCAGGGCTGTCACCAGGATCTTGAGCTGGTACGACACCTGGCAGGCGGCCAGTCAGCGACATCAAGTCCCCACAAGGAAACATCAGTCGAACGGTTGGGAACATCTGTCCAACCGTCCAGCCATCGGCTCGCGCCGATGGACGCTGCAGGCATTCGACCTCTTGTTCACCAATAGGATACCATGCATAACTTAGGTTACGCATGGAGAAGGGGGCGGGAGGGGAGTGAGGCTCTGAAGTTACACGCTACGTAAATGTAACAGGGGAGAGTTTTGAAGTTTTGATGAGACCATTACGTTTTGATGCGTTTGGTAATCATGCTAAGAAGGTAAATAACGTTACCCGCCTCTCATGACAAGCAACACGTAGCTTTTTGTTTAGCACCCGTAGCTCAACTAGGGGTGGATAGACGTCATCCTCTTGAGACGTTATCCTTAACACAGCGCGACTCACGGGAAGGGAAGCCGCCTAGTGACCAGTGCGTAGCCAGGGTGAAGACGTTGAAAACATGTTAAAAATGGGGAACGTAATTTATGACCTACCCTGTACAGCGGGCTTGTGCTTTGGCTAAATATGCATGCAGTAAACGGGTCATACAGAGTCAACGGCTGGGACCCACGGGCCTACACAATGCATAGCAACATATGTCAATGCCATCCAGGTGTCGTCATCGTTCATGACATCGTACTTGAAAGATACCCTAAACGTAGTCAAATCTAAACTAACTGGTTCCAATACCAAGAGATAAGTTTTAGGCATAAGCAGATACATTGTTGAAAGGATGTGAATTAAAACATTCAGAGCTCATAACGTCCAATGGCCAGAACGTCCAGAATCGCAGCATCCAGAGTTCACAACATCCAGAATTGTTCAATGTCCCTGGACACAGGACAAACAGAACATTCAAGCGCACAGCCTTAAAGGTTCATAACTAGCGCTCAAAATATCCAGTGTGCGTGAGATCCAGGGGATGGGATACTGTCCCACTTCCTCGCAACCCTTAACATATTGATTTGGATGTTGCCCTTTAGATCGCCATCGTTACCAAATTCGCTCGTCTATGTCGACGAGTAACGACATAAGGTACAGTGCAGCCCAGTTTAAACCACTGAGCATGGACATGGACAGCGTTTTGTTTATGCACGCAAACTTTGCAGCGTCAGCACGTCTTGGCAGCAGGCGTATTAAAGAATTCAAAACTTTACTCTCTGGCTCGTGGCATGGAAGATAGGTGGCTACTTGGCAGAAGCTGCACGGTGGTCGTGGAATATATATATATATATATATATATATATATATATATATATATATATGCGTGTATCCTTACATTTGCCTATCACTGGGCATGCGGCTAATGCATGCATCAGATTTCGCACCAAGCAGTGGTCCAGAACCCACTTAAGACAAAGGGCTTTTGTGTCTTAAGGCGATCGGATTTGTTGTAGGAAATTAGCTTCCGTGCGTGTCCTCGTTCACTTACGACAGCCTCATGGCAGGGCAATACGAATACATCTTCAAAAATAATCATATCTCGAAAATACTCACATACCCAATACTTACATGCATATATATAAATATATATATATATATATATATATATATATATATATATATATATATATGTACTCGCGATTGACGACAAGTTTTTAGATGCACGTTTCGCTGAAGATGACTGCATATGGTGTAATTTTCTATTTCTTGTGAAGATTTTCTAGCCTCCAGAACATCTGGCAGAGTTATGATCGGGGTGATATAACGGGAGAGCTTTGGCACCCACAGAACGGAGCGCAAAAGTGTGGATTCATGTTATGGTATGCTCAGAAAATATGTGGCTGACAGTAATATCCATTCTGTATGTGTGTGTGCTGTGTATGCGTAAATCCCTATGCTAGCTGCATTTTTTAACTCTGGTCCTGATTTACCGTTTTGCATGCCTCGGACTGAAAGGCGGACAAGGGGTTAATGCGACCCTTCCCCTGGCGTTGCCAAACTAACAGATAAGTAGCTTAGCCGAGAACACAATCATTTTATTCTGAACACGATCTCACAATTGGTCCTAGCTTTCACGTTGTTGGCAGGCCAGAAGTAGAATTTTCCTGAAAACCGCAGTTTTTAACTTTACGAGACCATGCCTTTTGGCGACATGAAACTTAAATTGGCGTGTGTCTAGTTCGATCCTGAGCACATTCTGTAGTACAATTCTGCTGCCGCCCGTCGCCCGAGCCATCCGTAGATCGCCATGGAGTGTTTATCACAGACTGCCGCTGCTCCGAAACCCGAGGATCTAGGAACACGTTTTCATGCCAAAACACGTGCCATAATCGCCACCTATCATGGCGAGTGCTAAACGTCATGCTATTGGTACGCCGGGTATTGGCGACAACTCTTGTGAAACGAAAATCACCGTTTTGCTATAAATATTAACTGAAGCCATGGCGGGCAATACAGGCAAAACACTGTTTGCTTCCTTCCATATTTGCTTGCTCCTGGCTCGACCTCACGCTGAGCCCGTCCTTAAAGACCAACCCCCTCTCAACAAGTTGTGATCTGTCCGTGGGCTGGTGCCGAGAGGATCCGATGCTTGACAAACTTTCCCCGTTCGGGCAAATACAACTTTTTCATTGACGCGCCAGACCATTCGCACGCGCTTGGCGACAGGCAGGTTGGCGGGAATGAAAATAGGCCGAACGATTAGCCCATCGACCCTATTATCCCGTGATCGACCAAGGCTAACGATCCCTGTTACCGCGTCAGACAGGCTGCAGTGCACGCATGAGACCGCGGGAAATATGAGAAAGAAAGGGGTATGCAATGTGGAAATGATCATGATAGTTTCAAATATGCTCAGCTCCTTTCATCGCTCCGTTAGTCCTTCGGTACTGTATGCAGGAGCACACAGAAAGCTTACGGCAAGCCCAGTGTGTGTGTGCTGCATGTTAAAAATGCTCTTGAAACGGGAGACGCAATAGTGCAGGTGTTAGGCGACTAGCAGCCGTCCGCACATAGCAACACCGCGACAAACGTTAGCGTGTTATGCTATGGTAGGTATTTAGCGGATACGTCGCCAGCAGGTAGCAGAGTGGCGGCAGGTCCCGCCACTTCAAGCGGCGGCAGGTTTTCTCTGATGCATGTCCTGGTTCAGATAACAGCATACTGTGCGTTTGTGTTTCTTCTCGCGTTTTTCCAGCCTACGTTATATCTCGCCGAGTTATGAACGGAGTTACATGATGGGAGATATGTGTAACCCAGCAATTTGCGTGCGAATGTGTGAGCTCATATAATGCAATGCCCAGAAATGTGGTTGATGGTGTATGTGTAAGTGTATTGTCGTACGCATATGTAAGCACCTACTCTCGCTGTGTTTTGCACGTTATGCTATTGCTGCATTGGATATCGGCAATGGTGTCCCGTGGAAAGATAATCCTTATTTTGCTGATAATTGCAACAGTGTGAGACAATGTTTGGCTCCTTCCACATCTACTGGCCTTTTGCTTGACCTCACACTGACCCCGCCTCCAAAAACCAAGTCCCACGCGACAAGTCGTGACCTGTCTGTGGTCCGGCGGTGGACGATTACGGCGCTTGAGAAACTCAAAGCAAGAACCGTTCCCGACCCGACCAGTTAGAACATTTTCATCCATGCTCTAGACAACACACCTTGACGACGGGCTGGCTTGGCGCGGACGAAAATGGCGCGAACGATCAGGAGATCCGCCAGGGCAACCGATGGGCCGTAACTGCGTAGTCCAGACTGCCATGAACCCGACTTCGCATAATACCGAAGGAATATACCCATGGTACACAGGTATATATATAATATGGATGTGATAACAATAGCCTTTTTAAGGATGTACGGTTTGCTTCAACGTTTTGCCTAGGCCTTTGGTTACGGAGGTAGGTACACCGTGCGCTCAGGGTAAGAGCAGCAAAGAGTACTTTTTGCGGTGCTTATTGTAAATGCCCTTGAAACGGGAGACGCGACAGAGAAGAAAATAGGCGTCTAGCAGCGGACCGTATGTAGCAACACGGCGTGCGTATCCGTTCGCGTGCGTACATGAGCTATTGGTCGGTATCTGTTGACTTGAAGGAAACATGCGCTTAGAGCCTGGGTGGGGTAAGTTTAGAGGCAGCATGGCCAAGTACACGCATGTCTCGTGCGAAGGAGGTGCCAGCTACATGACATGCACAAATAACACTTTTCGGAACACTGAATGGGACTTTGCGGTCATAAACACAACACGGTATATACTCAGACCCACGCGAAAAAGCGACATAACTGGGGCCTACGCATGGAGCCGAATGATAATCGAGAAAATAATGAGCTACGCATTGAGGCGGGGAGGCGTGTCTTATCAACCGACCTCAACCAATGACGGAACCAGAGTGGTGGGGTGGCGGGGGGGGGGGGGGGGGGTAGGGGTGCGGGGAATGGGATCGTTGCTTCCCCGTCCCCTTGGGGCGAGGGATAACACAAGTATCATGGTGATGGGGAACCGAAATCCTCATTTCGGATTCACGTAACCTTTATTTTCAAGACACCAACATTTTAGGGACACCACAGCTGACCACCTAAGTTCATTTTCGTGAGGTACTAAAACCCGGGACACAATAACCGGCCCCAAAACCTTCGTTCTCCAACGGCACCAAATTTCAGGGACACAGTAATGTTGCGCCTCCCACCCTGCAAAAAAATCCTGGATTGGCCCCTAACTCTCATCTCAGGGCACCATGACCGTTCTTTTAAAGAGACCCTTTGTCGAAGAGGGCGACTCAAACTTCCCAAGGCTTTGGTTTTAAAAAGAGATCAAAATCCATGGCCACCATAATAGGTGTGCCTTTTCCGTGGCGAAATCCTGAATCAACCTGTTCCACAAGGGAGTACCAGCAAACTTCATCACCGGAACATCATGGCTTTTATTTTCCAGAGGTTTCGCAATAACTATATTTGCAACTTGTATGCAGGAATCTGTCTTACTTTGCGGCGCACTAGAAAACCAGGAGTGCAACGTGCGCAAATACATGGAGCTTGTTAATTTTCTCACGATCATGGTGGGTCATGTCATTTTGGGGTTAAGTATTTCAGAGAAAAGATGGCAAAATGCACTGAAATCAACTGCAAAAACACCATCAAAAGGAAGCGCAAATTTGATTCCTAGATCATATACGGCTAGCCGGCTAGTTGATGTCATCAGCTGATAGCTGATCAGCTGATAGCTGATGACTAATGCAGAGTTTTGCTCTGGATATTGCAAAGAAGTGAACATATCATGGCATTTAAATGTATTAAACGTAATGTTCAAGTATAAGAAACCGTCAAAAACTCAATAACCCACGAAATCATATGTGTGACGTCGACGGCGCGTAGAACTGCGTTCGACAAACACACGTACATGCTCCTCGGCGTAATGGGCATCCGGCGCAAATTCATTCAGCAGTCGGTAAGACGTCAAGCCCGATAAAAGTCATCAAGATTTTGTACCTCTCAGCGGAGTGGGTCCTCCTGTAATCTAGGAAAATCCAAGGCCAATAGGGATGGCACCTGAGCAATCGAAGCTGCAGCGGCAGGCCAACAAAGAGGCTTCCGTCAACAGTGAAGGGTACTCATAGCAAGCGAGAATGTAACACCAAGACGGTGGAGACCCTGAATGATCGGGAGTCCCCCGCAGGCTAACATAAAAGGTCCGGCCAGAGCACAGGATCCTCTGAGAAAATGGAGAATAACCAGGACCAGTGTGCACGAATGAGTGCCCCTGCGTGATCAAGGGTGCCCGGGCAGGTTAACAGAGAGGGCTATGACAAGAAAAGGATCTTCAGCAAATGAACTGAAAGGGAAAGAGCCATTGATCGATGCAGAGGGCCCCTGAGCATCGAATGCTTCGGTGCGTTACCTTACATGGGCTCCAGCAACAGCGCAGGGTCCTCCTAATAAGCGGAAAGAACCCAACGCCAATATGAAGGGCCCCTGAGCAACCGAGTGTGTATATGGGGCCAGGTAGCAGCGGTGGGGCGGGAGAGCCTGCCTCGCGGGTGCAGCGGCCCCGGCCCAGCCCGCGCCGGCTGCCACGTCTCCGGCCGGCGCGCCCGCGCTCAGCCTGCCGGCGAGCCCCGAGGCGCGACTGCGCCCGGGCCGGACATGGTCACCAGGCGTCCAGGTGATTCATGGTAATAACGCTCCACTGTACCTATCACGTGATCATCGGTGGAATGCCAAGTTGACTATGACATCCGTTACAAAAGACGGAAATCGCAGCAGGAGTCGAAAGAAATGTGCTACTGTACTGCCATCTAGCGGCATGAATATAAACTAACCTAGATGTGAAAGCTGGATGCTAGAAACGCTGGATGTTACGACTTTAGATGTTGCGCACTTGGACGCTATAAACGCCGCTAATGGGCACAGGACTGGACACGTGCTGAATGCTATGAACGCTGGATGTTGCGATCTTGGATGATATGAGCACTGGACGCTACAATCTTGAACGTTTTGATGGCTCCCCGGTTACGGCTACGACACCACCTTGTACTACAATACGGCCATGAGTTCAACACAGCACATCAAGGTCAAAGGTTCCCAAATGTGGCCTCCCATCCACGTTTATGAACATATGCTGCAGTGACTTCATACCAGGACAAAAGCCCGTGTGTCGCGCGCTGAAGTGGTATCCCCGTGGCCAGATTCCAACGTCAGTTATACCACTTCTCCGGACGTGTTCAACCACAATTTCATTACAACATTGCTGTTGCGGCCTTCAAATTTACATTTAGCGGCTGGTAATCCTAAGGTTCCGCCTGTATGAAGTCATGGGAGATGCAGTCCCAGAAGCCCTGGTTTGACCATCAAGAGATGTTCAGGTCAGTTCAAGAGCTTGCTTGACCTGACGATGATGATGATGGTGATTCGAGCTTTAGGGTGCGTCGGTTGCCCTGGTCATATGGTGTAGAGCTTGTTTGACCATTTCGCGAATACGCATACAAGAAAGTAAGTGTTCATGACTCTACTAACGACTCTATTTCCTCGGGGGGGGGGGGGGCAAACTATTCCTGCAGGGCATGATACAGCCTGACTCATACATCATGGCGTTCACGAGTAAACTGGATGCAGGTGTACGAGTAAACTGGATGCAGGTTACGCTCCAAACAATCGAGATAGAAAGCAAAATGATGCACTCACTTCACACGTCAATACTGAATCTGCACACCCAACTCCCCTTACCTGGAATGTCGGAGCGTCCAGGTAGGTGAGCGCCACAAACACCAGGTTGTTCTGGATGGTGTACAGGAAAGCTGGGCACGGCCAGAGGCAAGGTGTGCCACGGCTGGCCCAGCACCTCTCGCCGGAGCACGGCAGCTGTCTGAGACGTCAGAGCTCCCTGCGCGCACAGACAAGCTCAGCTGCGCGTCCGACACGCGCGCTCGAGCTCACAGCCGGCTTCGGTGACCGGCGACTGCCAGTGGCGGTGCCGTGTCACGCCTGGCCGGACGGTTGCATTCAGCGCTGTCCCGGGCTCGGTCGCGTGACGGAATATGGCGTCCGGCTGCTGGAGCGATCTTTATTCACATTCGGAGGAACGCGGTCATGCATATTCCGAGGAATGTTCACGAGGTGGTGAGACTCTTGTTTTTAGCAGTCTAATGTGTGGTATACGATGACAACGTAACAGCTACAAGATTCAATATTCGTGCCACTGGCAGGAGTGTATGTGGATCTACTAATGCATGACTTAAGTTCCACTGTTGATAGCAGACCCTCCCTGAGACTATTTATCTTCATCAGTATCATACCATAGACGACTGACTGCATTCTCTAACTCGAAGAAATGTAATAATTATGCCACAAAGTTCACTATAGTTCGGCAGACCTGCCCTCTTAAAGCGAGATGCGAAATGTACATTTTATGGTGAATCATAAAGTACAATGCAGAGCTTCGTAAGAATGCGCAAAAAGCCTAGTAAGAATGCGGAGCGCGGAACGATTATGGAGACACTTCACGTGAGTTTTTTTTAAATACCGACGCGCTTGAACGGGCTAGACCAGGGCTATCCAACTTGAGCTTAAGCTAAGCTTAACAAAAGCTACATAAAATTCCGGGATCTCCGGGGGTAAAAATGAGCACCTCCCCCCCCCCCCCCCCCCCACCCTCTCCGCACCCGAGCGAGGGGCATACAGCCGGCAACCCGGGCGCGTGTTAAGCTTTCCATTATTTTTATAGTTCACCGAAGATACAACTTTCAAAACTCACCTGAAGGGGCAAATCCGCCAAATTACAGTCCATATAGCGACTTTTTATGACCTATAGTATCGCTTCAAGTTTGAGACTGCAGTCAGCAGTGTACAGTTCAAAAGTCCGATTAGATAGGACCAATCATTTTTGTGAACAACACTGGATTTATTTGCCCTTAGGTTCTGGATTCAGCGGGTCAAAACGAATGAATTTGCAGACATGTAAGGCCAGGGAAGTGAATTTGCGCGTCACTAGCCATGCACCGTCATCCATTTTGGCAATCTGGCGTAACAAATCCAGATACATGTTTTCAGACCAACCATTGCAGACCCGAAGAAAATTGGTAGGTAACTTCATAATTGTTAGGTAATTAAGAACAATAACTTCGCCAAGTGATTCCACAGATTAATGTACGAGAAACAAGTCAAAGCAATCGCAGCACTGCTACATGGTTCTCTTACCATTTTCCAGCCAGAGAATGTTCAACACCACACAGAACTTGATGGTCTCAGTCAGCAAAACTGCTGTGCTTGCGAAGTATGGCGCACCTGAGGAATTGACACGCGAGTAGCGCATGGCCAACACCAGAGCAGTGGTCTGCACGGTGATCACCATTAGCGCCAACCACTTCAGAGATAGGGCTCCCATGTCTGACCTGTGACGGAAAATGTACCATTAGCAACACAAACATGCTTGTTAGTTTCCAACAATGTCAGCGCCCGGAAAACCAGACGGCTTTCCTGCCTGTCTACAAAAGCTGACTCCGCAAAAAAATAAGCATGCATGCATCAAGCAAACCGATGCATTCTCATCAGTTATTACACAGCTAAGAATGTCCCAAGTCAATAGAGGTGTAAAAGAAAAGCAGATTCTGGGCGACGTGATATGATAATGAATTGAATGAGGATCTGAAATGATATTGTTTAATTCAATTCCTGAGAATAAAGAATGAGCTTTAGGCAGATTTTAGAATGAAAACATTATTTATTTTGACAAACAAAATGTATTTCCTAGAAGTTTCCTAATCTTACATGTTCAACAGCAACATCTGTTACAGTGAATAGAAAAAGTGGAGGCCAAAGGTACCTTTCTAGCTTAGAGTCGCAATGATACTTTAGACTATTCAGATTGTTACATAACAATTGTGTATATATGTCAGCACACATGATCTATTAGATATATCTTGGCAGGCAAAATTTACACTTTGCACTACGCTTTTTCCTGTCGTCACGGTCACGGTCGTCATGACAACCATGGTGTGCAACTCTACTGATGCAAATAAAAACCTTGATTGGTCCAACGGGCAAAGGCCTGTTACCGAGAAGCGCACTGGTTGAAGTTTGATCCGTATATTTCCATTCCCAAAGCAAATTGCGACTCAAAAGGGCCATTGTCTCGCATTAGGAGAGAAATCAAAGTCATATGTCCCGCTGCATTACTCACAGGATAATAGGATTCGTATGCCAGCATATCTCTTTGTTCACAATGTGTTAAAGGATTTTGTAGCATTTATCACATAACATTTTCAAGACATTAATGCATGTTGCAAACATTTACAAAAAACATGGTTGAAAAAACGAAGCCAAGTGGCATGTATCAAATTCCTAGCAGTGAAGGGGAATAAATGACATTTCTCCCTCAGGGTAGCTTTGTGCTGGGAGGTGTATGACCTTCGGTGAGCAGACTTCAAATACAAAATCTGAGCTTTTCATACAGATTTCGAAGAAACATGGCATCACTGATGAAATAGTAAGCATCTGATGTAATAAGTGTGAAAAAAACAAAAAACTGGGGACCTTTCAGAAAGACACACTTTATCCATGTGATACAATCAACAACTTAAATTGACACACCAAACTGAAAGCTATTTAGGCTCCTCCCCCCCACAGCCATGTATTGCATAAGCATAAAATTCCAGTCATAAACTCTGAAAAAACATCATATCAGACATAAATGTAACTCTAAATTCCATTTATGTATATTCAGCACTCAAAATGTGTCTGATGCCTGCCTAAATCCCAGCTTAGCCTTACAAATAGAAAAGAAGAGATCATTTGGGAAGTACATGTCTGAAAAGACCTGAAGAATCCCTATCAGTGCTGTTCTTGGAGTTTCCCTGCTGATAGTTCAAGTGCCTTTAACATCATGATACCCAGAACTTATGTTGTAGCTATCTGGGCCTGGTGTGATAGTTTCTATGCATCCAGTGCATGTCCAAAAAGTTTTTAATGCATTGGTACTAGGAGGTGTAATAACCTTAGTGAGCAGATTATTCCATTCATTTGCCCCACATGCACAGAATGTTTTGTTACCATGTAGGTTATTTGCAATACACTTCTTATGCTTCAGGGGTGTCTGCGAGTGCTGTGCTATCCTGTGTCATGCTGGAACAATTTCTCAGACTTGATTTTTGGCTTGCCTGTGGTTACCAGGTACACCATGAACATGTCTCCTCAAAATTGATAGTACAAGCTGGGTAGCCTGAGCACCCAGACCCTTCATCATATTTTACATGTGGCAAACTGCAGACCAGCTTTGTTTCCCTCCTCAGTACTGTTTCTACTGCATCCTGCCTTCAACAATGCATTCTTACCTACATACAACTGCTATATTCAAGGTGGGGCCTGACCAGGAACTCAAACAGCACAGACACAGTCTTGATATCTAGTGCAGCAAAATGCCACTAAATTATCCCTAATACCAGTGAGCTAGTATTGCTTTTGAACTAGGATGGGAATGAAAAATTCCACCACAAAGACAGAACAGAAAATAAGAATCCAAGCTACAAAAGCTGGGGTCAGTGAGAGATGCTCTGGCAAACAAAGACATACATTACTAGTTGGCATGGACATAATATCACAAGCATGACACAAATGCTGTTGTTTTTTTACATCTTAGGTCATTACACTGAAACAGAATACATCAAAGAACACCATTTTCATAATAGTAAGACAAGCACCAAAAGCTATGTACCACCCATGTTTTGATTGCTGACCTTTGCCCTTACTTTCCTGGGACCTTTTAATGCAAAACAGAGCAAAGGAGTTCAGTGACAAAAACAACAAAAATTCAACAAGCATAAGGCTCTCAAACAAAAGAAGTCTTGGACTCATGCACATCAATGCATCAACAATCACTAGATCAAACAACTGATGTACTTTGGTTTTTTAAGAGGGGGCAGGAAATACAAAATTTTGCCACTGTTGTTTGCAAATACCTATGCTTAATTCCATGAAAGCAACCCAGCTAAGCCTGACCTCCATTTAAGTTTCATTAATCATCTTTAATGACTTCATGTTTGAGATTTTGGCTGCACTTTAAAAATGGTCAGGTCCAGCTATCTCCTGAACATCCTCCATATCATATGGCAATTACTATGCAGCTGAGTTTCCCTACATTAAAACATATAGTCAATATCCACAGTAGTCATTTGGCAGTCACCAATCCTGTCAACTATGGACAGCATCTTTTTGGACCAGACATAACCAGACCAGACCAGACCAGACCAGGCACTGCAACAAATTTGTGAAAAATTAACAAAATTATGGGACAAACTAAGCAAATGACATGTCTGGTGAGCTCACCATTTGTCTCGTATACAAATTTTAACGGATAAAACATAAAATTGCCAAATCTGGTTAAAAATCGTGTTACGAAAGCAGGCATGGTTAACAGTCCCGTGTCCCAGAGTTGAAATTGTTGGTCGCTTAAAGGTATACTTCTTCCTGCTCCCTCAAACCCGAAGTCACTGTCTTTCGCATGGTTTTCTGACAGACAGGATCATCAACCCCCCCCCCAACAGAATATAAATATCAATTATACCAACCTACAAGGCTAAGAAGTGAAGTAAGTAAAGACAGCTCTGCACGACGGAACAGTTTGAAAGCGAAAATTGCGGTAGCCAACACTTGTGTATTAGCTGCGCCAAGTCTGTCCCAAAGATACGTACACGAAATAATTGTGTATATTTGTTTCCAAGTCGCTAGAGACTTTTCCGACGAAATGTCTCAGGATAATCCTGGAAGTTCTAGTTGAATGGGATTTACCAGCAATGCTGCCAACTCAAACGAATAATGCTACTAAATCCGAGGGTATGCCGGATATAGAAATGGCGCATTGCACGCTTTTCAACCTCTGAAAAAGCAAAAATGCCGCGAAGGGGGCAGTGTTGGAAATAAAAACAAATGATGCAACGGTGTTTTTCAGTTCGGAACGATGTCGAACATGATTGCGTTCCTCAGCGCAGAGGGCAGGAAGAGTGGGGTAAGAGAGAGTTGTTTTATTTCCGTGCAGTCAAACCCTGTGTGGCAAATATTCAAACTACAGAAGGTTTACGGGATCACCCTCAGCCCTCAAGCACACTCGTCAATTGTTCCCGGTAGGCACTAGCAGGGCGAATCCAGGGGGGGGGGAGGTTCGGATCATGACTCCCCTTGGGCCCCTAGGGCCCCCACAGCCGGCTGAACAAATGCAGTTTTTCTACTCAGAACACAACCAAATTGGACGTCTGGGTTTCCAGGCGACCAATAACAACCGTAAGCGAAAGTGAATGACCCACGGGCATAGGTGTAGGGGCGTTTCAAGAAGTGTGGGGAGGTGGCAAACTCAGGGCGAACTTCAGGAACTTTGCGGGAAAACAAGCCCGGTGACCGAGGGGATAGAGATGGAGGTTGTCATCGCTCTTCATTCGAATGTCATGGCTACTATGCTAGATATGCATCTAGAGCTGTTTCTCACTGGTTCACAATCTTGCCTACTCGACTCATCAATGTCATTCGGCAAATAAAGCTATCTAGCTTCCCAAAATTATTCTTCCACTTCAACATTGTCCTTCCGGGGGAGCCGAGATTCCACGAGCAGGTGGGCCATTGAGGAGATATCAGTCCCCACAGGGTACATGCCAAAATACGATCTCAACTTAGGCTGGTTATAATTTTGCAAGTGAATCGATGGCTTACGGTGCGACAGATTTTTCATGCACCTTTATTTTGCTGGCTGCTTTTCAAGAGTCAGGATCTTGAAACTGCCGAAAACAAAATAAAAAACTCCATAAAACTGGAGATTCTTCTTTAGATACCAAGCCACAGAATGAAGGTCCTTTTGTCATCTATTCTTTATTTGGGCCCTCCTCCCGCACGCCGTCAGCGACTACTGCCTTGACCCGGCTGCCTCCCGCATAACTGACTGTGAACTGATCGTATGGCTGCTTTGTTGCATATTTCTGGGTCTGCTTTACTACTAATTGGCGTGCAAAACATATGTTGGACGCCTACAACAGTATTTTTCCGATTTATCTTTTTGCACCACAGCACCATAGAAAAAAATTCTACGAAATGCTGCCTGCCTTAGGTATGAGTTGACCTAGCGGACATTAAATTGCCCGTCATTCAACATAGATGACTTGATCTACTTTTGTGTACGCAGAAGCGTAGCCAGAGCCTTGCTATGGGGGAGCACAGGGTTGACAAAAGCCCCTTTACGGTGCCCCGCCCCCCCCCCAAAAAAAATTCCCCGACATAGCTTACTTGTTAACAAGGGACACGGTTTTCTTAGTGTTATTGCTATTTTTACCTTTTAACAAGAGCAGAAACCAGAACCTACCGGGAAATAAATTATGTTTGTATTTTGAAGTCACCAAACTGCAGATAGCAGGCGTTGAACTACCGCATGGGATAAATCACCAGCGCTCTTAATTCACAATGGTTTAGTAGACTTTTTCTAAGCTGATGCAATTCAGAACCTTTGTCAAAATTTGCATCTGGGTTCCACAGACATCAAGGAGATCGTGAAGGAAGATAGCATGTCGACAGGTTTGATCGAAACTGGAAAATGAAAATTTGGTTGAAGTGAAGTTCGGATGGTCAAAAATGCGTATTAACATAGCCAAGCCATGTTTGTCTTGAAATGTTCAACACTCAGTCGGAATCAATTATTGATACAATCTATGTAAAGTGCTTTTTCAACATCCGTGTTCACAAATTTTAGCAGCAAAAATCTCGAAACTAGGCGTTGCAGTCCCCATAGTCCGCGGATCGTTAGATCAGTGGCTCACTTTTGGCCGAGGCCCATCGATGGACGAAAATGATGACGTTCTAAACTAATGACCCTGTAGACACTTACATCAACTGGTGATACATGTTGTGTGACGTAGTCTTGAGCACGCGCACCCGCAAATCTTTGTAACAAAAACCTCGATGCCAGGCGTTGCAGTCCCCGTAGGCCGCGCAGCGTCAGCCCAGTAGCTAATACTGAGCCGTGGCCACGGGTGGACGAAAATGATGACGTCTCTAAAAAGTACCTTTGAACGCTTCAGGACATCAAATCTTACATTTAGAAAGCAGTCTGGGCGAATTTTCACGTTTGCGATTTTATACTGATGATAAGAACGAATTGACTTTTAAAACACCGCGTGGTGGTGCAGGAAACTGTTGGTGAAACTTTGAAGAGTAAAGGTATATTCTCTATTTTTCGTGTTTCTGTAACTGTCAATCTGTCCAGAAGACAGATTAACAGATCTGGTGGCACTTGCAGTAGCCGACGCCGTTCGGTTTTACGGAAGCTGCAGCCCAGGCCATCGCCGTCCTTGCCCTCGAAGTTGCGGTCGGGTTTGTTCAAACCTTTTGTAGCAGTTTTTCAGTAATCCGTTCCGAAAAAGTAAACTTTCTCAGGTAAACATGGGATGGCCTTGTTCGTTTTCTTGAAACCCATTTCGACCCACTCTGTTCAACAGTAATGGGACCCCCACTCTACTCAACAATAATGAGACCCCTTGCCTCCTCCCGAGCAAGGGACCCACAAGACCCCCACTATACTCAACAATAATGAGACCCCTTATTTCCTTGAGTAGATTACCAGAGACACATTACCGTTTTCGGTCAAGGGCTAAAGGGACATTCCGTCCCATCGCGAAGTGTCTTCAGGCTGTCATTCTGGCGACATAGGACGGGATCTCCTGGTCGATCCAGAGGCCATTAGGATGCACCATATCACTTTGTCCCCATCCCTGACACGGGAGTCCTGAACCGCGCAGTTGGCTCCGGATCAGCACAGGAACCCACACTGACGCAACAACACCCCTGATCGCCGCAGGTGGTCCAATAATTGTCACACAGACTCTAATTCCATGTTTTTCTATGTCCTTTTGAGATATTGAGGACTCCCTGAGCGTAGATTGTAGATGAAATGGGGTCCAAAATTTGTGCCGACATGACTGATCGATGTTTGTGTTAAAATATTCAAGATTCAATCCGAAATGTTTTTCATAAAGAGGTATGTAACATTGTTTTGAGCATGCGCGCTCGCAAGTAATGACAACCTCGGCGACCGGCGTTGCAGTCTCCATAGGCCGCGCGGCGGCGGCACTGCGGTTGTAACACTAAGAGATGGCGAATGAGCAAACGAAAAGATGACGCATCTTAAGAAACATGGCTACTGGACTCGGTAAATCGGCATGTTAATGTAATGCAAAAGTAAGCTGAACACAATCTTTATCTGAAAGCGGGTGGCAGTTAACACTGCTGCCCCCCCCCTCCCCCCACACGTTGAAAAGTGGGAGGATGGTCCCCTGCCATCCCCCTGTTTCTACACCTATGCCCACAGGTAGTTAAAAATTATCATCCACTGATTGAGAGGGTGGTGAAGAGGAGGTCTTAAGACTGCTTACACTGTCTAGGAGCCCTATGCTGTCTCCGGGCGCCTTACATGTCCACTTGTGGGGTCAACCTAAACGTTAAAGAGCCCTCTATGTTACCTTTGATTTCTTTGCATTTGCTCTGACAGCTCTGAGCTATTGCTAGGGCCCTCCTTGCTAACGTGCCGGAATCTTTGTCAATCAGGAACCTTCCACGGATTCTTTCCATTCACCCGAAACGCTATATTCGCGAGAGCCGAAGGAGGCATATGTTGACATGCTGGACATTCTCGGTTGCTCAGGGGCCACGTTGGTCACGGTTAAAATACCGGCACACTCACGATTTGCTCATGGGCCCTCTACATTGGTCTGGGACGCTCCCATTTTTTCTCACTTGCTTAGGGCCGGCTTCTATTCTGGAGGCACGGTGGCCGGGACCCCTTGGTCGATCAGGAGGGCTGCAGAGGGATGCATCATACACCGGCCCCCTTACCGACGCGAAAGGCTCTCAGACCGGAACAGTTGATCCCGGATCGAGGCGGGGGGGGAGGGGGGCTCATTAACGCCAAAGGATCGCTTACTGATAAGGGGGTCCAATTGTTAACTGATGACTCCAGTTCGGCTCATCAGGCCCCTGATCGAAATGGTATGGAGGTCCGGGGCCACGTTTGTTCTTGGGCCCGCGGCTGACACAGGGCTCTTTCACTGTCTCATTATGAACCCTTTCATTGCAATCTATCCTATCTCTTTTCATTATCAGCAGGCTCGGTCAACTGAGGCGGTTTCCTAATGTTCGGGGTCACGTTCCTGTCCCTATTCAGAAAACGGAAGCACGGCCGACTCGGGACCACTACCTGCATGGGTCCCCTGTTAGGTGTAGGTGTCCACCCGACACCCCTGTAGTGAGTGTTGTACCTGTCAGGGGTCCAACGCGCCTAACAGAGGGTCCTGCGCTCGCGCAGGACCCGAGCTGACCAAGGGAGGCCCGGGCGGCACACCGGAACCGACGATCAAAGGTCCAGTTGGAGGGCATAAGGGCCCGGGGAAATGGCTGCAGGTCACATAAAAGATCTTGGCCCGTAGGGCAGTGATCTGAAAGATCAGTCAGAGTTCCCTCCTTTCACCGTTTGAGCAACCCCTGAGACAATGAGGTGTCTAAGTCGGTCAGAGATCATGAATACCGAACAGTCAGCCCCATGTCCGTCTGAGTCCTCGAAACTCATTTCCCAAGCAGAGGCGAGGCCGGGGTCCGCGATTTACAATGTCCGGAGTCCCTGATACAATGAGGGGCTCCTAGGTCGGTTAGAGGCCACAGTGCCTAACAGAGGTCCTGTGGCGGTAAGTGGCCCCGAGTCGGAATGGTGTTTGAGGGGGAATAGAGGGGGAAAGAGAGTCCGAATGGTCTCTAGAGACCAAAGATCAAACGTTTAATGGAAAAGCTAAAGGGTCCAAAAGGATGACTGTAGGTCTCATGAAGGAGCCCCGCCGTGATCTCAGATGTCAGTAAGATAATCTCTCGTCCCGATAGGGACCTCTGAGACAGGGCGTTCCTCTATTTCGGCCAGATATCACGAAGAATGAACAGTCGGCTCTGTGTTGGTATGAGCTCTGGGGAGAACATTTCCCAGGCAGGGACAAGGCCGGGCCCGCGATTTACAATGGTCTAGCTGTGCCAGTCAGGCGCACTCCCTTCCCCGCCGGAACCGAACGGCGGGCCCTCCACGCCAATTCGCTCAGGGCCCCACAGTGCTTGACAAGGGATCCTGTGTCAATAAAGGGCCTCGAATCGGTCAGGGGAAATTGTTCAACAGGGACGGGGGCGGGAGCCCGAAGACGGAAACTGAAAGAAACACAAGAGCTTATGATAAGTGCCCACATTGAGACAACAGAAGAGTCCTGAGCCATCAGGGCCACCGGAACAGAGCGACGGATCCTCGACCCCTATTCCGGCATGGGCTCATTAACCTCGTCTGGATTCAATATGTCAATCATTTGAACACCTACGGCGAGCACCGATGTTGTTTCGTTAATGACGGTTCATTCATCAATCCGGGGTCAACTGCACGGGACAGAAGGCCCCCCGCGTCAGGGAACGGACCAACAGGATGCGATTTATCCCCTTAAGAGCCTCCGGATCGGCCAGGGTATGCCGCCCCGTGTCACCAGGATAGCGGCCAGAAAACACACCGTTATGGGACTGTTGTTGTTGATTGGAGTTTAAGGACGCGCCGAATACTGTGGTCATTTTGCGCCCATAACAGCTAAATGGCTACCTACGAGGGTAAGTGGCTGAACAATATATATTAGTCAGAAATTAAAACGGTTGAGTTGTGACAGAAACGCGTCACCAATGATGTCCGAATACGTGAAGCCATGATCACACATTGATGCGAAATTTTCGGCAACCTAAAAGCTTTCTACACGCGGTATGAACTATTCAGGCAGGTGCATATTAAGTGCAGAACTGAACATGCGATACGAACCTGAGGGTATGCTCGATATATGGTGAGCTGTCACATAGTAAATCGGAGAGCGTCAGGGACGGCGCCGCCGGGCCAAAGTACCTCAGACGCTCGAAGCGTAGTATGGGACAGCATACGAGCACATGTTCCACTGTGAGCGTGGTGTTGTAGTGGCGACACCGTGGTAGTTCGTCGCGACATAGCAAGCATCGATGTGTAGCATAAGTATGGCCAATCCGCAAGCGACACAGGATAGCTTCCTTCCGTCTAGACTTTCGATAGGATGGCTGCTTTTCCTGAACAATCGGCTTAATGCTTTTCAGTTTACTAGTGCCCATCGCATCCCATGTGTCCTGTCATTGCCCGTGCAAAAAGGCAGAGCTGGCCTGGTCTGTAGCGGGTATTGGGAACGCTCTGCGACAGGGACGACGAGCAGCACGCTTTGCGGCAGCGGCAGCCAGCTCATTTCCCGCAATGCCAACGTGGCTCGGAATCCATCAAAGTACTATGTTCTTGCCAGCTCAGTGCAGAGAGTCGAGACGCAGTAAAATATCCTGTATAAAGGGATTTACCGGATTAAAACGCCTTAATGCCGAAAGGGCACTTAGGGAATCCGACAAAATCACGTGCAGATTGTCGTCGACCACCTCTATAAAGCAAAGCCTCTTAATGATGGCCACAAGCTGTACAGTATACACGGACGCATGGGCTGGCAGTGCAAATGATCGCGTGTAGGGGCCACACACAAAGGCGGGAACAACACCCGTATCCGTTTTCGAACCGTCTGTATACGTAATTGTGGACCCCCAAAATGTTTCAATATGTTTTACAGCTGTTGATCTGGCAGCACACGGAATCATATTTTGTTTCCGAACCTCCGACAACGAGACGTGGACAGTTGGCGATACTATCACCCACGGAGCGGTCGGCAGGCTACGTGGGCGTGCCACACCCTGAAAACTTAAGCCACTCTCATAAAGAACGCTACGATCACGCACACAGAACGGCGTCACACGTGTTGTTTGTTCGCGCTGAAAAACATTAGATGTGTGACGTGCGAACACAGCGTCATGTGTTGGGTGGTTCGGAAATTGTGCGAGCTTGCAAGCGTACCGCATCCCCAACCACTTCCTTCGGATAGCCAGCGAAGGTTCGTTGGCTTCCACAAGCAAGCTGGCTGTCGGAGGCGTAGGAAATGCACCAGTAATGATCCTCAACGCAGCAAGATGGACCGCATTCAACGCACGTTCTACGGACTCAGGCCTCATCGTATACAAAACACGTATAGTCCAGCTTGTAGTGTATCAGTGAACGGTATAACAATAAAAGTGTTTTCCGATCTGCTCCGTACGATGTTCGTGCCACGCAACTCAATATGTTCGGGGTCTTAAAACACTTGTCACGCAGAATGATAAGATGCTCCTTGTAGGTCAAACGCTCATCAAAATGTAATCCCAAAAACCGTGCCGCCGCATTGCAGGGGATCGGCTGTCCATAAAGCTTAAGCACCATGTCAGGACACTGACGCCGGTGCCGACAAAAGTGGACGGAGAATGTCTTCGAGGTCGAAAACCGTAACCCGTTGAGTGTGCTCCGTCTTCCTAAGCGAGCCACAGCCAACTGCAACTGACGCGACATGGACACTGTCGTGGCAGAGCTGCACCAGATGGCGAGGTCATCAACAAAAAGCGAGCGACCAATCGCTTGGGGAAAACTGTCTCGACATCATTTATCGTGACAGCAAACAACGCAACACTTGGAACACTGCCCTGGGGTATGCCTTTCTCTTGGGTGTATCTTTTCGAGCATGTGGAACCAACACGGACGCGGAAGAAACGGTCAGCAAGAAATTTCGCAAGAAAGGTACTCATGGCTCCGCGTATGCCATACTGGAACATCTTCCGTAAGATGTCATATCGCCAGGTGGTGTCGTAGGCCGTTTCGCCATCGAAGAACACGTCTCCTACGTGTCGCCTTTCCCTACAAAAATTGCGCACAGTTGAGTCCAAGGCTAAAAGACGATCACTGGTGCTACGGTTTTTCCCCACTGCGCGTTCGAGAAGATATTGTTGCTTTCTAAAAACCGAGACAATCGTGTCTGAACCATCCGCTCCAGAAGTTTGCATATAGAGGAGGTCAGCGCAGTTGGACGGTAGTCGATGGATCCTTCCCATTCTTACCAGGCCTTAGCAGCGGAACTTTTAGCGACTCCCGCCAAGACGTAGGAACTCTCCTGTCTCCCACAACTGGTTGAATGTCACCGACATAGCTTGTGTTGCTGTTGATGGAAGTCGCCGGAGCCTATCATTATGAATGATATCCGGGCCTTCCGCCACTCTGCGCAGGACAGTTAATGGCAGACATCAGTTCAAGCATTGTGAAAGGTTTGTTATATGAAAACTCTTCGGCTGTATGAAAGTTTATCTGGGCTGCTTCGCAAAGAGCACGATGGCGTATGAAATCGGGAGCGGCAGCTGTTCGCCCACAACGTTCCGCGAACACACGAGCCATTTCATTCGCCACCTTAGATGGGTCCAGTATGTCCTGCCCATTTACACGGAGCACGGGGTGCGGCACTGAGGAATGTTGGCCTGCTATACGCTTCACCTGCGCCCAAACCACCGAAGCCGGCGTTTGGCAATTAAGCTGACCCACATATAAACGCCAAGACGTGCGCTTGGCCTCCAAGATAGTTCGTCGGCTGCCGCCCGAGGTCGTTGAAAAGTGATTAAGTTGTCCATAGTGCTGTGCCGATCAAAGTCTCGCAGGGCTTTTTTACGCGCACGTTTAGCGTCGCGGCATTGGTCTGTCCACCACGGAACAGGGGACGACGTGGGACACCGGATGTACGTGGTGTGCTTTCTTACGCCGATCGTAAGATTGTGGAGGTAAGTTCCTCTACAGATGCAGGCACATCCACCAAAACGGAGGCATCCTGGTTTCCACCCGTGCCTGAAATGCATCCCATTCAGCCTAAGATTTCACCGTTGTAGCCTGGAGCCGAGAGCTGCCCGTTCTGGTAAGTGGGGTAGTGATCACTACCAAATGAGTCGTTTTCAACCGACCATGTCAGGCGTACCGCCAGTTGGGCGCTTGCAAAACTCAAGTGCGGCGCCGATGTCTGACCTCACGGCAGCGTCATGTGAGTTCGGGTCCCGGTGTTTAAAAGACAGAGAAATTTATCATGTAAAAAAGTTTCGCAATGACTGCCGCGAGTGTTGGCCTGGGCGTAACCCCAAGATGTGTGGTGAGCATTGAAGTCAACCAGCAAATGAAGAGGCGGAGGAAGCTTGGCCAGGGGAAGCCCGGCCACCAGAAGTCTCATTTCTGCCGTCGGAAACGGAGTACCAGGAGGTGAGTAAAGCGAGCAGACGATTATCGCACGACGTCCGAAAATTACCTTAGCTGCAACAGTTTGCAGGTCAGAGTGTAAGACGACGCGTTGGACGGAGGCACTGTGGTGCACAACCAAAAGAACTCCGCCGTGTGCAATTGAATCAGCTGGCATATTCCGACGCATTACGGTGCAGCTCGGGATACTAAACTGAGAGCCAGGTGCCAGGTTGGTCTCCTGCAGGGAGGCGACGGCCGGACAGCGCTGACTCAGAATGACTGAGATCGTGTAGACTAGTTCTCACGCCTCTGTAGTTCCACTGTAAGATACCTGTCATGGAGCTAAGATGTGAGGGGAGCCACTACACACCTAGCTGACCAGCAAAGCACGCAGAATATCACGGTCGGGACGCCTGCAAAGGGTGTACTAAAAAAGGGGTCAAAGTCACACTTTAAGACGCGACACGGTTCAAAAGAACTGGGCTGCGCCTGTTGCAGGACCGGACACTTCGGTCTGGAAGTTACGGCTCGATTCCGTAGAGCGGTGCTCCACGCTGGGCCGAATCCTTGAGCTTCCTCCGTCAGATGGAGACGGAGGAACGGCTGGGGGGGGGGGGGGGGGGCGCTTTGTGCGAGCTTGCCCAATCCTGGGTAGCGGAGGAGGATCCATGGATGGGACCCTGCCAGACGTCTGTGGACCAGCAGGGGGCTCAACTGGTCTTCTGGGTGATGGAGTACTGCTGCGAGGGACGGACGCCTTTCCCGCCCCGGACATACGGTTCGCAGCCTTTACCCTTTGCTGTTCGGCCAAGCGCGCCCGCTTGGCATCGCGGGCGCGAATGTCCGCCTCGTGCCGCTCCAACGTTTCTATCGCCAGACCGCATGCGTTCGCTAGTGGTGTCCGAGGTGACGAAGGCAGTGGAGCACACGAAGCGGAGGCGGACGAGGGTGGCGAAGGAAACCGACGCGGAGGCCGGTGGAGCCCGCGGGCCACGGCCGCGCCAGGCCACCGTCCAACCCTCCTCTCCGGCAAGAGACAGCGGCGCCGGGGACCAACATGGTGGGTGCCATTTGGGTGTGGGTGTTTTAATTTCGATGCATACGAGAGCTTAGGATGACTCGCATCATACAGGCCTCTGGCCCCTCGGAAAGATATGTTTTTTGACGTTTTTAGCCAAAGTACTTCCTTTTCTCTGACGAACGCTGGACATGTACGGCCAAACACAGTGTGTGGTATTTGGTCCTTACCACAGTTGACGCAATAAGGCTGGTCAACGGTGCATTTGTCACTCAGTTCGGTCGTGGACGAACACTTGCTCCGCATGTTATTGGACAATGGGGTTTCGTATGGCCGAACCGTTGACATTGGAAACAGCGCATTGGGTTGGGAACGAAGGACAGGCTTTCACGCGGGCATAGCCCACACAGATATCTGGATGGTAGATCTGGACCATTGAAAGTGAGAATGATGCTGTTGGTAGCATTCAGTTCTCCTCCTCTCCTAACCAGGGTTCTGCGCGCAACGGTTACACCGAACTCCGAAACATCATCGACGATTTCGCCCTCTCTTACAGCGCGAAGGTCAAAACAATTTACGACACCTCTAGATGATTTTTTTGTGTTGTGTGGTGCTACGTCAAAGCTACGGTTTTGTCATGTTTCCCGTTCTCATCACAAATACAATAAATAAACTCCTTCGCTTCTAATGCACGCTTGGCCTCCAGACTACTGGAGAACCCTACCTCGATGTTGCCATCCCTCAGCTCGTCACATCTTGTGATGTCTCCAAACTTGTCACAGCCGTTGCTTCGTTGGAACGGTGACAGCGCGGAAAGCTTTACATCTCCGCTGGAGAAGATCAGAATCCGAGGGCAAAGGGGGGGGGGGGAGGTAGAATCCCCCTCGCACCCGGGCCTCAGCGCTGTCCGACCCCCTTTCGGGGGCCAGGTGCTTGTTGAGTTTTGATAAGCCATGCGATTTCTGGCAAGCATTCGGCACCGGGGCTCCCCACCCACCTCGGAGCCCAACTGGGGGACGGCCCAACACTTCCTCGGGAGGTGGTCGTCGTCAGGGCTACCTCGGTGCTATACGGGGCGAACGACGTCTCCCGCACGGCCAGGTGTAACCGGGGAGTACGTAACGTAACCCTCTCTTTCCTGACCGTGGTTCAGCGCCGTCGCCCCTCGGCCCTTTAAGCCGCTGCGCGCGGTCAGGCGCCCCAAGCGGAGACCCGCACAGGAACACCCAACCGTAGCGCGAGCGACAAGCCGCTAGACCCGTGTGGGGCACCACGGGCCTCCCACGCCCCAGGATATACTGGCAAAAGTGGAGTGTTGAGGCGCGCCGCGACTGACCTGCACGACGCGCCCCTCAGCCATCAGGATCCGATCAACCCGGGGACGCGAGCGAGGAGGCACGGCGACCCCGATAAAACGAGGATTAGGAGTGGTGAGTGGGCTGGATGCGGGAAATGGGAAGGGAACGGGCGGGACAAGGAACAGGAGCTCACGTACCGGCAGGGTCGCTACGCCCTGAGACGAACAGCTTGCGCTGTCCACCAGTTACCAGAGCTGGGACCCGAAGGGGCGCTAGTCCCTTCCACTGGCCACAACCGGTGCCCATGCGAGGTGCGATGGGACTGAGTGGCCGTTCAGTTCTTGACGGTGAACAACATATTGCGCGGTGATGTTTGTTTGCAACGGGGCCCCTTTACCGGAAAGAAATAATGGGTTTGGTTAGTGTTGCATGGAGGAGGTCGAAATGAGTTCAAAACACACAAGGCCATTCCATATTCCCCTGAGGACGTTCATTATTTTGCAGGGTCGACGATTGAAACAAATAACATCAAAATATTGAGCCTGCCCGCCGGGTACCGAAAGTGTCGTGCTTAACGCACCTGTGTTAATCACTGTGCGTTTTAGTTACAGGTTTTAGGGTTTTAGGTTTTAGTTACTAAGATATGCGAGCGCGCTTGCTCAAAACTAAGTTACATACTTTGCACCACGAATCAATCCTTACTGAATGCTGAACTTATCCAAGCAAACATGGCTCGATCATGTTTATATAACTTGTTGATTCATTTTGGTCGTCAATCCACATTCGTGGAATCCTTGCAATTTCTCTTTACAGCGCAGATAAAAATTCTTACCAAGTTTCTGACTCCATCATCATCATCGGTTTAAAAAGAGTCCACTGAACCATTGTAAATAAGCAGCGCTGGCGATTCAAACATTGTTACACAAATTGAATTCAATAGTCATTCCGGGTATAATTATCTATATACATATATATGTATATATATATATATATATATATATATAGATATATAGATATATGTATATATATATAGATATAGATATAGATAGATAGATAGATAGATAGATAGATAGATAGATAGATAGATAGATAGATAGATAGATATATATATATATATATATATATATATATATATATATATATATATAATGTATATATGTATATATGTATATATATGTATATATATTATCTATATATGTATATATATATATGTATATATATTATCTATATATGTATATACATGTGATATCTAAGAAAATGTGTCGTCATGAACAAATGGGGCATATCCGGTGACTTTTTGGGAAAGGGGCTTTGTCAACTCCGTGCACCCGCTCGCCAAGGCTCTGACTGCATTCCTGAACGGATATTTTATGGACCGATCGTACCTGCTGGACCTGCTGCCGACTTCAGGGCTGCGCGTAATCCGTAGTCCACCCGTAGTGTGGAAGGCAGTAGGTTCACATGGTGTGCACCGAGCCCGTGGTGTATTTTCAGGTGGTTATGTTGAACTACACTAATGTTTCAATATACGCGCCCGTTGCGGCTTGGGTTCTTGTGGCGCGGCCCTCGGAAGACTAATACCGTGTTTCGGCGGAGTTGCGGTAATGGGGCGGTGTCGCATGCGTGCGTTTGAATATGCGTGTGTTAAGGTCGTTGGATGTTGTTGGGTAGGTTATGAAGTTGCGGAACCAGCCCTCGGACAGCCGGGAAAGATAAGGTCTTAGTGTGAATGGTGTTTCGTAATAATGGATGGTAATAGTAGATGTCTTAAACGGACAACCTCCAGATCAATCCTCTAGGCGGACCTGGTCGAAACCTTTCATTAAATGGGAAATTTAGATGCATGGGTTTGGCTCCGGTCTGCAAAAAATCCATTCATTGGCTGGATGCCCATGACATATTGGGTATCAGTGCATTGAACCAGGCTGGGTTGAAAATTATGCTTGTTTTAGCTGAACTCAGGCCAGGCCAAGCTGCTGAATTTTCAGATGATTTTTTTGTGCAATTTTTCAAGCTTGTTTGCCTGATATTTCCTTAACATCATCATCTCTTGCTGAAACATTGTCTCTTTGCACTGAAATTGGCAGTGACTGTTCATGGTGCATGGAACAAGCTTAAACATGGGGACAATAATGCAAGCTAAGTTTTTGAGTGGGCGTAATGTATATTGTTTAGTATAAAATTTATCAGGTGCATGCATGCTGAAACTGGTGCCATGATTTAATGTGGTGTTACATGTTGCTTGCAAAATATTGTTTTTGTTTTCGTTTGTATGCATTTTACATGCTTCTGGAAAATCTATATATTAGATGACTATGTCAAGTCAGTCTGGAAACCAGGGGAACAATGTTGACTAGATATGTGATACATCTATGTCCTGCCCAAAATGGGCTATTGGGTAACAAGAAGGGTTCAAAATTTGTCCACTTTAGTGTCTAAGATGTGTGCATACATTCACCCAGCCAGTATTCTAACTGCTATGTCTGCATCATACTATTTCTTGTCAGCTACTAATTCATTGTTTTTTTTAATCCAACACAGGCACTCTGATCTGCCTGAACACTTCACCACGCCAGAAGCACCTTAGTGCTATGCTGACTGGCTTAATCTGTGTTGATGCTAATTGGCCAGTCCTGAACAAATGGAGGAGCAATAGATGGTGAACCCCAAGTCAGGCGTGCAATAGCGTGAAGACGTGGCATCAGCACTGCCTAAGTGGCTGGATACTACCACACTGGGCAGCAACCTGTACCTGACCTTTTTTGTGACCAATTTCCACTGCCCTGTGGCTTCTGTAAAATTTGTGCTCTAAAGCTGAAGTGTGCATGTGTCAAACTCAGGGCAAGCAATTGGCAGTGAATTTCAGATTGTATGTTGGTAAAAAGCAATTTGCCATCCTCTAAAACTGGACAGCTTCCTGAACTTCCAAAAATTTCTGGAAACCTGATGTTGCCTTTGCTTGAACTGAAATTTGCAGGTTGTGTAGCATGAAGTGACCCAGAAAGGTTGACAATCTCAGAGACAGACCTGTCAAATCAACATCTGTCTGGTCAACAAAGTTACTAGAAATAGGTTTTTTTAGCATCATTAGGGGGCCACACATGCTATGGAGACATGAAGACCACTTTGCAAATGGCCTTTTTTGGCTCACCATGTTTTAAATCGTCAGTCACAGGATATTTTAGATTATTGCATGGGTATAGACTGCAGAACAACACTGCATATTCCAGCTCTCAGAGTCAGAGGGGCAAAGCTACATTTGCATTTGTTTTTGAACCATTTTCCATGACTGCACTGGTTTCAATACTGGCTTGATACCATTGTAAACAGTTCAGTTTTGTTTTGGTTTTGTTGCATTTTTAAAAGGTTGTTTTAGCTTTTAGCATGGGTGACTAAAAACTGGAACCAGCCCATCATTGTTAATGCCAAATAAGATGTGACAAGCAGTAGTGTGGGCAGGGGGAGGCACAGGAGGCATGGCCCCCCCCCCCTTATTTTCTGAGGGGTCCTTTGGACCCCTTACCAGAGCTCTGGCTGAGTCCCTGCTGACAAGAGCTGGGGACCAACTTTCTGAAATGTTGTGTAGAAGGTATAGCATAAAAAGATGAGGAAGATAGGCTGAAAAAATCTGCCATCCATTATGCTAATACATCGCCTTAACCATTCCACAAACTTTTGTGATGGCTCCTGGTTCCATACAGCCCAGAAAAGCAAAAATTGTTATGGTAACACACATCTTTATTGTACACTAGATTCGGCTTCAGCATGGTGATTTTCAGCTAATTGTGGTTTGAGACTGGCTTTAGTCTCGCGGTCCAAGTGCGCAGTTTGGCTTTAGTTTTGCCGTCCAATCACACTGCCCTGGTTTCTCTAAGGCTTCGCGAGTATGAACGTCAAAGCCACTTTATTCTGATTCAGGTTTGATTGTTTAAAAAGCTGCTCGCCTCAGAGTTTCAAACTTGAAGGCCATCAGCTTTGACTTCGACTTTGGCTTCACAACATTTTCTGCTTCTGAATCGGTTTTGAAGCTAGAACCTTAGCTTCGTCTGTGTGCCTGGTGTGCCGGTAAGATGCGTACTGACATGCTGCCATATGTTGCTGTTCCAGGATCTCTTCAAGAGTAAGGCCGAGACTGACGCGCTCGGCTGGACGCGCTCGGTTCGGGCCCGGCCATCCAGGCTGTTCACGGAATGGACGGGCCGGCAGCTGGCGAGGCAGCATCTGGAGGCAGAGACACGCCTCCCGCGGCGTCCGACCCGCCGCCGGCCCCCAGCAGCCCTTCCCGGCGCGAGTCGCCGGAGCCCGCCCGCCAGCGGCCGGCGGAGCTCACCGATGCCGCCGTGGAGATGGAGGTGGACGGCGGGGAGGCCGAAGGGAATGCCCCAGACCAGGCGTCGCCTGTCGAGCCGCCCCGCAGTCCGTCGGATGGCGGCGGGGCGGAGGCCGACGGCCAGTGCCCGGCGCCGGACGTGGCCGACGCCGGCGAGCCGGGGTCGGACATGGCCGCCGCGCCGCCGTCGAACGGAGACGCCACGCCGGTAACGGGTGGTGAGATTGCGGCCGACGGCAAGGACGTCAAGGGCGGCCAAGGCATCGCGCTGGTAACGCTGGACTCGTCCGATTCGGACGAGTCGGCCGTGACGTCCAAGAGGCTGGCAGCGGCCGCGCCGCGCGGCACGACGCGCGACGTGGCCGCGCCCCAGGCGGCCCGCATCCCGCGCTGCTGCTTGAACCCCGACTGCAAGAGCCGCGAGGCTCTGGTGCCGGCCGTGTCCTCCGACCTGGTGTACTTCACCATGGTGCACGGCGACGGCGACCGGATCCCCAGCCTCGTGCGCACGGACGGCAGGCGCGCCAAGGTCTGCTCTGTCTGCCGCCAGCTGGTGGAGAAGTATAACCAGGTGAGTTGGACCGCCACTCAGCCTCAGCCGCCCTCCACCCTGTTCACTGTTTTTTTTTTTTTTGCTGACTGGTCAGTACCTCGAGGATTACTGAGGATCCTGGCAGTGTTGTGTACCAGCTAGTGGCACAGCGGCAGACCTTTCCACCGAGGCATTTCGAAATAAGAAAGTGAAGCGAAATGCTTAGGTAATACTGAAGTACGCCTGGCCACTTGTGACATTGATGTGATATGGCGGCTATATTGTGCTATATCGCTATGTCGGAACGTGTCTTGGCACACACGCGATGTGGCGCGAATAACCATGGCAGTTAACGTATGCTAAAAACTCAACTAAATACGACATTCGCGATCTCAAGATTCGACGTCAGCTGTGTGCTTCAAGATGTGACCTGACGCTTCCGCGCCGCCGGGTGGGTTGTGTCGGTTGACGTCACGCCCGTGGGATGCCTGGCGTGTTGCGCCCGCTGACGACATTGTTGCGTGCCGTGAACCGTGCCGATCTGTGGCCAGCTGAAACTGTGACCGTGCGCACCTGTGACCAGCTAAAACTGTGACCGTGCGCACCTGTGACCAGCTGAAACTGTGACCGTGCGCACCTGTGACCAGCTGAAACTGTGACCGTGCGCACCTGTGACCAGCTGAAAACTGTGACTGTGCGCACCTGTGACCAGCTAAAACTGTGACTGTGCGCACCTGTGACCAGCTAAAACTGTGACCGTGCGCACCTGTGACCAGCTAAAACTGTGACCGTGCGCACCTGTGACCAGCTGAAACTGTGACCGTGCGCACCTGTGACCAGCTGAAACTGTGACCGTGCGCACCTGTGACCAGCTGAAACTGTGACTGTGCGCACCTGTGACCAGCTAAAACTGTGACCGTGCGCACCTGTGACCAGCTAAAACTGTGACCGTGCGCACCTGTGACCAGCTAAAACTGTGACCGTGCGCACCTGTGACCAGCTAAAACTGTGACCGTGCGCACCTGTGACCAGCTGAAACTGTGACCGTGCATACCTGTGACCAGCTGAAACTGTGACCGTGCGCACCTGTGACCAGCTAAAACTGTGACTGTGCGCACCTGTGACCAGCTAAAACTGACCGTGCACACCTGTGACCAGCTGAAACTGTGACCGTGCGCACCTGTGACCAGCTGAAACTGTGACCGTGCGCACCTGTGACCAGCTAAAACTGTGACCGTGCGCACCTGTGACCAGCTAAAACTGTGACCGTGCGGATCGGTGACGGTGCGGACCTGTCACCCCTTGAACATGTGACCGTGTGGACTTCTGACCGACTGGCCCTGTGACCGTGCGTACCTGTGACCTTGCGGACCTGTGACCGTGTGGCTCTGACTGGCTGGCCTGTGGCTGTGCTGGCCTGTGGCCTGTGACTGCTGACCTGTGGCCTGTGACGGTGCTGACCTGTGGCCTGTGACGGTCCTGACCTGTGGCCTGTGACGGTGCTGACCTGTGACCGGTGACTGGCGACAGATGATGGCCGAACTGGTGCGCGACGGCCGGCCGCTGCTGGAAGGGGGCTGTCCGCCGCAAGGAGGACGAGGTGTGCCTCGACTCGGACGGCGAGGACGAGAAGGAGGACGACCAGGCCGACGACGGTGAGGACTGCTACTCACGGGGAGACACCGTTGTCCGTGTGCTCTACTGTTGATTGGCATTAAAGGCGCGATACGCAGCGTGGACACTCCAAATGCGGATCAAGCTGCTGAACCCTGAATAACATACATAGTGGCATGGTCTTCAGAAGTCAGGAGGAGTTCATCCTGTATATTTTATTCATTCACTGCTCCAGATCTTTGGAGTCAGGTGAGCTTTACCATAAACAGTGATTTAGATCACCTACGAAAATGACTGGCACTGTTTCCTGTTTTCGGTGGAAACTGACCTGTGCGTTTATCTGAGCGTTTACATGGTGCTTTCGGATCGTATTTGAATGTGTTTGAATATGCCTAAAATACTGTTAACTACTGAAAGTACTATAACATTATTTTAGAAGTCAGCCGGGACCGACCCGGCACCTGGGCCAGTGAGGACCCCCCCCCGCGCGCCCGCTCGCACTGGTCTGCTGTGGGGCTGTCGTGCTGAGGGAGCGGAGCGTGGTGAGCCTGCTGAGCCGTCTCAGTCGTAAGAATGCTGACCGCACGCGCTCGCGCTGGTCTGCTGTGGGGCTGTCGTGCTGAGGGAGTGTGGTGAGCCTGCTGAGCCGTCTCAGTCGTAAGGATGCTGACCGCACGCGCTCGCGCTTGTCTGCTGTCGGGCTGTCATGCTGAGGGTGGTTTGCGTGCAGGGCCGTCTCAGTTTGGGTCAGCAGCAGTGACCTCTCGTCGGCAGATGGCTCTGGCAGCTTGTGTTCGGACGACTCCATGATCGAGGTCGACTGTGACATCGAGGAGAGGATACAGGCGGCCATGGCGGCCATCAAGTTCGACGATCAGCTGGACAAGTGCATCCAGTGGGTGCGGGACAAGCAGTCGACCATAGACGGTACGTGTACACTGCGCTTGGTCTCAGTGTTTTCGAAAAGACGCACCTGAATTTGCATTCCGTGGGCGATTTGGTCATTGTGCCATTGCCACTTGGCATGCACCTTTTTACCTAATTTGAGGTACATTGCCTCATTGGTGTAACCTCTGGAGGAGGGCAGTTAGGACATGAGCCCCCAGTTTTCAAAAATAACATTTGTCTCCAATTCGCATTTCAATGCATGTGTTTAACTTGTTCATTGAGAATGTCATTTTCAGTTCAGGCTGTCTCTGAAATTCCAGTTTGGCCGCCCGTATCTTGATTTGGCCCCCAATCTCAAACTTTGTCATAATGATGTGCTGCCATACCATTTTCTTTTGTGCAGTATGCAGGTCTAATTATAATCCCGGTCACGAATCCTATGTATCTGCGTTACTCGTGTGACGAATATCAACCGTGTTTTTTTTCTGTTGGCCTTAATGTGCCCCATTCATAACGTCGTGAGGCGCTCGCTGAGCTTCGTTTATTGCCTCACTAACACGCGTGTGGTTTGATCCCACGACCACAAAGTAAACCCAGCCGCCGCCTGTAGGAAATTGGTCGCGCTGCCATGGACAGAAGACTTAATATTAACCGTACCGTTCAGCATGCTGCCGCCTGTAGGGCGTCAACAAACCATGGCCAGGTCGACGCCTGGTCTATTCGCCGACATCCACTCGACGGCTCACACATCAGACCGTCATAACGGTCAATACTGAGCCACAGGAAGACACACGTAATCGGACACTATTCGCATATGTCAACCCTTGGCACGAAAACATTGCAAACAGCTTGTGTTCGAAACAAAGCTACACGGGCGATTTAAAAAAGTGAGACCAAAATCGTCTTTTAATCTTGCCCTAGGGGCGGAGGGAGGGGGTGGTGCAAACATCGTAAGGTTTTTGAGGATGCATCTCCGGCATGTTGGGAAATCGCGCAGCATGCGATGCCAAAATTTTCAGTAGCCTATGCGACATCCATTGCGTGTTGGTACAAAACGTGTTCCAAGCTTTCCTGTTGTGGCAGCGACGGTTTTTTGAGGAATACTGTACGGCGATCTACGGCATGAGCGGGCGGCGGGCGGGAAACAACGGTGCCACGCGTGCGCGGCGGACCAACATTGCCACATTAGCGAAACCTTTTATGAGTATGTACTCGACACACACAGGAATACACATCTTTGTACTCAGGGAACAAGGACCACGCCTGTTTAGGCTTTTGGGGCCACGAGGCATGATCTCATCTGTATGGTGTAAAACTGAAGGAGTGCAATTTTTCGGAAAGTTTGACCTTTGACATAGCATTGTTGAATGCAGTTGTTTGCAGTTGTTGACTTAAAGGCTTAAAAAGTAGTACTGATCACGATATCTCGTTAAGACCATTCCACTGGTTTCCCACTAAAGGCTATCTTCATTAGTTTATCAACACTGTTGGGGGCATCATCCCCCCCCCGCCCCTCTCCCTACTAGTCCGCGCTGTGAAAAACGGCGAATAGGTGTGAGGGTTAAGGATTTCATTTTGTTCATTAATCATTTCAGAGTTAACGACTTCAACGAGGCGGGAAAGGGCCATGACCCCCGCTGTTGAGCATAGGCAACGCTTACCTAGCGTAACTTATGTGGGTGATACCAAGGATCAAAAGCCAGAACTTTTAGCCTTATCCACTGTCAAATAACCAGGAAAAAGGAGAGATAGATCGGCTACTGTTTTGGTTACAAAGCTTTATCAGAACAATTATGAGTGGCAAATTCAAAATGAATTCACTTAACAACATACCATATCAGGGAATTGACAAACTGTCAAGGACGAAAGCATCGCACCTGAAATCGTGGCTTTGGATCTCGTGTTGGATAGAATAAAGCAAGACCACATCCAAGTCCCTAGTCACGCTTAAACTTTTGAGCACATGCGTAGGGAGAGACAGGAAGCAGAGCGCCACGACCGCTCCACATCTCGTGAGGTTTCACTCAAACCAAATGGTGGTGCGCATGTAGGATGTACTTTAAAAACGGGTTTGGCGCTCCCACTTTCTGACACGGTCCTTTTCCCCTGCCCCCTGGTGTTTCATTCAGGCGACGCTTGACTTTGGGTGTTGTGTGTTTTACGAAGCGTGCCGAAGTCAAGCCGAATTGGAATAAAAAAAGCGGTAAGTAATGACGTTATTGGTGAATTTGTGGTTTCTAGACGACAAGCCTGGCTTTTTATACCTCTGCGAGAGATGGCTGGATGCCGATCCGGGGGTTAGCTGGGTTAAAGCTCTCTGTCGGTCTGAAGGCAATGTACGAGTAAGGATTAAGTAGTATTTGTGTTTTTAGTTCATTATAAATGACTGTGGCCATACTCTGTCAGGAGTATGGCCACAGTTTTTCAGCGTTTGAGCCGTGCTCGTCCCTGAGGCCCGAGGGTTTTGGGGACTCGGGGTGGCAGTCACCCTGAGCCCTGAGGCTCGATCCCTAACCCTGTTCAGTCCAGCGTAACGCTAGCGGCTTGTGAAGTTGTAAACGCGGTCGAGTCGGTGACGATCGGTCATGGGCCATCTATCGTCCACCGTGGGGCGGGTAATCTCGCTATGGGCGGGTAATCTTGTTAATCTCGCTTCTCCAGATAACGCGAGTGAGCAGCACACCCCACCTGCACACAAAACGTGCATGTGCTGTCCCGGTCCAACCCTTCTCACTCTTCCCCTATGAGCTTATGAGGTGCTGCCTGCCAAGTCGGTGTGACAGTCTCAGCTCGAGCGTGCGTGCGGCTATCAATGCTCGTATATATTGCGTTATGCGATTCTGTTCAACTTGTCGCTTTGGTGATGACGAAAGCGAAAAAAGCACGAACACACTCAAGAATGGCACATTGTGCGGAGATGAACGGTACAGGCTGCCGCTACGCTGTCACAGGAAAGTGTAGTGACTTCAATAACCGATAGTCGTGTTGGGGACCAGCGCCCAATGGTACACCGAGTCGAAAGACTTCCATCTGTGCAGTCGCAAGCAATTCTGGCACCGGGATCATGCTTGCGTCGCTTGGAGTAGCTCCCAACGTCTCGTGAAACAATTTTGTAACTTTTGGGAATGTTTTCAACATTAGATGAGCGGGGAAACTTCAGCTCCAAATCTTATTTTCTCGGATAAGTGCATAGTACCTGTGGTTAAAGTAGTTCAAAGTTCTTAACCTGGCACTTCGGAAATATTTATTGTGATCCCAAATGTCACCAAACAACTCCACTGCACAGGTATTCTTCAAATTGTTTAAACAAGTAGCACTCTTGGTCGTGTCCAAGTGTGTCGGCGCCAGTGTGTCTTCGCGTTTGCCTGGGATTATATGGATGCCGCTGTGTGTGATGCGCGCGTTTATTGGGGGAGGGGGGCGTGGCGTGGCGGGGCGGGGCGGGGCGTGGCGTGGCGTGGCGTGGCGTGGCGTGGCGTGGCGTGGCACGGCATGGCATGGCATGGCATGGCGTGGCGTGGCGTGGCGTGATGGGGCGTGGCGTGGCATGGCTAGGCGTGGCGTGATGTGACGGGGCGTGGCGTGGCGTGGCGTGGCGTGGCGTGGCGTGGCGTGGCGTGGCGTGGCGTGGCGTGGCGTGCGTGGCGTGGTTTGGCGCGATGGGGCGGGGCGAGGCTGGGCGTGGCGTGGCGTGGCGTTGGCGTGGCGTGGCGTGGCGTGGCGTGGCGTGGCGTGGCGTGGCGTGGCGTGGCGTGGCGTGGCGTGGCGTGGTGTGGCGTGGCGTGGCGTGGCGTGGCATGGCATGGCATGGCGTGACGGGACGTGGGGTGGCGTGGCGTGGCAGTGACGGGGCGAGGCGCGGCGTGGCGTGGCATGGCATGGCATGGCATGGCATGGCGTGGCGCGGCATGGCGTGGGCGTGGCGTGGCGTGGCATGGCGTGGCGTGGCGTGGCGTGGCGTGGCGTGGCGTGGCGTGGCGTGGCGTGGCGTGGCGTGGCGAGGCGAGGCGAAGCGTGGCGGGCGCGCGGGCGCCAACCTAGCTTTCAGCTGCGTGATGCACGTGATCGCCAGCGGTCGGTTCATTGGCCCGGGTGTGACGTGGCCGCGACGGTGCCGGCAGACTCGTTCAGCAAGACGGAGCGCGAGCTGGCCAAGCTGGACAAGGACGTGCACTACCTGTACGAGGACCTGTACAAGGAGCGGCCGCCGACCAGAGTGAGCCGGCACGAGCAGGACGGAGCGCTGGGTCCGGGTCCGGGTCCGGCGCGGTGGCGCCTCTGCGGACCGCTCCGCCGGCCCGCGTGGCCATTGCATGGGGCGGAGTGTGAACGCGCGTAGTGTGGAACAGTATCTAGATCGGCTAAAAGGCTGGGTCTCACTGCTACCTTCCGGGCCTGATTCACGTGTTGGTCAGCTGTCCATGCTTTGTAAGAGGTGGTTGTCTGGAACAGTCTCGTGTTCTGTATTGGTATTTTTGCTTTTGAGCCAGGGGTGCTTGCACGGGGCATTATGGTATTCAATGGTTTAACAGCTTATGCATGAAATCCCACCACCTGATATGACTGGGGACGGTGCACTTGTATGCGATGCTGATGTCGGTCCTGTGCATGACATGCGCTTCTGGGGGCTGTGCATGTAGGGCTGCCGAGTCCGCCGAAGACAGTGTGGTGCAAGTTAGCCGCTGAGGTTCTCCTCGCACCTCCTGCTGTCCTGCCCCAGTGGATGGCCCCGTCCTGCACGCTGCAGCCTGTCGGCGCGGCCGGCGGCCGGCTGCGCCTGCCGCTGACGCGCTCGTCCTCCTGAAGGCGGTCCCTGTCCTGCTTTCAGAGCGTCGACGGCGACGGCGGCGGCGGCGTCTGGCTGTCGGGCGCGGCCGCCGGCCGGGACCGTCAGGCGGCGGTGGCCAGTCGGGCGGCCGAGGCCCTCGCGCCCCGCCCGCCTGCCGACACCCCTTTACCTTGCTCCGAGGTCGCGGACGCGACAGCGGCGCCGCCCGTCTCGTCCCCACCGCCGTCTGAGCCCGACGAGCCGGCGACGGCGACGGCGGTGGGCCGGCAGAGCCGCACGCACAGCCGGCTCCCGCCGCTGCCGCCGCTTCCCGAGCCCGAGCGGCGGCGGCGCGCTCGGGCCAAACGAGAGCTCTCTCAGCCGCGCTCCGGCCGCCACAACTGCACCTGCGTCATGTGCGAGACCCTGCCGCGCAGTGCCGGCGAAGTCCAAGCGACTGTGGACGACGCTCCTGGCTCTAACGCCGAAGCGCGGGCGGAGCGGGCCGCTGGCGGCGCCGACGGCGCACCGGCCGGCGCTCAAACACCGGCCGCAAGCGTGGACGAGACGGCCAGAGCCGGCGAGCCAGGCCGCGGGCGTCCCGGCCGACGAGGGGCTCTCCAAAGGTCAAATGAGATAATGGCCTGTAAGGAGCAGGGTTCAGGGGCCCGCAATGGGGGACACGAGCCCTTGGGTCCGGGGCGACGGTACTCAGGCGAAGCGGTATCGAGTGACATGGATGTAATGTCAGGGTCAGGGATCGCAGGGGAGAATATTACGGAGACGGCCAATTGTCGGTCGTCGAAGATTCCTGATGACGCAAGCTCTCCACAATCCCTTGAATCCGTCGGCTCCACCTCAAGAGCGCTGCATATTTTCCGAAAGAAAGACGTGTGTCCGCCGTCACGCGAACAGTATGCAGGCAGGGCAGAGAGACCGTCGCAGCACGTGGTCGGCCCTGGCACGGGCCACGTCGTCACTTGCGAGGATGGACGGCCAGCCTTCGGCGTGCGCAGCACCCATGCCGTCCCGACTGCAGCTGCCGTTCCCGATCAGCCGGGCGCCACCGCCGGGAAGCGGCGGCGCCTGGCTGACTGCAGTGCCGGGGGTGGCGCCAGTCCAGGCCAGGGGCACGCCGCGCCTGGCGCCCGACGGTCGGTCGGCGCGGCGGCTGGCGGCGGTCCGCCGGCGGCTGGCGGCGGCCCGCCGGCGGCTGGCGGCGGTCCGGTGGTGGCTGGCGGCTGCCCGGCGGCGGCTGGCGGCGGCCCGCCGGCGGCTGGCGGCGGTCCGGTGGTGGCTGGCGGCGGTCCGACGGCGGCTGGCAGCGGCCCGCCGGCGGCTGGCGACGGCCCGCCGGCGGCTGGCGGCGGTCCGTTGGTGGCTGGCGGAGGCCCGGCGGCGGCTGGCGGCGGCCCGGCAGCGGCTGGCGGCGGCCCGCCGGCGGCTGGCGGCGGTCCGGCGGCGACTGGCGGCGATCCGGTGGTGGCTGGCGGCGGCCCGCCGGCGGCTGCGCTGACGTTGGCCAGCCGGCTTTGGAGGGGCGTCAAGCCTGGGCAGCGCATCACCCTTGGCTCTGGTCAGCAGGCAGACGGCTCGGCTGGCTCCATCCAGCTGGGTTGCAGTGAGCCACCGCCCGGCCAGCAGGGACACGGTGACCCAGAGTCCCGTCGGCAGAAACAGCGTAGCCCAGTGACTAGTCCGCAGGGTCACACAGAGCCAGATTCTTGTCAGCGCGACCGCGCTGCTCCGGGTCCAGTCCCGTTGAGTCGCACCAAAAGACTCACCGCGAAGTTCTGCTATATGCGGAAGCTCAGACAGAGCGACACGGCCGGGGCGCGGCTCCGGCAGAGCCTCGCGGTAGTAACCTTAAAGGAGGGTCGCATTATGCTAAGGCAGAGACACGCTATCCATGGGTCTAACCGGCTGCAGGTTGCTGAGTGTACCAAACAGGGACGTCCTGTGGCAGAGCGTGACGAACAGTACCCCACGGCCTCGGCGCCCGTCGAGCAGAGCCACTCCCTCACGGAGCCCGTGTATGAGGGACGAGGCATGTGGTCAAAGGGTAAGTTGTTTCTGCTAGGGAAGTCCAAGGGTGGTGAGGTCATCCGCGTGCCTGTCCGAATGAGACGGGGCGCATTATGGGGTGGAAAATGTTACATTCTTTCAAAACCTGACCAGAGAGGCACAGTCCCAGGGGCCATCAACAGGTAGACACAGTCCCAGGGGCCATCAAACAGGTAGACACAGCCCCAGGGGACATCGGACAGGGAGGCGCAGTCCGAGGGGCCGTCGGACAGGGAGGCGCAGTCCGAGGGGCCGTCGGACAGGGAGGCGCAGTCCCATGGGCCGTCGGACAGGGAGACGCGGTTCTAGGGGTTGTTGGACAGGGAGGCGCAGTCCCAGGGGACGTCGGACAGGGAGGCGCAGTCCCATGGGCCGTCGGACAGGGAGACGCGGTTCTAGGGGTTGTTGGACAGGGAGGCGCAGTCCCAGGGGACGTCGGACAGGGAGGCGCAGTCCGAGGGGCCGTCGGACGGGGAGGCGCAGTCCGAGGGGACGTCGGACAGGGAGGCGCAGTCCCATGGGACGTCGGACAGGGAGGCGCAGTCCCAGGGGCCGTCGGACAGGGAGGCGCAGTCCGAGGGGCCGTCGGACAGGGAGGCGCAGTCCGAGGGGCCGTCGGACAGGGAAGCGCAGTCCGAGGGGACGTCGGACAGGGAGGCGCAGTCCGAGGGGCCGTCGGACAGGGAGGCGCAGTCCGAGGGGCCGTCGGACAGGGAGGCGCAGTCCCAGGGGCCGTCGGACAGGTAGACACAGCCCCAGGGGCCGTCGGACAGGGAGGCGCAGTCCCAGGGGACGTCGGACAGGGAGGCGCAGTCTCAGGGGACGTCAGACAGGGGGGCGCAGTCCCAGGGGCCGTCGGACAGGGAGACGCGGTTCTAGGGGTTGTTGGACAGGGAGGCGCAGTCCGGGGGGCTGTCGGACAGGGAGGCGCGGTTCTAGGGGTTGTCGGACAGGGAGACTTCCCTGGGGCCGTCGGACAGAGAGGCGCCCGAAGCTTCGACAGTCAAGAACGTACGCCACCCGAGTCTGCCAAACAGGAACACGTGGCCCCAGAGTATGTCAGTCAAGGAAACCTAGTCAGCCCGATGGCACAGTCTGCGCAGCAGGCGCCTGTTATTCCACGGTGTGCGAAACAGAGGTGCACAGGAAGAGAGTTTGTGGAACTGTGGCGCAATGCCATAAGCTGTGTCACGGCAGGACATGCGCCAGGTTTGGACAAGCAGACAGACGTCCGAAGCTTCGACAGGCAGTGTTGCCCTGTCCCAAGCTCTGGCAAACAAGAGAAGGTTCTCCGAAGCTCTGCTGTCGAGCATGGGTCCGCTACGCAGGGTTATGTCAAGCTGGGACACACTGCCTCGGGCTGCGACGAACTGAACCTCAGCTTTGCCGAAGGGGGAAATGCCGTTCCAGGGTGTAGCGGGCAAGTCCACGCCAGTTCAGTGTGTAGCCAGCGTGCGGTTCCAGAGCCGAACGAGGAGGGATACACCGCTCCAGCGTCAGGTCAACATACCGTCTCAGGGTCCGGGCAACAGGAGCTCTGTCCTCCGGTGTCTTACCAACGCATCGCCCCGAGGATAAGCCAGCAAACGTGCGCTGCTCATCTGTCAGGCAAAGTGCTACGGCGTCACCAGCTCGACAGGGACACACGAGTCCAGTGGCGGGCCTGCAGTGGGCCGGTGCTGGCGGCGAGGCGGACCCCGCTCCAGGTGACCACGATCCTGACTGCCGGCCGGGTGTTGTCTGGGTGGCCTCCTGGGCGCTCTTCCATCAGCGGCCACCTCAGCCAGCCGCTGCGGACGGTCCCGCGCCGCCCCCACCGCCGCAGCCGGCCGAGCCGCCGCAGCCACGCCCACCGCCGGTCAAAAGCTCCGGCACGACTGCGGCGCCGCCCGCCAGCGGTTACCCGCCGGACGGTCTGGGCTCGCCGCCGCCCGCGGCTGGCGGCGTTTCGTCGATGCCCCGGGCGCCGGCCGAGCCGAGGCTGCGCGTTCCGGTAGTGCCGTGGCCATCGCTTGACCAGACAGTGTCGCCCCAGTGGCAGGCACCAGCCCTGCTGTCGCCCCGAGCCCCGTCGGCTCGGCCGACACATCTGTCGTGGTCGGCGCCGCGGCCTCCTGCTCCTTGCGGGGCGCGCCTGGCCCTGGCAGTGCCGCCGCCTGGTCCGTGGCTCTCGCCGCCGGTGGCGGCCGTCGAGCCGCTGGGAGAGCGTGCGGCTGACGGACCGGGGCCTCACGGGGCCTCCGTGAGCCTGGACCCAGGCCTGCTCGGCTCAGTCGCCCGGAATCCCGGCCACAGTCTGCTGGGGGTCAAATACCGAGACGATCCTCGCCTGCCGGCTGAGAGGCCGCTGGCGTACCGGCCCAGTGTCGCGGTCAACTGAGGACGCGGCGGCGCCGGGCAGGCCGGTACCGACAGCAGCTAGCAGTGACGGGTGGCCGTCTCGACCGGCCCCGGCGCCGTCAGCTGAGGGCGCGGCGGCGCCGGGCAGGCCGGTGCCGACCACGGCTAGCAGTGACGGGTGGCCGTCTCGACCGGCGCCGGCGCCGTCCGGTGACCGTGTGGCCGGGCAGCGGAGCTGGAGGGCGCCGGCTCTCGGCGGCGCCGGTGGCGATCCTGGCGTCGGAGGGCAAGACTCCTGTCCTGCGGCGCCGCCAGCGGCCCGCGAGAGAGTGACGAGCGCGGCATCGGCTGAAGATGCCGCTCGGCCGCCGGCCGCGCCAGCCAGCCAGCCGCAGCGGCAGGAGGGACCGGCCTGCCTGGCCGGCGGCGTGCACCCTCCGCTGCCGACGAGTGGCTCCCCGCCGCAGAGGCGGCCGGTCGAGATGGCCGCCTCCACGCTGTACTCTCCGACCGGCGCGCTGCTGGGCGGCGCTGCCGGCCGTCGACCGCGCGCCTCCTTCACGGCCAGCGTGCCGCCACCGCTCGCCGAGCGCCAGGTCACTGCCGCCGCCCCCACCCCCGCCGTCGTGCGGTCCTGACGGTGCGCCGTCGGCAGCCTTGGCCGACAGGCGACGCCGTCAGCCGCAGCTGGGCGCTCGGCGCGCGCCAGCAGCCGAGCGTGCGGTCTTGTTTTGTCTATGCCAGTGCGTAACTGGGGCTAGGCTTCTTAGGTCGTGAAAGCACGTCCCAGACCGGAGGTGGCGAAATTTAAATATGTTCAGTATGCTAACAGCAGTTTTGTTAATGAGTCACGCTAAGAAAAGGTATGTTTTGGGATAAATGTTCTTACACCCAAACACACACACACACACACACACATATATATATATATATATATATATATATATATATATATATATATATATATATATGTATGTATGCTTTAACGCTCTTATTCATTCACATGATTGAGTATCCAAGACGTTAGGGTATACACCAGCTGCCCATTGTTTGCTACGCCAAAATCAAAGAATATATCTCGCAGGCATAAAATTACGGCGTATGGTGTACCTGTCTGTGGGAGTAGTTGTCGAGAGGAGTATCCGCTGCTTAGCGCCAGCTAGTTGGCCGGCCGGCAAACTGGGTTGGCGCTGGCTTGCGCGTTGGATGGTCTATTTCACGCAGTGCTTTCGTATGCCAAAAGCCAGTATAGGCAATCCTTGCATGCCTAGCGTTATGGTGCCTTTCGAGTTTCTGTGACATGTGTAGTAACGGTTACGAGATGCAGCAGATACGAACGTGTCACCTAGAAGCTGCCGCGTGCCCGTCTCATCATGTGATTGCCCCGCTGCCGGGCGCGACTATCACCGCTGCCGGGCGCGGTTGTCACCGCTGCTGAGCACGACTGTAATCTCTGCCGGGCGCGACTGTCACTGTTACTGGTCACGACTGTCCCCCCTACCGGGTGGGACTGTCACTGCTGCTGGGCGCGACTGTCGCCCCTACCGGGCGTGATTGTCACCGCTGCGGGGCACTACTGTCACCCCTACCGGGCGCGACTGTCGCTGCCGTCGGACGCGACTGTCATCGCCTGATCTCGAGGACGCTGGTGTCGCTCGCTGGCTGACACGGCTGCTGGCGTCGACAGAAGCTGCCGCCGGTCGACATATTCCACACGGAGGTGCAGCGCACCATCCACTATCCGGACGGACGCGTGTACGACCTGGACCCGGCCTACACGGCTCGCCAGCTGCCAGCCGCATCGCCGGCCATGCCGCCGCCGCCGGCGGCCGCGCCGCCGCCACCTCCGCCGCCGCTGACGCCGAAGCCGGGCCTGGGTCGCGGCCGCGGTGGCGGCGGCTCGCCCGGCGACAAGGCCGTCGGAGACGTGAGTGGGTCTGCCGGTCCTCGCCGCCACGGCGGCTCTGTGACCAGGCCTCAGCTGGCGCCGGCGCTTGCCTTGTAGAGTTCGACGGCGGCGTCCCGCGATTTGCGTTGCTTGGTCATAAAGGCGGGATCGCTGCCTTTTCCCCACAGCTTTTAGCTTTGAAAGATAAACATACGTAGGCGTTAAGACAAGTGAAGAGTTACTAGGATGCGTTATGGTGATGTGTCGTATTCGGCCCTTCATCCCTAGCTGATGTACCGCGGCGACTTGGTCCATGCGGGGCAGCAGCCTGGCCTCCGGACGAGCATGACGCTGGCTTCCGGTGCCGGCAGATCATGATCAGTGACGTGGTGCAGGTGGGGCGCACCAGTCTGCCGGTTGACCTGCCGCCGCTGGGCACTATACAGCGGCCCCTCGTCAAGCCCGGACAGCACGTGTTCGCCATGCATAGTGACACACTGTCGCCATGGTTCAAGGCGAAGGTCAAGGACGTCATGGTCAAGCAGAGCGTAAGTCAAGTGCCTGTCCGGCCCCAGGGAGCCAAAATGTGTCGTTGGTAGGACGAGCGTAACATCGCACACTGGGTCCGGCGCTAGTGCACGACAACCAGGTGTGTTCGAACGATCAGTGGACAACCTGAGCGTTGAGGTCTGGCTGCCAGTCGTGGGGAATGGGTTCTGCCCACGTCTTTTACGTCGGTGTCTGGCGAGCGCGCCGTGACGGGTCGTCTCGCCTTACTGTCGCCGCCGTGACGGGTCGTATCGCCTGACCGTCGCCGCCGTGACGGGTCGTGCCGTCTGACTGTCGTCGCCGTGACGGGTCGTGTCGTCTGACTGTCGCCGCCGTGACGGGTCGTGTCGTCTGATTGTCGTCGCCGTGACGGGTCGTGTCGTCTGACTGTCGCCGCCGTGACGGGTCGTGTCGTCTGACTGTCGCCGCCGTGACAGGTCGTGTCGCCCGGCTGTCACCACCGTGACGGGTCGCGCCGTCTGACTGTCGCCGCCGTGACGGGTCGTTGTGGTCTGACTGTCGCCGCCGTGACGGGCGGTATCGTCTGACTGTCGCCGCCGTGACGGGCGGTATCGCCTGACTGTCGTCGCCGTGACGGGTCGTGTCGTCTGACTGCCGCCGCCGTGACGGGTCTTGCCGTCTGACTGTCGCCGCCGTGACGGGTCGTGTCGCCTGACTGTCGCCGCCGTGACGAAGTGTGTCGCTTGACTGTCGCCGCCGTGACGGGCGGTATCGCCTGACTATCGTCGCCGTGACGGGTCGTGTCGTCTGACTGTCGCCGCCGTGACGGGTCGTGTCGTCTGACTGTCGCCGCCGTGACGGGTCGTGTTGCCCGACTGTCGCCGCCGTGACGGGTCGTGCCGTCTGACTGTCGCCGCCGTGACGGGTCGTGTCGTCTGACTGTCGCCGCCGTGACGGAGTGTGTCGCTTGACTGTCGCCGCCGTGACGGGCGGTGTCGTCTGACTGTCGCCGCCGTGACGGGCGGCATCGTCTGACTGTCGCCGCCGTGACGGGCGGTGTCGCCTGACTGTCGTCGCCGTGACGGGTCGTGTCGTCTAACCGTCGCCGCCGTGACGGGTCGTGTCGCCTGACTGTCGCCGCCGTGACGTGTCGTGGCGCCTGACTGTCGCTGCCGTGACGGGTCGTGTCGCCTGACTGTCGCCGCCGTGACGGGTCGTGTCGCCTGACTGTCGCCGCCGTGACGGGCCGTGTCGCCTGACCGTCACTGCCGTGACAGGCGGTGTCGCCTGACTGTCGTCGCCGCGACGGGCGGTGACGGTAGCTCCGCTGTGGTCCGTGCAGGGAATGCAGCTCCGCGTCAAGTTCGACTCGCCGCGCGTGACCTCCAACAAGAACCGCGTGGTGGAGGGCTCAGAGGTAGCGTACGTCAGCCAGTCGACAGTGCGGCTGCACGTGGGCGTGCGGGTGGTGGCCGCCTTCCGCGACCATCAGCAACAGACGCCCACATTCTACTCGGGCACGATCGCCGAGGCGCCCAAGACCATGAATGGCTACAGGTGCGCCGCTCCGCTGTCGTCGGCCGTCCTGATGTGCCGTTATGAGCGTACCGGAGACCCAATGGTGACGTGGCCACTTACAGTTGGTGTAATGTTCACCTAGCACGCATACATTTAGGGCCTAAGTTGCCTAGCTCATTTTCGTTGATGTTCCTTGTAATATGTCATCAAAGTGGTCGCTGCTTAAACCTTATGTGCTGGAGCAGCCAGCGTCAAATGCTTGATGTACCGGCAGTTGCACAGGAAGTGCTCATTCGTGGCGGTGTTCCCAGTCGCATAATGGCGCACGTACAATGCCCGCAACATCTTATCAAATGTGTCAGTAGACATCGCAGTATTCGTTATCCGCACATAGCCGATCATTACCGTCGGTCATGGAACGCGCTTACATGACGTGCGTGTGGTCCCACAACGCAGGTACCTGATCTTCTTCGACGACGGGTACGCGGCGTACGTGCAGCACCGGGAGCTGAAGCTCATCTGCCAGCCCTCCAAGGTGGTGGCCGACGACGTGCACCCGGACTGTCGCGAGTTCGTCGCCAAGTACCTGGCCCAGTTCCCCGAGCGGCCCATGGTCAAGCTGCAGAAGGGCCAGGTGGTGAAGACCGAGTGGGGCGGTGAGAGCTGGCGGCTGCGCAGGCCGCGCGTACCCCGGGGCCGGCTCGGTGGACGGGTTGGCTGCTCCCGCGGCGTTGGCTGCAATCGCGAAACAACACCGTGTCTGTTGGTGCCCTGTCGATAGCTGCCGAAAGAAGGCAGCGTCTCCGTTGGTGGCCTGTCGATAGCTGCCGAAAGAAGGCAGCGTCTCTGTTGGTGCCCTGTCGATAGCTGCCGAGAGAAGGCAGCGTCTCGGTTGGTGCCCTGTCGATAGCTGCCGAGAGAAGGCAGCGTCTCTGTTGGTGCCCTGTCGATAGCTGCCGAGAGAAGGCAGCGTCTCTGTTGGTGCCCTGTCGATAGCTGCCGAGAGAAGGCAGCGTCTCGGTTGGTGCCCTGTCGATAGCTGCCGAGAGAAGGCAGCGTCTCTGTTGGTGCCCTGTCGATAGCTGCCGAGAGGAGGCAGCGTCTCTGTTGGTGCCCTGTCGATAGCTGCCGAGAGAAGGCAGCGTCTCGGTTGGTGCCCTGTCGATAGCTGCCGAGAGAAGGCAGCGTCTCGGTTGGTGCCCTGTCGATAGCTGCCGAGAGGAGGCAGCTTCTCTGTTGGTGCCCTGTCGATAGCTGCCGACGTCGGACCGTGCTGCATCTGCGCTGGCTGCAGTCCTCTGTACCAGAGCCGCCTCCGCGGACGTGATGCGCGCCGGCGTGCGTCGCGGACCATTCCGGTGTGTAACGCCCGACTGCGCCCGGCCGGCAGGCAAGTGGTTGCCGGCGCGCGTGGCCGAGGTGGACGCCTCGCTGGTCAAGATGGCGTTCGAGTCGGAGCGCCGCTCCGAGTGGATCTACCGCGGCTCGACGCGGCTGGCGCCCATGTACGCCGAGCTGGTGTCGCACCAGCCGCGCAAGCTCGGCACCGGTGCGCGCAGGAACATCCTGAACGCCGTCAACGTCGGCAAGGTCAGCGGCGGCACCGCGTGACCGGCCATGACAGGCCGGCGCGCCGAGCTCCGGGGAAGCAGCGTTGGCCAGCTGATTTTGATGTCGTTCACTTGTGCAACAAGTTTGGGAAATGCTGGTCGCTATAACGTCGCTGATCTTGTTGCTGTGCACGAGTGTAATCGGGGGCTTGTCAGTAAAAGCAATCTTTCGAGTGGCTTAATGTTGGTTATACTTTTGTCACTGCCAATCGCAAGACGCCCACTCATCATGTTGTGCAGCTGCAGTAACGGATTGACCGTTTGGCACGAACAAGCTGCCAGCAGCCCAACATTGCCGCTGCCACGCCATGGCGCCTGACGGCCTGACCGGTGTGTGAGACCGCGTTCTGTCTCCCGGCGGCCGGTCCGTCCAAGCCTCCGCCACCCGCTCCGCCGCTCACCGGGCCGGCTTATCTTCAGAAAAATCGCGTATACGTCGAGTACACTCGACACTCTGAGCAAGAAGAAGAGTCGGCCGAGGAGACGGCGGCGGCGGCGGCGCTTCGCCGCCCGCCGCGCGCCGTCGCCCGCAAGAGCACGACGCCGGCGGCGCAGGAGGTGACGCCGCCGCCGCCGCCCACCGACCGATTTATCTCGCCCATTTCACCCATGGAGGGCGACGGCCAGATCACAGAGGTGAGGCACGTCAAGCCAGGGCACGGCTGGGCCCGGCCGGCGCGGGGTGCCGACCACCGCGCTCCTGTCGGTCAGGTGCGCTAAGTTCGAACCTGGTCTCATTGGTGTCGAGACCAGGGAGCAGGCATGCTGGAATAACGAAGCTAGTTCATTCCAGTCATTGTGCGCATGAGTGATCGGATAAATGGAATCATGCGGGTGTGCCTTCCGTGTGGCTTTCGAACGTCCCGTGGCGATGTGACGGTTGTCGGTGTGACTCATGGCCGGCCCCTGTGAGGCCTCGCTGCTGATATGCGGCCGGGTGGGACTGAGCGCCGCCGGTCGAGCCTTGACCGGGCGTCAGTGGGTGGCCGGGCCCGGCGAGGCCCCACTGCTGACATGCGGCCGGGTGGGACTGAGCGCCGCCGGGCGAGCCTTCGCTGGGCGTCAGTGGGTAGCCGGCGTCACCGCTCAGCTGTCCGCCTGTCGCCAGATCAGCAGCAAGCCTCGCGTCACGCCGCGGCGCCTGCAGCCGCACGCCTGCGGCCGAGCCTGCATCCGCAACTTCAGCGTCGACATGGCCCGGCTCAAGGGCGTCAACCCGCTGCTGATGCCCATGATGAGCGGCTGGATACGGTAAGGCGGCCGCCGGACGCGGCCTGGCTGACCGCAGTGCTGCGGCGTCACCACCGAGCGACGCACGCGTTATTCTGTTTGTACTGTGATAAGGTGCTTGTCGAATCCATTGGTTAACGTGCAGGTACAGTTTTAGGTCCGTGTGACTTGATGCCGCTCTGTGTCAGATAGCAGAAAAGAACCACCATATCGACTCTCGCGTTTTTTCGTTCGGTTTGTTGGGTTTCGTTGTCCAGACACTCGCGGTTGTGATGGGAGGACGGCGTCGGGCCCTTGGGGCAAGTAGCTGCTCTCTCTCGGACGGACGATGCTGAAGACACGCTGAGCTGAAAGTTAGCGAGCATAGCATCAGGGCAGCACGCTGGTGCCGCCGCGCTGGAGTGTGCTGGGAGCTGCCGCCGCTGGGTGTCAGGGCGTGTCACGCCGTCGCCGCGCGGGCTGACGGCCGGCCGTGTTCGGCAGCGAGATCGTGCGCCACCGGACCAGCAAGCGGACCGTGCTGTACCGGGCGCCGTGCGGCCGCCGCCTCCGCTCGCTCGACGAGGTGTTCACCTATCTGCGCCGCACCGACTGCAAGCTGGAGATCGACTGCTTCTGCTTCGACTTCTGGGTCCACTGCTTCACCGAGTTCGAGCCGGCCAGGAAGTTCTGCAGCATTAAGGTTAGCCGAGTTGGTGTGGCCGGTCTCACTTCAAGACAGCAGTCGGTGGCTGGCGTTGTGCGTTCTTCTGTGACTGGTAGCACAGTCCGCTCAGTGCGGTTGGACGCAAGATGCTGGAGGCAGCGCGTCGGCTCGCGTTACGCCTTACCTTCGTGTTAACCCCGCATGTTGAGGTGCCAGGAACGTCATACTCCTCCCGTACCCCCACCCACCTGCCAGGCCCAGCGAAGCGGCTCTGTGGCCAGCTGGTGCGGATTCGGGACTTAAGGCGGATGGGCGCAAGTGTTTGTCGCTGGTTTGAGTAACGCCAGGCCGTTGGCAGGACATATCCTACGGGAAGGAGAACGTGGCGGTGTCGTGCGTGAACTCGCTGAACCGCGACTACCCCGACTACGTGGAGTACAGCACGCGGCGGCTGCCTACCAGTGGCGTGCAGCTCAACCTGGACTCCAACTTCCTGACCTGCTGCGACTGCACTGACGACTGCCAGGTACGCGGCCGGCCCCGCTGCCCGCTCGTCCCGCCGAGGAGGCGGTGTTCATCGGGTGCGCTGCGAATTCGTACGTGTAATGTGCACCTGAAGAGACCGCGCCCTTTGTCTCGGCGACGCCATGATGAACAGTAAAAGGTTTGAGCGGCGGCCGTCCGGGTCCGCGGCGCGCCGGGTCGGGTCACGACCCCGCCTGACCGGGCCGGGCCGCGGTCTGAGGCCGGCCAGGTCGGCAGGGGCCGACACCGAGCGGCCGTTCCCGGCCGCCGCCGTCTCGAGGCTCTGGCGGCGGCGCCCGGACAGCCGGACAGGCCCGCCGCTGCGACTCTGACGCGGCCCGGCGGGCGGCGGACCCGACGCCGCCAGCGAAGGATGACACTGCCCCCTGACACCGGCGAGCGCCGCCGGCGCCGGGCCCGCGCGCGCGCCGCCCCTGACCGCCGCCGACCGGCCGGCCCGCCTCGCCGTCAGGACAAGCAGAAGTGCTCCTGCTGGCAGTCCACCATCCAGGGCACGGCGTTTGGGCCCACCGGCCAGGTGGACGAGACGGCCGGCTACCACTACCGCCGCCTCATCAACGGCAACGTCATCACCGGCATCTACGAGTGCAACGACAGGTGCGCTAGTCCGTCTCCGTAGCGGTGGACGCCGGGGAGTGGACGGGGACGACGCGAGGAAGCGTTGTGATAGGCAATGGTGAAGTGAACTTGTACCTGATGTGTAGAAAAGACTGATTCATAAAATTGCGACAAAAGCTTTTAGATTCTACATCGTGAACGTCATGCTTGGTTGTATTTGTTATGTTTGTCTGTGGCCCAGGCATGCGTGCCGTACCATGTGCTAATTCTGGTCTGTACGCGGCGTCAGATCACATTTGTTGATGTGCCTTGGGTTTGGTGAACGTTTTCCCAGGTGATGACGAGTGTAATGCGTACCGGTGTTCGCCTATCTTTCGCATCTGTTTCATGCCTTTTGGTGCAGCTGGCGTGGTTGTGCCTGCCTTGTGTGTGCGTGCCGTGTTGTTGGACGGCCGTGTGCGTGCTCCCGGCAGGTGTAAGTGCCGCTCCAGCTGCCTGAACCGGGTGTGCCAGCATCCGCTGCGGCTGCGCCTGCAGGTGTTCAAGACACTGCGCCGCGGCTGGGGCATCCGCTGCTTGGACGACATCCCCAAGGGCGGCTTCATCTGCGTGTACGCCGGGCAGCTGCTCACAGAGTCCGGTGCCAACGAGGTGCGTGCGGTGCCGGGGCCTGGCGCCGGTCGGGAGGCGCCTGGGCCTGACGCCGGTCGGGAGGCGCCGGGGCCCACGCCAGTTGGAATGCGTCGGAGCCTAACGCCAGTTGGGAGGCGTCGGGGCCTAGCGCTAGTTGGGGGGCGTCGGGGCCTGGCGTTGGTGGGGAGACGTCAGGGCCTAGCGCCAGTCGTGAGGCGCCGGGGCCGTCCTGCCCCCTGTTGTCTGCCCTGTGGCCGCCGACCCGCTCTGGGGCCTGTCCTATGGTGCTGCCCCCATTTGTCTGTCCTGTCCCGGCCCGCGCTGGAGCCTGGCGCGTGCTCATCCGGGCTCGCCACCACGCCACAGGACGGCAAGAACTATGGCGACGAGTACCTGGCCGAGCTGGACTACATCGAGGTGCTAGAGCGGCTCAAGGAGGGCTACGAGTCGGACGTGGTCGACGACGAGCAGAGCAGTAGCGACGAGAAACAGGACGACGACAAATCAGACGGTCAGTGGCTGCCGCCCCGCCCCACGCATGTCCTCTGCGATAGCTCAACAAAGGTTTGACTTCATCACGAGCCGTACTGAGCAAGAACGCGGCGGATCTTCCCTTCTGGGCATGCGTGTGTTAATGATTGGATGGACGTGTGGCCAAAAAGCACACCAGAAACGGCACACAGCAGCCCGCTGTTCGACGTGCGTATGCATCGCGACCCAAGAGCTGGTCGGTCGTCAGTAGCATCGCCGTCGCTGCGAGTGCACAGCGGCCACTGTCGCTGCTCGCTGCGAGTGCACAACGGTCGCTGTCGCTGTGAGTGCACAGCGGCCGCTGTGTCCTACCTTCACTGCACCCAAGCGACTTCATCCTCGCGCGTCGTGATGTTTGTGGGTTGGCGGAAGCACCGGTGCCGTTCGCTGAGGACCGCCATTCTAAGGAGCTTTTGTGAGCTTGCACGAAGTACGGATATCCGGTGCAATTTCCGTGCCTACTATTCAACGTACCGACACCGTACCCGTACGGAACGAGACCAGGTGGGCTGCGAAGCGACACTGTTCGACCGGACAGCGGGGGGGGGGGGGGCTGCATGGGGCAGGCTGCATGTGTCGGCCACGAGTGGGCCGAGAGCCCCGTGGGGAGGGGGATCCCGACCGGGTACACAGCGGACATGCGCAGGGTAAAGGGTTTAAGCTTGGCGGTTGGCATTCCACGCGCATGCACGCCTGCCCCACCGACAACCACTTTCCTTCGTCCCATAGCCCTGAAATTATCATTTTCGGTCGAAAGGGCTCTAATTCAGACCACCAATGCACGGTCTAGCCGCCCGGTCCAGCTCCAACTCTCCCGAAAGCAACTCGGTGCCTTCAGTTTGGATTCGTAATATTGTCATATAAGTAGCCTAAATTGATTGGGCGTGCAAAATAACCTCCCTAACTTGTTTAGGTAGAACGCACGGAATATTGTATCCTGGGGTCCATGCTAACGTCAAAAATATGATGAATTGTTACAGCAAGATAGAAAGCGCGTAGCAATAGTGAAGATACAGGATAAAGCGGGCGGGTGTGCCGACATTTTTCACGGATTTGACCTCAAAATGAAAAATTATGAAAAATTGCACGGATCACGGATTGATTTTGGTAAACTCAATTCGTACCATAGTTCGTAGTTGTCATGTCGTATTCGTAGTCGTCATATCGTTGTCATATCGTTCGTAAGTTGTCATATTCTAAACCACCTGCCGCGTCAGGTTATGACTGTGTACGTATGTGACTGGTAAGCGTTTGACGTCGTGTTCGGAGCGGCCTGAGGTACAGCCGCCGCCGCCATCCCCTGACGTCTGCCGTGTCTGACGCCAGACGACGGCTCGCCTGAGGCCGAGGACGACGACTCCTCCTCCGGGCCGCAGTCGTCCGAGTCGACGCGTCGGCGCGGCGCCGCGCGCGACGACGACTTTGTGCCGCGCAAGGAGATCGGTGGCACGGCGACCAGGACCTGCGCCGCTCCAACAGGTGAGCCGCGCCAGCCGGCGCCGGCGCAGGGGCGAGCGCCAGCTGCCTGATGACCAGGGCCGTGTGACGAGGTGGAACAGGCTGCCGCCTGAGCGGACGACACGCTGTTGGATACCAGGCCTTCAGGTCATGCCATCATGGCGAGGGCAGTGGGCGCGCCCGAAAGCCTCAATCATCATCATCATCATCAGATCATGCCATTGCGGTGGACATGGAATCAGCTACTTTGGGTAGTCATCTTGTCGCTGCCCGGCGGCGAAGGCTAGCTAGAAACATTGGTAACCCTCCTCCAACAGCGGATGACACCCATTGAGTCTGCGACAAAGGGCTTTTTTTAAAAAAAAGCAATGTGGCACATGTTGAGATTCATGTATAAAAAACTCGGATTGCACAAGACGCAATCCGAACCTTTTGAATGGATGGATTTCTGAGGTCAGAACTGGTGCTAAGCAATGTTTGTTCTGTGGGCTTGGCCCCTATCATCCGGTCAGGCAATACCAGGTCATCGGCAGAATTTGGGGCCAACAATTTGACATGCTGCAATGCTCGACGCGGTTCGTCCTGGCCTCTGACGTCACCTGACCTTTAGCGCGGCCACCGGTCGCAGGCCATACACGTCAACAACGAATAGTGAGAGCTTAAAGCGACTTGAGCCTACCTCGCCACGGGTTGGCTCGACACGCAGGCGCTCTAACCTATTGAGATGTGGGAACGGACAACACAAGCCATGGGGACGAACAATTTAGGCAGGTTATGCTTGTAAATTGATGCAAGGAAAGTGCGTTGACCCCAATGTAGATCAAAGCCTTTGAATTTCACGGTTGTCACCCATCCCACTCTCGATTGATGCTAAGTAAATTGAAGTAGTGGCGACGGGGTCGAACCCCGGCCAGGATTATCCTGAACACATCTTGTGTTTTTTGCATAGATGAAAAGTCTCCCTTCTTAATATGTGCGTTTGCTTTTTTGCACGCGCTGTGAATGACACCGTTGTCGCGCGCGCGGACGAAATGATGCTGTGGAGCGCCACACAGATGGAGTCCATCGGGTGTGCGCATCTAACCATGATCAGTGCAACTGTCTTCGCTCTGCTTCTGGATAAAAGTCCCTAGAAGATAAAGGCGTGCAGACAAAGTTGTATGATATTGGAGGACAGTGACCTGTCTTGGCCCGTCTGGGCCGTCACGCTTTTTAGACACTGATACCGTCGTTGCCGCCGATTGCAGCTGCATGTGACGTTAAACAATACTAAGCGCAATTCCATAAACGACCCCGTTGCTTTTTTTCAATGCATTTGGGCGCACGCTGTTTGATAAATGGGATTGTATGGCAGCATGTCAAGTTCAGCAGAATCTAGTGCTCCCCACTCTATTAACGAAGGCAGCGTGAAACTCCTTTGACGCGGAAAAACTACACCGCAGTTCCTGTTGAAACTGGTCGCAGCTCCCGACGCCCGATGTCGCAGCGGCGTTAGACGAACACGGTCGTGGCGAGGGAGACGCACAGCCGTATTACCAGCACAGCGTGAGGCGGTGTGTGCGGCCGGCGCTCGGTCGCTGGCGCGGACCATGTCCTCTGGGACGTGTTTCAAGATTAAATGTCATAGCTGGCTGGGTGTAGCAGTTACCGGCGTCGGACCGGTGTCAGCGTAGGCGTACACCGTGTTGTGCAGATCACTCGACGCAGATGTCACAAGCTCAACACCATTGTGTGAAGCGGCCATTGGCCCGTGCCGGTGGCCATACCCGCAGGCTCCCATTTTTTAAGCGGGGATGTTAAGGTCTGAAAGCCACACCAGTGGACTTTGTTAGCAAACTCACGAACCGACCCCCCTACCTCCGTGCGTCTTTTAGACACCACGAATGGTTCCCACATGTGTTCGACTCCAATGTATCAGGTTTGAATTGCATCTTCCTGTCGGTAATTGTTACACTGCGCTGATAAATAAGCTACGCAGATGAACGTGTGTAAGCCATTAGTATGCTTTTGTATGGGGGAGGGGAGGGGGGCTGTGAAAGTGTCGAACTTTGATTTCTTTGCCCGTAGAGTATATGTGCTATACTGCGTGCGCTTAGCGTACACACCGATAATGCTTCAAGATTGATCAAGATTCGGTTGATTGGCCCACTGCCTGTCTGGCAGCTGTAACGTGAAGCTGCAGCCGACGTCTGTATAAACCATTACGTACACAATGACAGCGGACTCATTTCTACTTCTTAATGTATGGTCCTGATTTGCAGTTGTTGGGAATGTACTTTATCAGTGATTAGCTGTACTTGTCAATTAATATTCCTTTGTATTACAGCTGTAATAAGTGCTCGAGCTTTTGTTCTTGTCAGGTTTTGTATTAGCACGTGCACAGCGTTTCTCTTCTTCCCAATCGCACAAATGCCATCATTTGGCGAAAAAATGACATTCGACGATTTCATGAGTGATGCCAAAGCCTCTTTTCACGGTTGGTGCAGGTGCAGATATAGTTTATTGTCATAATCGGCAACTGATCTGTCCCAAATCAGGTCACGGCAAGCCAAATCAAAGGAAGTGGAAGAGCAAGAAACGAAGAAAAAGAAAACTACCGTCTCCAAGAGCGTGGAAGCAAAGAAAACTGCGCCACCAGATACTACAGCAAAGTCCGACAATAAGAAAGCAGAGACAGGTATCAAACACCCTTTAAGTCGGGCGATGGGCTATCGCTTATGGCCCAAACTTGGTTGGCTGCCTTTTAGTAATCGGCATGTCGTGCGTGAAATGGGCGTTCATTCATTTGTGTATGCGGTGCTGCAAAGAGGCTGGTCTCAATTGGGAGCGTGTTCCTATTTGCTTTTGTTTGCAAGTGTTTGCAACCAGTGTTGTTTGGAAACAAAGCTGTGCGATCTGCACCACATGCCTTTGTTTTTCACGTTGCCCAGACCCGTCCTGACCCGCTGTGTGCCCGTGTGACCCCAGAGGTCTTACCGTAGGCTGTCCCCACCCTCCCTGACCCGCTGTGTGCCCGTGTGACCCCAGAGGTCTTACCGCAGGCTGTCCCCACCCTCCCTGACCCGCTGTGTGCCCGTGTGACACCAGAGGTCTTACCGCAGGCTGTCCCCACCCGTCCTGACCCGCTGTGTGCCCGTGTGACTCCAGAGGTCTTACCGCAGGCTGTCCCCACCCGTCCTGACCCGCTGTGTGCCCGTGTGACTCCAGAGGTCTTACCGCAGGCTGTCCCCACCCTCCTGACCCGCTGTGTGCCCGTGTGACTCCAGAGGTCTTACCGCAGGCTGTCCCCACCCTCCTGACCCGCTGTGTGCCCGTGTGACACCAGAGGTCTTACCGCAGGCTGTCCCCACCCTCCTGACCCGCTGTGTGCCCGTGTGACTCCAGAGGTCTTACCGCAGGCTGTCCCCACCCTCCTGACCCGCTGTGTGCCCGTGTGACTCAGAGGTCTTACCGCAGGTTGTCCCCACCATCCTGACCCGCTGTGTGCCCGTGTGACTCCAGAGGTCTTACCGCAGGCTGTCCCCACCATCCTGACCCGCTGTGTGCCCGTGTGACTCCAGAGGTCTTACCGCAGGCTGTCCCCACCATCCTGACCCGCTGTGTGCCCGTGTGACTCAGAGGTCTTACCGCAGGCTGTCCCCACCATCCTGACCCGCTGTGTGCCCGTGTGACCCCAGAGGTCTTACCGCAGGCTGTCCCCACCATCCTGACCCGCTGTGTGCCCGTGTGACTCCAGAGGTCTTACCGCAGGCTGTCCCCACCATCCTGACCCGCTGTGTGCCCGTGTGACTCCAGAGGTCTTACCGCAGGCTGTCCCCACCATCCTGACCCGCTGTGTGCCCGTGTGACTCAGAGGTCTTACCGCAGGCTGTCCCCACCATCCTGACCCGCTGTGCGCCCGTGTGACCCCAGAGGTCTTACCGCAGGCTGTCCCCACCCTCCCTGACCCGCTGTGCGCCCGTGTGACTCAAAGGTCTTACCGCAGGCTGTCCCCACCCGTCCTGACCCGCTGTGCGCCCGTGTGACCCCAGAGGCGGACCGGGCGGGCGGACCGGGCGCCGGCCGTCTCTCACTGCCCGACGATGACTACAAGTCAGTACGGGAGCAGTTCGGCGCCGACGAGTACTGCTACATCATGGACGCCAAGACCATTGGCAACCTGGGCCGTTACCTAAACGTGAGCCACACCGCGTGACGGCGCCGCGCTCCGTCGCGTGATGGGGCCCGCGCTCGGTGGGGGTGCGCTGTGCTGTGATTGTGCTGGGTCACGCTCGGTGATGTGAAACATCATAGGGTTGGCTTCCAGAACCATGGTTCATAATGTTGGACTCATTATAGGGGGTGTCCCCCTTTTATATGGGGTTTTTGGGGTGAAAGCATCATGTTGAAGACCTTTTGGTGCAGTTCACAGCCCTGCCCTTCTTAACACGCCCTGGGGTGGGGGGTCAAAGTGACCCCCCGAAGGTTTTCCGGAATGGTTTCCGAACGGTGCGGTGTAGCCGCGCCAGTTTTGCACAGCTGTAGACAATTGCATAGCGGATCGTTTAACATCAAACATTTAGGTGTACTCTCGATGGTCACTGACCTATGGCAGGTCAAAGTCAGGCCATGGTTTCAGCGAAGACAATTTCTAGGGAGTCCTTCAATCTGATCTAACAACGGAGTGTTAGACAAAGCCATACATCTCTGAAAGACTTTCTTAGGCAACACAGCAGTTGAATGAGCAAATTACATTGACCTAAGGTCAGATATAAAGGTCACACCAAGGTCAAAACCAACTTGTTTTGTTACTCTAGGGCTTGCTGTATGGAGTAGTTGCTGGTGCTCATTTCGAATTTATTGATAGCAGGAACCGCGTTATACATCTTCCATGGACTTCTTAGAGGTCAGAATAGGTCTGACCTAGAATGACCGACGTCAACATTTTGTTTTAGGAACAAACTGCCTAGCGTAATCTTTGTCGCTTAGTCAAATGCAAAAGTCAAGGCAATCTTGCATTGTTTTGGTCACCTTGGCCTTCAAAAGGTCAAACAAGATCACTCACCTTGAATGAGCATGTGACGTTTTGCTTAAAAACGGTTAGCTAGGTTCTGGGGACACTTTGGAGACCAGCCTGGAACTTGACCTTGACCAAGCCATGCGTTGATCAAGGTCGAAAAAAGTTGGATGTTGGAGTCGTTCATATCTGGCGTTCGTGAGCTCGAATTTCATATGTAATGGTCGTCAGTCGGCTCTCAACCAGTGTTGTGCAATGTCCGATGACGTAATCAAACAGTGACTCATCGAAGAACATATTTACTAGACAAAGAAATTGTGTTGTCTGGAGCAGTCCTTTCTACTTGAAATTATACCAAAAGTTACAAGTGAACGTGTTCCATCATATTTGATGTTTGATTCAAAATCTTCAAATGTGAAACATTCCTGTTAAGCCACTACGTTTCTTAGACAAAGACTTGCACAGAAGTTCGTGCTATCAAAGGTACGTGCTGCAAACAGGTTCTTAAATGTTCGTGAGCGATGTGGCTCGCAACGATAGGCGTTGGATTGGAAAAGATTCTTATGCAAAAGATGAGTTTATGTATGTTGGTGTTACCTAAATTCGGGCTCGTCACATGAACCAGTCATCATTGAATGCAATCGGGAATGGATTTTATTCGTATTGAAGGTGTGCCGTAGCAATTGTTGTATGCAACAAGTTTGCAAACAAAATAGTTCACGGAAGTGTAAGTTCTGGGCGGCAGTGGGCTCTTCAAGACATTTTTCTGAATCTGACGCGCAATAGAAATGATCGTTACTGTTAAAGGTGTAATAGGAAACTTACACGAGGTGAAATTTGGGAAGTTAGAACCGTACACGCAACCTCGCCTTAAATCTTCCTGGAGTTTAATTTCTGCTTTGGCCTAAACCACTAGGTCCTGACCCCACCAGTCCTAGTGGTGGCTACGCCCATGGATCGGCCCTGGGCCAAATGTGTTTATGTATCTTCCTGACAAGAATTTTACCCAATGCTTGTGTAAATGGGCTGGTCATTTCCAGGTCAAACAACATTTGTATAGCCATATGCCCGCGCGCCTTTCAAAATCTGCGGTTACAGAGACGCCCAGTGTAAGGTTAAGCACCTTCGCATGTAAGGCAGCATACACCTACCGTGCTCTGTCTGCTCGTGCCCGGTATCAGTGCGCAGCTTTGCCAGGCCTGCGACGAACAGCGGGACGGGCGGACAGTGGACCGTTCTGATGGACTTGTATGCTCGAGTGACTTGGCTTCAGGTGGTGTCGCCCCTAGTCCGTCTGTCCCCGGCTCCCGTCCGACCGTGTACCATGTCTTTCACAGCACAGCTGCTCGCCGAACGTGTTCGTGCAGAACGTGTTCGTGGACACGCACGACCTGCGCTTCCCATGGGTGGCGTTCTTCGCGCTGTCCTACATCCGCGCCGGCACAGAGCTTACCTGGGACTACAACTACGAGGTTGGCTCGGTGCCCGGCGAAGGTGATGTACTGCCCACTGCGGCAGTCAGGAGTGTCGCGGCCGCCTGCTGTAGCGCCCTGCTCACGGGCGCGTTGCAGCGGCCGCCGACCGACTGGTGATGTTCTGCCACTGCGGGCAGTCAGGAGTGTCGCGGCCGTCTGCTGTAGCACCCTGCCTCATGGGCGCGTGTCGGGAGCGGGCGGCGGCTGCCGACGGACCGGTGACTGTACTGTCGATGCGGCGGTCAGGAATGTCGCGGCCGCTGCTGTAGCGCCCTGCTCACGGGCGCGCGCAGCGGCCGCCGGCTGTAGTGCTCTGCTACAATACATCCCGGAGCGATGTACTGCCACTGCGGCACGTGATCTAGGATGATGAAGTCAGGAATGTCGCGGCCGCCTGCTGTAGTGCCCCGCTCACGGACGCGTGTCGGGAAGCGGACGGCGGCAGCGGGAGGCGGGTCTGGTCTGTGCGTCTGTATGTCGAGGGTGGTCCACCCCGGCGCGGCTCGCTCGGGAGGACACTGTCGTCCATACTGCGGCCGGCGGTAACGTCACGCGGCGGCGCTCACCTGGCCTCTGGGAACAACCCTGGTGTGGCTGTACACCGGGCTTGATTAGTCGAGAATAAACGTTGGTGCGCCCTCGGACACAGAGGACGCCCGGGTAAGTATGGCGTCTTGGTTGTTTCCTCGAAACTTTTACGATGTTCGTCAGTTCTATGCCTCCGTGTACCCTGCGCTAGTTGGCCATTTCTGTTGTAATCGTATGTATGATCTCAGGTGCTGAGTAACCATTGGCTGGAGCTCTGCTCCAAGCTGTCTGTAATACAAACGTTCACAATTGATTGTGCGTTGTTTTTTTTAGCACAAACCACTCGTGCTCACATTTTGTGATCAGCTGCACGTAAGGGAACCTACAACTGGTTGGCTGAAACGGCCGTTGGAAAATATTTCATTCAAAATTGTTCCATGGGCTTGAAATTGCTTAACTCCAGATACATGTCATTATCATTCATGGAAGTGTTAAGCAAGACAACTTTTCCTAACTAAAACATAGTCCCAACTCACTGCATGCAGGCGATTTACATACGTCGGATCACCTGCATGTTTCAGTCGAGTCATCCTGACGAACAATCAGTAAGGTCCCTTTCGCGGGGCGAGGCCAGCGAAACAACAGACGTGTTAGTGCGGGTGATAAAAAATGTAAACCAGTCTGAATGGGGCAAGTGTCCTGGGCACCCACACGAATGGATTTTGCAAAGTGCATGGCATCACCAGTGGCTGCAAACGCATGGTTTTGTGAAAAGTGCCCAGCTGTGCGAAGCCGCTGGAGCTACGTAGTTTACGGCTGGTGGACATTGGTTGGGTTGGGTTTACCGAAGAAGCGTATCTAGATGACAGACGCATACAGTAACGGTACAGTCTGATCAGTTTTGCATGCTTCCTTTCGATAGTATTTTCCTTTAGCGTAATGAAACTGCCAAATTTATCTGTAGCACGAGCCCGATGGGAGGTGAGTAGGTCTAACACTCGATCCACTCGATCATGTTTGTGACGTGTTCAGCGCCTCGGTTTCACTCGTGCGCAAGCTCTGATAAAGTGGCACGACGCGAAGGCATTCGTGCGGATGATCGGTCAAATATCGGGATTATCCGGGATGCTCGTCCGTCACATATCGAGATTATCCCGGCGGATGCTCGTCCGTGGCATATCGAGATTATCCCGGATTCGGTTGCGCGATGCCGTCCGTGTCCAGCCTTCTGGGCTCTTCATGACTGCATTGCGGCGTCTGGTCGAATCTAGCCAATGCTGAGTCCAACCCACCCGTGGTTCTGCCCCTCGATCTCAAAAAGCGTCCGTATCATAATGTCCACAGTTATAGTGCCCGCGAAATAGTTCCACGTGTGTCCGCTAGGTACGTTCGAATATAATAGGTAACCAGGACCCGATTTGGAGGGCTCCCAACGATCGAGTGTGCCCAAGCAGGTTAACAGACGGGGTCCGCGACATGGCCGAAGAGCCCTCCGCAAGTGCTAGGAAATTGGAAGGGCTCTAGACCAATGAAGAGGGTCCATTAGCACATCGTGAGTGTGTCGTTAGGTTAACCGAGACCAATGTGAATGGCCCCTGGGCATACGAGGGTACCCCGGTAGGTTAACATGTGGGTCTCTGCTAAAGCATACAGAGTCTTTCGGGCGAATGAGAAGAATTCGTGGAGGGCCTCTGATCGACAGCAGATAGGGCCCCGACAGGAGTGTATGGCCCTCCGAACAAATGCAAAGAAATCAAGGGAAACGTGGAAGGCTCCCTGACGATCGGATCGCCGCTGCAAGTGGAGATACAGATCCTGTGGCAGCGGCGTGGGGCCCCTGCACGCCGTAATGAGCCCTACAGTCTTCCAATTACCACCATCTCGATCAGCAAAGAATAGTTAATGTCTGCCCGTGTATAGGCTTAGGAACGTTTCAAAAAGTGGGGGGGGGGGGCGGCAAGCTCAGGGTGTACTTCAAAAACTTTTTCTGGAAAGCGCGCTCGATAACCAGGCGGGGGGGGGGGGGGGGGGGATAGGGATGGAGATTTTCATCGCTCTTTATTCAAATGTCTGGCTGCTATGCATCTAGAGCTGTTTATCACTGATGCACAATCTTGCCTATTCGACTCATCTGTCATTTGGCAAATAAGGCTATCCAGCTTCCCTAGATTATTCGCCCATTTTAACATTATCTTTACTGGGGAGACGAAATTCCACGAGCGGGTAGGTATTTTAGGTCATTAAGGAAGCATTTGCCTCCACAGTGTAGATGCCAAAATACGGCATGGATATAGACTGGTGAGAATTTTGAAAGGGGATCGATGGCTCACAGTGCGCCAGGTTTTTCATGCGCCTTCATTTCGCTGGCTGCTTTTCAAGAAATAAGACCTGTCGCAGCATTTTAGGCGGAAACAATTCGGGAGCTTGAAACTGCTAGAAACCATAAAAGCTATAAAACCGGAGATTCTCTTTTAAGAATCAAGTCACATAATAAGGCCCATCTGTCATACGCTCCTTATCTGGGCCCTGTTCCTGTCCGCCGTCGGTGGTCACTGCCCTGGCCTGGGTGTCTCGCGCATGACTGACTGCGAGCTAATCGTGTGTCTACTTTGTTGCATACTTATGTATCAGCGTTACTTCTACATGGTGTATGAAACATGTGTTGGACACCTGTAACAGTATTTTTCCCGAATTATCTTCCCTTATACCACACCATCGCAGAAAAATAGCCTCCGGGAAGCTGACTGCCTTAGGTATGGATTGGCCCAACGGACGCTTCATTGCCCATCATGCAACGTACGCAACTTGATCTGCTTTTGTGTGTGGGCAGGGACTTAGCCAGAGCCTTACCAAGAGGGAACACAGGGTTGATAAAAGCCGATATTATGGCGATCCCCCCAAATCCCCGGATATGGCTGGATTGTTAACAGGTGACACGGTTTTCTTCGTTTTATTGTTATTTTATCTTGTAACCAGAACAGAAACCAGGAGTCACCGTGACTTCAATTGTTTGCATTTTGAAGTCAATAAGCTGCAGAAAGCAGGCGTTGAACGACTGCGTGGAAGAAATCACCGGCGGTCTTAATTTACAATGGTTAGCCGACTCTTTCCAAACCGATAAAATTCAGAAGCTTTGTCAATTTTTTATCTGGGTTCTACAGACCTTGAGAACATCGCGAATGTACATTGTAGATCGATACGTTTGATCCAAACTTGAAGACGAAAATTTGATTGCAAATCAAATGGTCACCAATGTGTATTAACATGGCCAAGCCATGTGTTGTCTGAAAATGTTCACCATTCAGTCAGAATCGATTAGTGGTGCAACTCATATAACGTGTTTCTTAACGTGCTCGCTCGCAAATCTTAGCAACAAAAACCTCGACACCAGGCGTCGCAGTCTCCGTAGTTAGTTGTAGTCTCCATAGTCTCATAGTCTCCATAGTTAGTAGTTAGTAGTAGTTAGTAGTAGCAGTCTCTGCGGAGCGTTAGCCCAGTAGCTAGCAGTTAGCCGTGGCCCACCGATGGACGAAAATGATGACGCTTCTGAAATGATTACCTTTAAACACTTTAATCAACTAGTTATACAAGTTATGTGGCGTAATTTGGAGCATGCGCACTTGAAAATTTTAGAAACACAAGCCTTGCCCCCGGGCGTTGCAGTCTCCATAGGCCGCGCAGCGTCGGTTTAGCTGCTAATATTAAGTTGTGGCCAACGGGTGAACGAAAATGACGACGTTTCTGAGAAAGTATCCTCGGACGCTTCATGGCATCAGATTTTGTATTTAGAAGGCAGTCTGAGGATATTTCACGCGTGCAATTTTTAGGTTGATGAAAAGAACGGATTAGCCCCTAAACCTATGCCTTTCGATGTCATTTGTATCAATAATACATTCTGACAGAAATGAACGTTCTCAGGCAAGCGTGGCATGACCTTGCTCGGTTTTTTAATTCATTTCGACCCGTGCTTTCAACATTAATGAGAGCCCCACCCTACTCAACAATAATGAGACCCCTTATTCCCTTACGGCCAAGGGGCCTCTTGAGAAGAACACCAGGGGTACATTACCGTTTCCGGTCAAGGGCTGAAGGGCCATTCCGTCACATCGCGAAGTGTCTTCTGGCTATCATTCTGGTGGCACGAGGCGAGATCTCCCGGTCGATCCGGAGGTCATTAGGATATATCATATCACATTGTTCCCATCCCTGACACGGGAGGCCCGCTGATCCGAGCAGTTAGCCCCGGATCAGCACAGGGGCCCTCACTGACGCAACAACATCCCTGATCACCGCAAGCAGTCCGATAGTTTTCACATAGACTCCAGTTCCATGTTTTTTCTGTGTTCTTCAGAGATATTGAGTTCTCCCCGACTGTAGATTGTAGATGAAATGGGGTTCACAATTTGTATTAACATGGCTAGCCCATGTTCGTCTTATAATGCTCAAGATCCTGTCAGAGCTGATTACTGATAAGAAAACTACGTAATATGGTGTTGAAGATGCGTACTCGCAAGTCATAGCAATAACAGCCTCGACGCCCAGCCTTGCGGCCGTAGCACTGAGTGATGGCCAGTGAGCAAACGAAAAAGATGACGTAACGTAAGGAAGATTGCTGGTGAACTAGTTAAATCGGCATGCATGTTTAATGCAGTGCAAAAGTAAGCCAAATGCAATTTTAATCTGAAAAGTGTGAGGGCAGCCAGCATTGGTGGCCCCCCGCCTTAAAAAGTGGATGGGGGGGGGGGGGCAATGCCCCCCTGGCCTCCCCTGTCGCTACGCCCATGTGTCCGTGAATCTTTCGCTTTTGCTTGCTATTGTTTTAAACCACATTGGGGCCCAAAGACGGCCAATTTTATTGCGTTTTGCATGAACAAAAATGTGTTTGTTCTGCCGGCTGGCCTTTTTGGAGCCTATGGGTCTCTTCGGAGCACAAGGAGGCCTCAGCCCTGTGCTCCTTCCCATTTTGGATCTGCTACCGTTGTGATATATATATATATATATATATATATATATATATATATATATATATATATATGTGTGTGTGTGTGTGTGTGTGTGTGTGTGTATGTGTGTGTGCCTCCAGGCGTCCTCCCCTCACCCTGCGATGATCGATGCTGTCTAGGTTGTAGGACGGACCTGATTGGGGTTGAGACAGGGTCAGCGATATTAACATTGCGGTAGTATTTTAGCCCATATCGCTGTTACCGGAGATCACGACGCCATATAGGATGACAACTTATAATAACTGCAGGAGAACTTACCTTAACGAAATTGTTTTGCCAGGTTCAGTCCTTGGCAAAGCCACCGACATGGATGGAGCTTTATGCCTCTTTCGAATACTTCGCTCCCATCCAATAATTGTTATGACACTTTCCCTTCCCTGTCCCTGTCCTGTCCTAGGTCCCAATTTCCGGAATTTCCCCAACGACATTACAATCTCAAAAATATCCATTTTTCAATGTGTTGTTTTCACCTCCCGCCCACAACAAACGTTGTGGGCCCCGCTCCTGGCCCGCGACCCCCCCCCCCCCCCCCCCCCCCATTGCCCACACTTGGTTCGTAGTCCTCGTGAGTGTGTGAGAAGACAGCATGACGCGGCCGCGCCGGGGCCGCCATAGCATGACGCGGCCGTGCCGGAGCTCTGTCACAGCATGACACAGCCGTGCCGGAGCTCTGTCACAGCATGACACAGCCGTGCCGGAGCTCTTCCATGGCATGACACAACCGTGCCGGCCTCTGCCACAGCATGGCACAGCCGTGCCGGGGCTGCCATAGCATGACGCAGCCGTGCCGGGGCCCTGCCATAGCATGACGCAGTCGTGCCGGGGCCCTGCCATAGCTTGACGCAGTCGTGCCGGGGCCCTGCCATAGCATGACGCAGCCGTGCCGGAGCTCTGCCATAGCACGACGCAGCCGTGCCGGGGCTCTGCCATAGCATGACGCAGCCGCACCGGGGCTGCCGGCTAGTGTGCAGTGCGATCGCTCAGACCTGTGCCGGCCAGCCACGAGTCGGTGTCGCTGCCAGCGGTGAACGCTGCGCGCCATCTCCATTCTGCATCCGGTCCCATTCAGCTGTGTAATGGCCCACATGCGGTGTCGCATTCAGCTGAATTGAGTTGCGTACATACATATCAGGCCAGGTTTAGTTGCCTTTCACCTTCAGGGATTGCCGGCTCCCTGCCTCTTTCTCTCCTCACTGATTCCCCATCTCTGTTTCCCTGCCGCTTTCCTGCTCTCTCCCTCTCGAACTCTCCGTCAATAACAACAGCCGCGTTTGGTTAATGTCGGCGGCTGTCAAGACAATGCCATTCAAACCCACTTGCCATCCATCCTCGTCCTAACCACGGGAACTCCAAACAAACGGGCGGTGCGGCTGGGAGAGACGCCCCGCCGCTGCATCCGTAGTCAGACATCACCCCCGGCAGTCGGCACATCTCCCCGCCGCTGCCGACGGAAGCGGGTCTCTCCAGAGCAGGGTGAGGCCCGGGAGCGCCTACCACCCCGACGAGCCTCCTCGCCGCCCGCTCATCTGATTTGCCGCGCGGGAGGAGAAGGGTGAGCGAGCATGAATCAATAGACGGCTGGTTAGGGGAGTCGGAGCCGCAAAGACGGTTCGCTGAGGAGACGCACGACACGGCTCGGCCGGTGGACAGCGGGCTGCCCGCGCCGGGCTCGGGCGGCAGCGCACGGGTGTCTCCGCGCCCCGAGCCACGTCCCTCCGAACACCGTGCGTGGCGTCCGTGACGGGCCGGCGGGAGGTGTGCGGCGACTGCTGCTGCCAGGACAGGGACGGCACGAGGTGAGTGAGATGTGCCTGAATCTTGTCAACATCAGGCGCGCAGCTCAGAGGACGGCCTAGGCGCAGGGGCACAACCGGTTATTTGGCAGTGGGGCGGGGGGGGGGGGGAGATAAAGCGTTGACAATTGGCCCGTAAAGATTAAAGGCCTACACAAAAATCATCGTCTTTGTCCCAGTTCATTTTGAGTGGGCACGATGTTCTTCTTTTCATTTTTTAAAATTTGGCCCAACTTTTTTAACCTTAAACCTTTGTTCTGTTGAATTCGCAGGATAGCAGCCTAATGTTTAAATATTGTGTTCTTTAAAAAGCGCCCAGGTGGCCGGCTGGATACCCTTCGCTTGGGTGTGGGTGGGGGGGGGGGGGGGAGAAGGGTCAATTTGACCCCCTGAGATCCCAGAAACTAAGAGAGCTGGAGACACCAAATTCCTGTGTTCCTAAATATAAAATGCTTCTCCTGGGTCATTTTAGGCCAGTGACCTATTCTGACATTCATGAAGCCCATGGAAGATGTATAATACGGTTTCTGTCATCAATAAATTCCAAATGAGAACCAAAAACTACCCTTTCAGAAAACCCTAGAGTAATACAACAAAATGGTTTTGACCCTGGTCTGGCCTTCATGCCTGACCCTGGGTCAATGGACTTCGTTTATTCAATTGTTGTGTTGCTTAAGAAAGTATATGATATAAATATATGGCTAGATATATAGATAGGGATATATGGCTCTGTCTAACACTCCTTTGTTGCAACAGATTGCATGATTCCCTAGAAACTGACTTCACTGAATCCACTGCCTGACTGACGTGCCGTAGGTCAGCGACGTTACAAGTTACATTTAATTGCTGATACCAAACGGTCCGTTATTCCATTGTCTATAGCTATGCAAAATTTGGTCCGGCTATGCCGCGCCGTTCGGAATCCATTCTGGAAAAAATCTTCGTGGGGGGGGGGGTCAAATTGACCCCCGTCCTAGCGCGTGTTGAAACAGTGTTTCAAGGTTTCACAGCATCTATTACACCAGCATTTTGGCAAATTAGTATGCTGCACACATTACAAAACACACAGGATGGGAAAAGCAAACCAAATGCAATGCATTACTTTCATAGTGGTGAGCGGCGAGTGCAATGAGATTTCTCCCGCGGGAGCGGCTACTTTAAATCAAAGCTGAGCTTTTCAGGCTTCCGAAAACACCGGTTTTGCCAACGAAATCTTCCACATCTGATCCAACAAGTGCAAATTATGAAAAGGGGGTATGCTGGCCTTAACGCCAACGCGTGATACCAGGAGCTGAGCGACTACCTGCTGGAGTCAGCCCGAGAGTGCTCGGCTGGGAAGATGTGAGCAGGCTCTTTGGTGGAGGGGTGGTGCAAGGAAATAACAGAGAAACGGTGGAAACCAGGGACATGGTATTGAGCGTCAGCAGGATCAGATCAATCCTTCACTGAGCGTAAGCGCTATCACTCTTTCCCCACGTGTTCTCCAACCGTTACTTAAACGTCATTTCACGGTGCTTATTAACGGCTTTACACTGTTCTTACACTGGAAAACAGTGTAAGCCGAAACGCAGCTAGACTCACGCAGCTGGGTTCAGATACGTTTTTCGGCTCACGCTATTTGCTAGGCAGCAGACAGGTCGCTTCAAATCGGTCACTACGATGGGAATTCAGCAATTTTTGGTGAATCGCAACATGAGTCCGCGAAGACATTCTTGACTTCATTATTTCTGGTCCTCGACGTATAGCTACATGAGCAGAATTTGCGGCCTAAGGACATCGCGTTCTGGCCGAGTTGTGCCTCATAGCGTGTCACTTTGTGGCGGCGAGTTTCTGAACGACACTGTAGTACATCCAATAGTGTATGTCTGTGCACGCATTACCGTCTGTAATTCATGTGTCTGCAAATAACGCTTGTTCAACTTATGATGGCTGACATGTGTTAACACATGCAGCTACCGCGTATTCTGCCTTTACAATGAGCACGGAAAAAACAACACACGGCATACATCGTCCCAACAGAGATAATTTTGGTGATTCGTGATCAAGCTTAACCTTGAGTTTCGATTTTACCCTTACTTCGACCTTATACATTTAAGGATTTGTTCCACATTTTTATGGGGTTTTGAGCTGAGATAGCCATCTTGAAGACCTTTAGATGCCATTCACAATCCTACCCTTCCTAAGACCTAAGCCCCTCTAAATTCTGGGCTATGCGCCCGCGAAAATGGGAAAGGTATATCGAGGAGAGTATTTCAAAGTCACGTTGTCATTCATGACGTGATAATAACGTCATTCAAATCTTGCCATGCCATAAGCCATGCGATGACCAAGGCCAAGACAAATATAATTGTTGAGGCGCTCATATCTGGCGTTCTTGAGTGCGATTTCCACACACAACGGCCGTAAATTGGCTCCTTATCAATGTTGTGCAAGGTCCTATGACGCAATCCAATCATGACGCGGGATTTGGTACTTGCAACTAAGGAGCATATTTACTAAACAGAGAATTGTGTGGCTTAGAACAGTCTTTTCCACTTAAAGAGTACACCAATGGTTATAAGTGAGCTTGCTTCTTCATATGTGATGCTTGTGATGCTATGATATCTTTAGATGTGGAACATTTCCTTCAAAGGCAAGTGCAGAAATAAGGCCACTCCCATTGAAAACTCCTTAAAACGGTATCACGTGACTCCCCAGGTCCTCGAGATAAAACTTCGAAACTTAAGCATCATTCAATATGGCGGCGGCCGCCATCTCAAATTGAGAGAAATGCGCAAAGTTGCGCGAGTGGCAACCAAGCTCATTTTACTTTCCTAGCTAGGTCAAAGGCAGAGGTCGAAAAACTTCCTTACTTGACTACACCAACTGGAGCTATTCTGGGCCACTGCAAGCAGTCCAAAGAGACGCAGGAGCGTGTTGAAAAGGCTCATTCTCCTCCCCGCAGCTATGGCCGAGCCCTCAACTCCCTGGCTACCGAGGGCACGAAACGCTACGTCAGCCCGACCGCCCAGCGCATTCCATCGTCTGTGCCTTCCCCGCGTGCCTTCCCTTCTTCCGTGCGGAAACAGTTCGACGGCCCGGTCCCCGCGCGCATTCTAGTCGGCCTTGCCCTCTCCTCCTCTTGGTAGTGCCGAGGCTGTATAGGGGCAGAGGCTTGCAGGAGACTGGGCCGGAGACACTCGGGCGGAGCAGGAGCAGGCGTTGCAAGGGGCTTAGATGTGGAGCGGCCGACCTTCCATGTTGTTGCACGGAATTTTCAACCGTACGAATTTTGCGTCCAGTATCATTTTTTTCGGAGGCAGTAACGCCACGGTATCACGTCTTATGACGTCAATTTAAAATAAATGCTCTTTCGAAGAATAAAGGCTCATAGAAGTTTTAAACAAGCCGTAAGTGTGGAAATGAGGAAAACCCAGATATTTGTGTCACGACGTTGCACACAACTGGATGAAAACGCGTGAAATGTGGCAGTTGACAGAATAGTGTCTCCAACGACCTTTAGCTCTCGTTCAAAATGCGCCGGGTCTTGGAAACAGGCGTGCGTGCGCGCGTGAGGTGTGCGTGCCGTTACGCGGCGGGCATTGCCGGAAGTCGGAGCGTTTGGCGGCGGGCGGCGGATTGAGAGAATAGACGTCCTTGTCCACCCGAACTTGTTTGTGCGTTGACAGGGTCAGGTTTTCCTAACCTGGCATTGTGCTCATGGAAGGCTGTGCTCATTGCGCTCACGCGTGAGCCCAGGATGCCTCATCCATCACGTTCAAACAGTGGATATATGGATAAAAGTGCGGATATGGCAGATATCTCTTCTGGGATATACAAAAATAGCTCGAAAGACAGACAGTCAACAATCATGGCACCAGCCGTGTTTTGTTTGAAAATAGTAGTTTTGGTGCTGGAAGATGTTGACGAACATGGGTGTCACGGACTGGCGGGTAACCCGATGTCGGAAAGGTAGGGTTGGCTTACAGCAACAATGTCCTCATATTCCCGTTGTTTGTAATGCAATTCAGCAATACCTATGTAAGGTGTTTCTGCTTATGTTATGGCATATAGAAGATAGCTTAACTCTAAAAACGTTAATCCTTAGAGCTTGTTTTCTTAAATGGAGCGAAGAGACAGGCTTTGAGCCCGAAAAGGATTCAGTCCAGCAGGCGTTTTGACCTGTTGTATAAGGATGGCAACTCGGCCATATCCACGTACCCAACCAAGTGACATCCATCTTCTTTACTACATGCGTCGTGTATGTAGCACACGTTTATGCATACCGCTTGTATGAGTGGTATCCTTACACCAAGTAGAAGACAACGAACGGCATATATCGATCAGAAGAGGTGATTTTCGTTCTTGGTGATGAATCTTTATCGTTAACCGTCGATTTCACCTCGAATTTAACCCTTAACATGAACGATAACTACCAAAATGGGCTCCGTGCCATGCAAAATTCCTTTTAAAGAGTGCCACATGACCCTCCAAGTCGTCGAGAAAGAAACACTTTGAAAATGGACCAAGCTTCAAGATTGCGCCGACCGCCGTCTTGGACACTGAGAAACGCTCAAAGTGGCACAAGCTGCAAGTTAGCTAACCTGGATCTCCTAGTTCCATAGAACATACTTCCGTGAAAAAGTTCATGGCGATCGATCACACATAGGAAGTATAATGATGGTAACTCAACTGACAGAGCTGCGTGTAGAGCTATGGTAAGGGCGTGATCTGTCCTCATTTGACCCGACTTGATGGATTAAGCATAAGAAACGACGAAAATGGAGGAGGAGTAGATGGAGGTTGTTATTGCTCTTTTTCCAAATGGCATGGCTGTTATTTCTGCTATTTCTGCCATCTAAAGCTATTTATCACTGGTGCGCAATCTGGCCCATTCGACTCATCTATGCCATTTGGCAAATAAGGCTATCCAGTTTCCCTAGGTTATGCGCCCACTTCAACATTGTCTTTCTTGGGAACACGGAATTCCACGAGAAGATAGGCATTTTGCGTCATTGAGGAGGCAAATGCCTTCACAGGGTAGATGACAAAATACGGCCTGGACATAGGCTGGTGGGAATTTTGAACGTGAATGGATGGCTCACAGTGCGACAGATATTTCATGCGCCTTCATTCGCCGGCTACTTTTCAAGAGTTAAGGCTTGTCGCACCATTTTATGCGGAAACAAATTCGGAAGCTTGAAACTAAAACTGAAGGTTCTCCCTAAACAGCCGAGCCACAGAATGAAGGCCCCTTTGTCATGTTTCCCTTATTTGAGCCCTGCTCCCGTCCGCCGTCGGCGGTCACTGCAAAGGCCCGGCCCTCTCCCGTCCGTCTCCCGCATGACTGCCAACTGATCGTGCGGCTGCTTTGTTGCATATTTCTGGATCAGCATTGCCACTAGTTGGTGTGAAAAAACATGTTGGACACCTGCAGCGGTATCGTTTTCCGAATTATTTTCCCTTACACTACAGAAAAAAGCCTCCGAGAAGCCGCCTGCTATAGGTATGAATCGGCCCAAGGAACATTTAATTGCCTATCATTTAACGTAGACGACCTGATCTGCTTTTGTGTGTAGGCTGGGGCGTAGCCAGAGTCTTGCTAAGGGAGAGAACAGGGCTGACAAGAGGACCTCTTATGGTGATCCCGCCCCCCCAAAAATTCCCCGGATATAGCTTACCTGTTAACATGGGATGCAGTTTTCATTCGTATTAACAAGGCTAACCCAGTGTTCGTCTTAAAGTGCCCAAAATTCCGTCAAAATTGATAACTGATAAAAACTATGTAACATGGTTTTGAAAATGCGCGCTTGCAAGTCATAGCAATAACGACCTCGGTGTCCGGCGTTGCAGTCTTCATACGCCGCGCGGCGTCGGCCTGTGGCTGTGGCACTAAGCGATGGCCAATAAAAAAAACGAAAAGATGGCGCACGTTGAGGAAGATGGCTCGTGAACTAGGCAAATCGGCATGTATGTTTAATGTGATGCAAAAATAAGCTCAACGCAGCCTAAATCCAAAAGACGGGGGGGGGGGACAGTTAACACTGCTGGCCCCCCACCATGAAAAGTGGGGGGGGGGGGACAGACCCTCCCCTTGTTCCTACACGCGCGAACGGCAGCGGTACCGTCCCGCTAGTCATGCCGTGGACGGGAGCGGTACCGTCCCGCTAGTCATGCCGTGGACGGGAGCGGTACCGTCCCGCTAGTCATGCCGTGGACGGGAGCGGTACCGTCCCGCTAGTCATGCTGTGGTCGGCAGCCGTACCGTCCCGCTAGTCATGCCGTGGAAGGCAGCAGTACCGTTCCGCTTGTCATGCTGTGGACGGCAGCGGTGCCGTCCCGTTAGTCATGCCGTGGAAGGCAGCGGTACCGTCCAGCCAGTCATACCGTGCTCGGCAGCGGCACCGTCCCACTAGTCATGCTGTGGAAGGCAGCGGTACCGTCCCACTAGTCATGCCGTGGAAGGCAGCGGTACCGTCTCACTAGTCATGCCGTGGAAGGCAGCGGTACCGTCCCGCTAGTCATGCCGTGGAAGGCAGCGGTACCGTCCCGCTAGTCATGCCGTGGAAGGCAGCGGTACCGTCCCGCTAGTCATGCCGTGGAAGGCAGCGGTACCGTCCCGCTAGTCATGCCGTGGACGGCAGCGGTACCGTCCCGCTAGTCATGCCGTGGAAGGCAGCGGTACCGTCCCGCTAGTCATGCCGTGGAAGGCAGCGGTACCCTCCCGCCAGTCATGCTGTGGTCGGCAGGGGCGCCGACCGGTTGGCTACGCCGCTTTGTTTTTACGGCCGACGACGAACAATGCGCCTCCCGAAGGCCTGTGACTCAGCGTCACGATCATTAAGGGGGTGGGGTGGGGTGGGGGATCTAATGCCTTTTCACTGGCAGCAACGCTTGGCGCGAGGAACAGGTCGGGCTGCCAGTCTAGCCGTGCCGTGACACCGTTTTTCCACTAGTTCCAGTCGCAGCGTTGATACGCAGCCCACTCGTACACCATGGCTAGGACATATTGATCTCCCAAATTGACTACAAGTAGCAAACGTACCTTATTATTCGTGTCACGTTACCAGCTCGTGATCTCTATCAGAAAAGGCTGTGAATCCCGAATGCCGGTCGCGCATGCGCATTGGATCAGGTGAGGATCACTGCAATCGCGATGGTTCTCAGTTCCCTTTTGTCTTAGAAGACTTGTGACCCACAGCAACTTTAACACTGAAAGCGCGGAGACATGACATGCTTGTTTTGCTGTCAGGATTTTGTTACCTGAGCTTTTCCATCGCATCAAATCTTCAGACATTTGACTCCAGATGGTGAGTGTTTGGGACGCAAGAGTGTGAAGGCATCACCCTTTATACTGAGATGATGTATCCTTTAAGCACCACTTCACTTTCAGCATCTTAATCATCATCCAAGATAATTGTTTGGTATATTTGCGTCTCCAATCATCTTACGTCGCCAAAACAGGGCTTTGCCATTTTCTGTTTCGACATTGTCACCATGCTGGTAAATTGAAAATCCAGCACAGCTGCTCTTTCCGTGCAGTTCTTGGGTATGTCTTAGCTTTTACATTGAAGCATCACAACATTTTTTGGTGTCGCGTTTTAAGTTGATCAAATGATTTTTGCAATGAATGGATGGTGTCCAGCCTGAAACAGTCTTCGTGCCCGGCTGCCACTAAGGCGCGCGCGTAGCGTGATGTCTGCTGCGCCGCAGTCGTCCTGTGTGCCTGATACTGACGTGATGTCACATCGCTGCTCAGGCCTGCGCCCGGGACTCCAATGGCTTACAGCCCAACCGCTGCCCATAGAGATAGCAGCCTGTGGCGCGACGGATACGCACTGCAGAACAAACCTAATTCCAAACATGGGCAGCAAATATAATCAACTGATTGACGCCAATGGAGATTTAGCGCGCAGGAACATGGCTGATTGAACAGGAACTGGGAAACTCTGCGGGTTAGGAAGTGTAGATGTTGATGTTGTTATCCACATACAATGGATGCTTGCTCATTTCCCCGACATACAGACCATGTATGCGTAGGACGATTTCAAAGGGTGGGTGGGAAGGTAGGTGCAGGCTCAGGATGCATTCAGGTAGCTTTTGCTCGGGAGTCAAGGCCGGAAACCCAGTGCAGTGGTGGGTGGGGGGTGGGGGGGGGGGGGATGACGACTTTGTCCGCTCTAAATCCATAACCAATCGATGCAAGAATTGGATGTAAATAAATGTCTTCGGCCCTAATTGCTAGCTACATTATATACCCGCTGCTGTTTTCTTCTAGGACACAAGTTTGTGGTCTGGACTCAGTCATACCAGTGTACGAAACTGTGCTCTCGACTCACCCATACCAGTGCACAAGCTGTGTTCTCGACTCAACCATACTAATGCACAATTCTGTGTTTTCGACTCGGTCATACTATTCTGCAAACATGCCACCCAGTTTCTTAAATTAATTACGCGCCTTGCCATATTTTTCACCGGCGATGCAATATTCACGGGTGGGGAAGACTTTTGCGTCTTTGTGGAAGCACCCGCTTCCACAGTAAACGTACAAAAGTCTGGCCCGGGCTCAGGTTGGCAAATATTTCAAGATCAAATTCATTGCTCACGTTTCCAGGCATGTCCTAAAAATCCACGAAAGACAGTTTTTACCACAAGGAAAGTAATCACAGAACGAAAGCTCTTTCGGATCTTCGTTCCAGAGCCTTACTCCCGGCCGCCGTCGGCGGCCCCCCATCCTGTTGTCGCCGGCCAGCGGCGACCCTTACCCTGCTGCTGCCGGCCATCGGCGGCCCTTACCCTGTTGCTGCCGACCATCGGCGGCCCTTACCCTGTTGCTGCCGGCCATCGGCGGCCCTTACCCTGTTGCTGCCGGCCATCGGCGGCCCTTACCCTGTTGCTGCCGACCATCGGCGGCCCTTACCTGTTGCTGCCGGCCAATCGGTAGCCCCCGCCGGTTGCTGCCGGCCATCGGCCGGCCCCCGCCTAGCCCGGTTGCTGGCAGCCGTAAGGGTTTGGTTGTAAGTTTGTCTACAAATGTTCATTATTCAGTCAAAATCGATTAATAAAAAAACAACAAAGCTTTAAACTTGCACGCTCGCAAATGCCAAAAGCAAAAGCATCGTGTCCCGGCATTGCAGTCTCCCCAGACAGCGCGAAGTTGGCGCCGGGGCTAACAACACTGAGTGATTTCCAACGGGCAGACGAAAATGATAGTGCATCCTGGAAGGAGTACTTATCAATGCTTTACGACATCAACTTGCGCGCTTAGAAGGTAGTCCGAACGTATACTTCGCCTGTCTCACCTGTTCACCAGACATTCACTTCCTCTTTTCCAATGTGACCGGATTGATCCGATTTTGAATGCAGGACGTACCTTTCTTGAATTTACGTACATCTGTTGTAAGTTTTTGGCAAGACACAGCATTTTAGAATAGAGGTGGGCGTTTCATGTAATGTTTTCATGTTACGTGTAACCTTCCTAAGATTTCCATACTGCAATTCCGCTGAACATTTATGTCGTTATTTTAAATATCGTCGAGGCTGCCGGCATTTCTGTTGTCGCCATTATTGCGCTCTTTAACCCAACAGCTGCAAATCATTTTTAGGCATGAAACGCAACAGGAGCATACACGTTTCAAATACCAGCGAACTAAACCGCGCATCGAACGCTTGATCTTGCCGTTCCGTGTTTCATGTTCATTTCAATTAAATGATCCATAGTCCTGCGTTAAACTTTCGATTGTTAGGATGCAATTGTTCGACTATAACTGAATCTCGTCATGCGTGGATCGTGTGGTTCTCAGTCGTTTCAAGTTCGAGATTCGGTACTTCATCATTGGAGTGTATATTAGCCCATGTATTTATGTCTCCGTTGGAAACCAACGGAAGCCTAAACATATGACGACATAAATGTCATAGACACAGTCATGCTCGGCCAGTCCAGACGGACCGACCCCAGCACATGACAGGTATCTGGGTTTGAGTGCCGGAGGCGGCGAATCGCATACCCCGGCCGATGCCAGTTTGCGGGAGGCGAGCGGGTCTCCACGGATATACCGTGAGACCGTGTCAAAGCTTTGGATGACTCAGAAGGTTCCTCAGACAGGTGCAGACAGAACTATGCGTCCAACTGGGAGGAAATGTAGTCTCAAACAGTTGTAAACTGCTCGGATGAAACGAAAAATATAGGACAAAATTATGAATAAAGTTTGAAAACGAGGATTACAAGCATTCATTTCGAAAAGCACTCATATGTATTCTGTAGGCTAGATACAGGTGTCACTCAAATAGTAATGCTGGAAGGACAACAATATTCTTCAAATGCTGGTGAGTGTGTGACCAACGGACACTACCGTTTGTCTCAAGTCTGCTTGCTGACACAGGGTGCTGAATCGTGACGCTTAGATAAGCAGACTGCACACGCTGCGTGGCAATTGCAGCGCATGGTGCTGCACTGTCCTGCTCTGCTCCAAACGCACGCCTAATGAAAACACGCGTCCCTGAAGCGATGAACTTTTTTCACGGCATACCCCCAGCAGACTTCATGGCTTTCTGGTCGTCTTTGTTGGCTGCGATCGTTGTCGGTAACTGTTCGGTCGTGCTGGCACTTTCCTGAGGACATATTCTGAGTGCAGCGTGCGTTTAGAACGGCTGAGAATCTTGTGGCCGACGCACGACGAGTTAGTGCAGCTTACGCGGTCCTGTAAGCTGAAAACACAATGAGCAATATACAATGATTGTTCTTCAATCGACAATAAGTCATAAATGGCTACACAACAGAAGATATACTCGGTTTGGTCAGGGTTGTCTTGAAACGTCGTCCAATGCTCGTCTGGAGATCCATAAAATGCCTACAAATCATACATATGATTATGATCATGAAGTGCATGCGTTTTATGACACACCAAGGTTTGTTTGGCCTTAAATGCTGGACGACTCTAAACGATTACGACATATCCATCTAAAACTTGACTTATATCCGTCAAGCAAATGGTGAGATGATAGCACGCACGAAAAACGTTTGCAACTTCGTGGAAATTTTTTGAACCAGCGTATTAATGCGTGTTATACGCGGTATATTTTTCGTAATTTACGAATGTTGCCTGAGACACCGACCATTACATGAGATGTCTTGCCTTCCGAAATTCCAGACTACGAAAAACGCTTATGACACATCTATCATGAACATCAGGACCTTTTCCTGAAGGCAACGCAAACGGGCTGGCAGAAGAGCCACGGCTATAAACAGAGAGAACGCGGATTCGGATTATGTGTGCTGGAGTGTGCTGGACTTTGTAGGTGAGAATTGGCCTATTCGCCCTGCTTGGTAGCAAATGAAGCTGACATTTACAATATGAATCAATGCTGTCCGGTGAGCACTAAGGGAGATGGCTGATGGACTGAGTGAATCGGTTAGGATACTATAGGGAATACAAAAGTAAGCTAAACATGGGTCAATTCTTAAAAAAACATGTGGCACGGTGAGCAGCTAGCATCGCTGGCGCACCCACTTTAAAGCGAGGTTGGCAATGACCAGTTTTTTAGAAAAAATGTGTTATTTTTGCAAAGCTCCTTTGGAAGCCTTTGAAGCTTTAGAACTTTGGATATATTCCTATAACACCTTTCCCACATGCCCCGCGTTGCATTTCACTGCGCAAGACGTTAGAAGAGGACCGGACTCACGGAAAGGCACCTGCAATAGGTTTCACCCAGAGATCTGGTTGAGCTGTGGAGATTGGCCGTAGATGCATAGCCCTCTCCTGCATCACATTCTTCACCAGCCAGGTGCTCATGACCAAGCTCAGTTATAATGTTTGCATACATTTGAGAAAAAACACCGCTGTGTTAACTCATGGCATGGCCACTATTCATGTATTCAATGATGCACACTGTTGATTGAATCCCCTTTGTCTCCAGTTCCGTCCTGTCCTTCACGCCAGGCAGCGGTCCAGGTTCGAAGAGCAGCCCAGTCTTTGTTCGCGTGTTGTCCGTGGCTGTGCCGCGAGCGGCGTCTCGTGACACGTACAGGGCCAGAGCCGCACTAGCCGTGCGTCGCTCCCCCCCCCCCCCCCCCGGTCAGCGGGCGGCGGACTCACCCCCGCCGCCGCGCCGGCTCGTGTGAACCCACACGCGCTCGCTCGGTGTACCTGAACGCCGCGGCTGGTGAGCTAGCGGGCGGCGTCGGCGAGGTAAGGCTCGCGGTGGCCCGCGGCCGCCCGCCGGCCGCCCCTGGCGGCGGATGTTTGTTGCCAGACACGCCGCTGTCGGAGGCGGGCCGCTCGTCTTTCCGTGCCAAAACCGTGACGAAAAAGCTGCGTAAACAGGAGGGACACGGACGGTGCCCTGTCCGTAGTTTGCTGTCGCCGGGGCCTTCGCTGGTAGAGAGCTCAGCTGGCTGCCCGCGAGAGGCGGACGCCCTGGTACCGGCGCCGAGCCCGATACGTAGTGCATGACAGCCCCAGCTCTGACCTTCCAGCTGACCTCCCAGCTCTGACCCTCACACGGCTGCACGAATACAAATGTAGCAGAGCAAACGACGCTTCGGTGCCAAGCAGTTTACCAATGCCGTGTCCACGGTGCTGGTGACTGGGATCTGAGAATGACTGGTCGCAGCCGTCTGGTGGTCGCGCCAACTTGAGCTGGCCCGGCTGGATGGTTGGTGGTGGATTACGGAGATACAGTCCTTGCCGCCTGCAGCCGGCCACTGCTGGGGCGCGAGGAGCCAGACATCGAGGAGCGAGGCGAGGAGCACCTGGTCCAGACGCCGATCCCCCGGCGCTGGCTGCTCTCACTGCTGGGGCGCGAAGAGCCCGACATCGCTCCTGCTCCAGACGGCGACCCCCCCGGCGCTGGCTGCTCTCATTGCTGGGGCGCAAGGAGCCAGACATCGAGGAGCGAGGCGAGGAGCTCCTGGTCCAGGCGCCGACCACCTGGCGCTGGCTACTCTCACTGCTGGGGCGCGAGGAGTCAGACATCGAGGAGCGAGGCGAGGAGCTCCTGGTCCAGACGCCGACCCCCGGCGCTGGCTGCTCTCACTGCTGGGGCGCGAAGAGCCAGACATCGCTCCTGGTCCAGGCGGCGACCCCCCGGCGCTGGCTGCTCTCACTGCTGGGGAACGAAGAGGTAGACATCGAGGAGCAAGGCGAGGAGCTCCTGGTCCAGGCGCCGATTCCCCGGCACTGGCTTCCCTCACGGTTGCGTGCGTGGCCGGCCCATCCGGAGATTTGCCAGCGTTTTTGTGCGGCGTCCGATGGGAAGCTCACAACTCAGGGCGTTGTATACACCTGCGACGACACCGAAACCAGACAGCAGTCATGCCGGATGGGCTACCACTGGCGCACCCTGGAAACAGCGGCTCCAAGTCGGTGAAGCACGTTGAATGCTCGTACATACGGCAGACCCACGCGCCGCTCGCAGGTCGCTCATCGGGACACTGGCGTTTTGTGCGTTCACAGAACGTCCCACGGCGCCCGTGCTTGCCCCTCGGACGCCAAACATTAATCCCGTTTAGCGGCCGGCCGAACCGCTATTGAGCTGTCGGGCCCCGTAACAAACGGCACCCCCGCCCGAGACTAGTCCGCCCGCCCCGCTCTTCGCAATGAGGCCTCTCGCGACCGCTCGGTGGGAGTGCCCCGGGGCGAGCCCGGCGTGGGGAGAGCCTCTCCGAGCGAGCCCGGTGCCGACGCCACGTCCCACGGCCCGCTTCAAGTCGACCCGGGCCGGTCCGGATGCTGGAAGGCGAGCGCAGCTGATTTCCATGTGAAAGGCCGGTGCGCGTGGATCTGTATCCCGCCGAGTTTCTTAGGGCACTGCGAGCCGCCCGCGGTGAGGTGCTGCCCCCTCTCCGATCGGACGATCGCCGCCGAGCGGACGCTGCTGCACGCCATATTCACCAGCCACTCTGTGCTGGACAAAATCAACACGAAAAAATGAAGCTGGGTAGCTTGCGATTTATAAACCGGTAATCGGTTTGCCGGCGGTTCGAACGATTTGATTCAGTGGCGTTGGGGCTGGAGTTCTCGTATATGAGTTCTGGGGTATGCGTCGTTGAGCATACATTTCAAGACACTGTCTGCCCATATTCCCAGAATCTCTGATCCCAGCCATCTTTCATTCCGATTGTGAAAGTGAGGAAGCGCTCTGTCCTGCAGGGTGATGGATCAGGGGGACCGGTCCGGCACAGAGCCCTCCCCCCCCCTCCACTCCTCCCACGCGGACGTGACCGACCGTTGACCCCGCGCTGCAGCCGGACAGACGGACGCCATGACTCCCTAATCCCCTAATCCGCCAACGTGTTTCTGGAATAGATTCCGCAAGGCAAGACTCAGTGGCGGCGTTGCCGGGGAGCACGTACGGTTTCGGCCGAGGAGACATCTATAAAAGTTTCCAGAGCTTTAAAAAACACTGGATTATAGAAACCACAGAGCAGCCAGAGGTGTCATCTTTATTCTTCGAAGATGGTGAGGGGTGGAGGTGGAAGAGTTGAGCCCCATTTCCACGCTCACTCGGGTCATTCAACGAACCCCTGAGCCCCTCAATGCACATGGGCAGAAAGGAGATCTGACACGTAGGAGCGGGCACTCAGCGACAAGACGGCTCAGAACAAGTCCGTCTTCTTCTAGTTCACGGCTTTCACACGGGCGGCGTGTGTTGCGTGTCGGGCGTGTCGGTCGTGTCGTGCGTGGACACGCCTTTGTGTCTACACAAACTCACGAGCGTCGAGCTCAGAAACAAGAAGGTTTGAAGTCTTAGATGAGACACACCACACCACACACACAACACACACACACCACACACACACACACACACACACACACACACACACACACATATATATATATATATATATATATATATATATATATATATATATATATATATATATATATATATATACATGGCAATCAGCTTTCTTGTAAACTATTGTTTCCTTTTAAGCGTAGGAGACTGCTCTGGGCAAAAAACATTCCGCTATATTATGCAAATTTTCTTCAATCTGTCATCTAGATAAAGGAACATTGCTAGCGTTATTCCTTGTAGAATAACCGAGGAAAAAACAGGGACTAATGCCTTGATGTTTTAGCTACATGCTTTTATCGAAACTTCCTTCGATAAAGATGATTGACGACAAAGGCATGTAGCTCGTATATCAACTACACCCATATTTCCTTTGTCCTGCTTATTCTGCGAGAAAAAAGGCTAACGGTAACCTTAGCTATATGTATGATGCTCTTTGTAAATGCACTTAGCGACTTTTGTCAAAACGTCATGAAACGTCTTTATGACGTCAGTGACGCTATAAGACCGGTCGTGTCAAAATTATCACTGTAGCGGACGGGCAAGCTCACTTGTACTTCAACTTGCCGAGAGGTGGGTTGTTTGCTGACGCGTGTTTGCTGGACCCAGATTACCGTTATATGCTCGTGTTTCAGCTTGTGATGCTCTTGATAAAGGACGGGGACAGAGACGAAAACACCGACACGGACAGCGACAGACGATGAATAAAGACAAAGAGACGGGTCTATATTTTCTCTCCCTTTTCTCCCTCTCTTCTTTTTCTGACCCTTCGCGTCTTCCCGTGCCTGTTTGTTTTAATTTTTGCCAGTCAATGTTGCTTTTCTTCATGAAGCCTTTTTCACAGATGGATTCATTCGATTCCCAGACCACCAGCTCCCAGAGCACCCAGCCACAGCTCTCGTGGTGACGGCGCCTCGCTTGAAGCACCCGACAGACTGGGGGCTGCGCTCCATCCCTTCCGTACCCTCAGCCTTTGCGTCTGTTCCGGACACTGTTCAAGCGCACTTTGCAGCAGGTCAGCCTGCTTTCCTCCTCAGCCAACTTCAGCCTCAATCAGACCTCTTCAGGTCTGAGCTAAGCTATCGCCTGTCATTCTCTGCACGGAAACTCCGAGCTTCGAGCGATGCGTGGCTAACATGGCCGCTGAAAATCACGGGCGTTTTGTTTGACCCGACGATCCCATTTCGCGCACAAAGTGGAGCCCAGCGGCACACGGTGAACACCGCCGTGTCACGCGAGGCGCGGCCGATGTCCGATGCTTCGGACGCCGCTGCAGGCGTTTGTCCCCGCGTCCATGACCCGTTTTATCACGATAGAAATCCTGCTGCTGTGCTGTAGGGGCCCACAGCTATGCTGTCGTGCCCACGTCAGGGACCCGTAGTGACGCCCTCCTGGCGCGTATTGCTTTTCGCAAGAACTTTTTGTAGTGACCTTACGGTAGCCACAGCTCCTCGTTCATACCATAGTTTCCGGCTTTTAAATATTAGCCGCGCTGGTCAGTGATGACAAGTTTTCCAATAAAAATTAATAAAAAGCCAGCCTGAAATTTGTTAGCTGCCACGGGTCTGGAGACGTCGCTTAGCTCAGGGGATCGGCCAGCAATTATCGGGCACCACGCTGGGGCAACCTTCCCAGCCATACCGGCCAGGTTGGCTTTCTCAACCAGCACGGACCCTCCTGTACGACGTACGATCGAATAGATGTTTTAGGCTCACACACACAGCGGCATCAGAACCGTCAATGTTCCGCGGCAAGAAACTAATTCTGGCCCTGGAAAAAAAGACCCATGGTACAGGGTGTTCTCTGGCCGTTCGCGTATGATCGATGGTTTAGATATCTCGTAAAAGATCCTTTGCATTATGGATGGTTCGGAGGCCACAACTCATCTGTGGTAATGGTCTTCCCAAGGTGGCCGTTTAGATTAAGTCTTAGCCGTGAACGAAGGAGGGAAACGGGCTCGCCTCCAATCTGCATCTGTGTGGAAAGCGCCTTGGCATCGGTAACGTTTAAGTGATGTCGGCAATGATTGCTTATCAACTTTCAACTTTATGATATCGGAGCAAGCATCGGTGTTGTATTGTGATCTCAAATTTAATGCCGATATCGGTACACCAGAAACGGTGCCACTCCCAAAAACGATTGAAGGGCCTCAAAAGCATGGGCCTAGGAACAGGGGGTACGGGGGGGGGGGGCATGCCCTCCCCCCACTTTTCAAGGTGGGCAGCAATGTTAACTGCCCCCCCCCCCCCCCACACACACACTTTTCAGAGTGAGGTTGCATTTGGCTTACTTTTGCACTGCATTAAACATGCGTGTCGACTAGGCCTAGTTCACCAGCTATCTCCCTTAAGATGCGTCATCTTTTTCGTTTGCTCATTGGCAATCACCTAGTGTTACAGCCTCAAGGCCGACGCCGCACGGCCCGGAGACTGCAACGCCGGTCGTCGAGGCCATTATTGCTATGACTTGCAAGCACGCATGTTCAACACCATATTATGTAGTTCTCTTATCAGTTATCAGCTCTGATAGGATCTAAAGCATGATAGGACGAAAATGGACTAGCCATCTTAATACAAATTATGAATCCCATTTCATCTGCAATCTACAGTCAGGGAAAACTCAATATCTCTGGAGAACACAGAAAGAAACATGGAACTGGAGTCTATGTAAAAACTTAGTCGGGCCGCCTGCGGTGATCAGGGATGTTGTTGCGTCAATGAGGGTCCCTGTGCTGATCCGGAGCTAACTGCGCGGATCAGAAGGCCTCCCGTGTCAGGGATGGGAACAATGTGATATGATATGTCCTTTTAATGACCTCCGAATCGACCAGGAGACCCCGCCCCGTGCCACCAGAATGATAGCCAGAAGACACTTCGCGATGGGACAGAATGGCCATTCAGCCCTTGACCGGAAACTGTAATGTACCCCTGGTGTTCTACTCAAGAGGCCCCTTGCCCGGAAGGGAATAAGGGGTCTTATTATTGTTGAGTGGAGTGGGTTCTCATTATTGTTGAAAAGCACGGGTCGAAATGAATTTGAAAGAAACGAATAAGGTCATGCCATGCTTACCTGCAAGCGTTCATTTCTTTCAGAATGTCTTATTGAAACAAATTACATCAAAAGGCTTGAACATATCCGCCCGCAACCTCGAGAGCAAGGACAAGGATGGGTCTGGGATGCAGCTTCCGTAAAACTGAAAAGCTCTGGCCTCTGCAAGTGCCACCAGACGGCGGGCGCTGTCTTAATCTGTCTTCTGGACAGATAAATAGCTGCGGAAACACGAAAAACAGAGATTTTACCTTCACTCTTCCAGCTCAACCGCCAAATTCCAGCCCCACATCGCGGTGGTTTAGCGGCTAATCCGTTCTTTTCATCAATCTAATAATTTCACACGTGAAATATGCCCTCAGATTGCCTTCTAAACACAAGATCTGATGTCATGAAGCATCCAAGGATACTTTTTCAGAAGCGTCGCCATTTTCGTCCATCCGTTGGCCGCAACTTAATATTAGCTTGCTAGGCCAACGCTGGGCGGCCTACGGAGACTGCAACGCCTGTGGTCGAGGGTTGTGTTTCTAAATTTTCGAGTGGGCATGCTCAGAGTTTCGCCACATGACTTGTATAACTAGTTGATTTAAGCGTTTAAAGGTTATCATTTTAGAAGTGTAATCATTTTTGTCCACCGGTGGACCACAACTAAATGTTAGCTACTGGGCTAACGCTAAGCCGACTACGGAGACTGCAACGCCTGGTGACTAGGTTTTGTTGCTAAGATTTACAAGCGAGCATGTTAAAAACACGTCACATGAGTTGCATCGCTTATCGGTTCTGACTGAATGGTGAACATTTTCGTACAAACATGGCTTGGCCACGTTGATACACATTGTTAACCATTCGGTTTGCAATCAAATTTTCGTCTTCAAATTTGGATAAAACATATCGATCTACAATCTATCTTCACGATATCCTCAATGTCTGCAGAACCCAGATAAAGAATTGGAAAAGCTTTTGAATTCTATCGGTTTAGAAAGAGTCAGTTAACCATTGTAAATTAAGAGCGCCGGTGATTTCTTCCATGCAGTCGTTCAACGCCTGATTTCTACAGCTTACTGACCTAAAAATGCAAATAGAATTGAGCTCACGGTAGCTCCTCGTTTCTGTTCTGGTTACCAGTTAAAAATAACAATAAAACGGGGAAAATCGTGTCACTTGTTAACAAGTAAGCCATACCCGGGGACTTTTTTTTGGGGGGGGGGGGCACCATAAGATGGGCTTTTGTCAACCCTGTGTTCCCCTTGGCAAGGCTCTGGCTACGCCCCTGCCTACACACAAAAGCAGATCAAGTCGCGTACGTGGGCAATGAAATGTCCGTTGGGCCAATCCATACTTAAAGCAGACAGCTTCCTGGAGGTTTTTTCTGCGGTGGGATATGATATAAGGGAAGATAATTGATCTGATGAATCAGATGAGATCTGATATAAGGGAAGATAATTCGGGGAAAAATACTGTTGCAGGTGTCTAACACATGCTTCATACACCATGTAGAAGTAACGCTGATCCGAAAGTATGCAACAAAGTAGCCACACGATCAGCTCGCAGTCAGTCATGCGGGAAACATCCAGGCCAGGGCAGTGACCACCGACGGCGGACAGGAGCAGGGCCCAGATAAGGAACATGTGACAGATGGGCCTTATTATGTGGCTTGATTCTTAACAGAGAACCTCTAGTTTATGGATTTTCTAACATTGTTTCTAGCACTTTCAAGCTCCCGAATTTGTTTCCGCCTAAAATGCTGCGACAAGTCTTACTTCTTGAAAAGCAGCTAGCGAAATGAAGGCGCATGAAAACCTGGCGCACTGTGAGCCATCGACCCACTTCCAAAATTCTCACCAGCCTATATCCATGCCACAATTTGGCATCTACACTGTGGAGGCAAATGTTTACCTAACGACCCAAAATACCTACCCGCTCGTGGAATTTCGTCTCCCCAGGAAAGACAATGCTAAAATGGAGGAATAATCTAGGGAAGCTGGATAGCCTTATTTGCCAAATGACAGATGAGTCGAATAGGCAAGATTGTGCACCAGTGTGTTGACATTTGACATAGACATAGACATAGACATAGACATAGACAATAGACAAGATTATGCACCACCCTAGATGCATAGCTAGCATAGCAGCCATGACATTTGAATAAAGAGCGATAACAATCATCATCCCTACCCCCTCCCTTCCCGGTCATCTGGCCTGCCTTCCAGAGAAAAAAGTTCCTGAAGTGCATCCCGAGCTTGCCCCCACTTTTTGAAACGTTCGTACGCCTATGCCCAAAAGTAAGTTTGGAAATGATGAAGTCATGGGTATCATGCATTACTATCATCGTCATGCATTACCATAGGTCCGGTGTTCAAATTTAAAGAAGGATTGCCTATCATTTCCACTGAAGGTATCGAGAGCACACGCATTATAAGTGTTGTAAATTGCCACCATTATTTTGCCTAGATGGGATATGTTTTAGTCATAGTCATAGTCTGTGAACGGGGAATATTTCCACTGAAAGTATCGAGAGCATAGGGACTATAAATTTGTAAGTCGCCGCCATCATGTTGTATAGAAAAGGATAGGGTTTAGTCATAGTCACAGTTAGTCATAGTCATTGCTATTGTAATGAAACAACTATCTGCGCTAGCCACTCACCAGATGTCGCCAACATTTGATAGATGAATTGACGCATGCTGCAACCATCTGGCGCATTTGCATCAGCCGTATTTAGCTCATTGACTGTTTTGACATCAGCAGATGGCGCATTTGCATCAGCCGTATTTAACTCATTGACTATTTTGACATCAGCAATACCAACGAGCCATGGCACAAAGGCAGAGCGGAAAGCCACAAACGCTGCGAGAGTGTTCGGTCTTTTTTCTTTTAAGCATTGGTTTGTACTCTATGACCCTACTTATGACATCACACCTTCGCTGATTATATTAAATGCAAGCAGCCAAAATCAGAACAAAAATCAGGGTGTAGAACGGTGTAAAATGAATGGTTTTATGCAAGAACTGAGGCGACTCAATAGCATCACTGATGTACTAATCATCAGAGGCCTCAACAATAATGTAGTTACATAATCAATATTCCGGGCTATCGTCCTCAACAGGCACTTTAGCAAGTGCATAATCTTTCGTTCGGTAAGTTCAGTTAGTTTTTCTGGTGGTGGTCAGGTGTTATTGAGTCCTGAATAATTGATGATGTCGAACAGTCAAACATAAAAGGATCATGACACGAAGCATCTCCCTGGACTTACTCCAGCAATTCCAAGACGTAATTCATACTGTCATTGCGGCGAATATTTGAGGGGACCTTTTCCAAGTGATTACAAGTGTTGTGAGTAGGTAAGCTGTCGCCAGAATGTCCTTTCCCAAGACGGACTGACGGGACCGGGATCACTTGACCTTAACTGCGGGATCCGGTGACTTGTGAGACGCCAGCTGCAGCGGTGAGCGCAGGAGGCTGTGAGGTCAGCTGCAGCGGTGAGCGAGGGAGGCGGTGACACGTCAGCTGCAGCGGTGAGCGAGGGAGGCAGTGACGCCAGCTGCAGCGGTGAGCACGGGAGGCTGTGACGTTAGCTGCAGCGGTGAGCGAGGGAGGCGGTGAGCGAGGAAGGCCGTGACACGTCAGCTGCAGCGGTGAGTTTAGGAGACAGTGACTTCAGCTGCAGCGGTGAGCAAGGGAGGCGTTGCCTCGGCCGCCGGTCATCGGACGCGCCGGTGACCACGATTGACCTCGGTCAGGTCAGCCAGCCCAGCGGCAGGCACATCAGGACGGCTCTGGGACATCAGCGGCCGGGCCCGATTTGCGACCCGTCCGGTCACACCCGCGGTCAACAGCAAAACCACTCCAACCGCAATGGCACACGGCAGGAGCCGCGCGGCACACGTACGGTCAGTATACTAAACGTTAAGCGTGGCCCTGTCGGCCACAATACTCGATACATATTGATGTTTGGTTGCCGAGCCACCATATTTGGAGCACCCTGCAGTGGAACATAACTGAAGCACGCCACATGGGAAGTAAACACACCACATTTATGATAATATGCTCGATGGCCTTGTAGTTTCTGTTCGCGAACGCCAAGGATATCACGTCATTCCACCTGCTCGTCCGATGTGTTATGTACAGCTATTTTGCGCTCTGAAGAATATCTTGAACCTGGTCTCCGTTGAGATCAACACATGCAATATTTCAAAATGCAAAACCTCCCAAACGCGCTTCGAGTTTCATGCTTCTGGTACAATTCCCGGTGGCCGCGCCACCACAACGCGACGGACCACGCCAAGGCTTGATGCGTGACCGAAGCGCCACATACCGCGGCCAAAATAATCCGTCAGAGCGGCATTCACGGCTCACACGTCACGGGCAGAGACGGCTACATCGTGGAAGGCGGATCGTGCGAGCACCGGTGCACAGTAACTCCAAGGTATATGTGGCTTCCGCTATGGCAAGCAAAGCCCTCCGTGTTCCTTGGCTCAATACAATCCGCTGACTTAGCGGACCAAGTTACAGCAGACCAACATTCATGGATGTTGCGTCACAAAGAGTCGACAACTGCACCCAAAACACCATTCACAGCTGACCGGCCTCGGGGCGTGCGCGCACGGGCGGCGTGAACCTGAGCCGCTGCGTCCGGCTGCCGGCGCGGACAGCGGTGCCACCGTTCCATGCGGGTAGGTGTCGCGTCCGCGTCGTCGGACAGCGCCGCCGGACGGATGGTACAGCCAGCCGCCCGGCCGATGAAGTCACCGGACCGGTTTGTCTGCAGAGTCCGGCTGGGGCTTGCTGGAGCCATGCCAGCAGCGGCAGGGGTCGCCGGACACCGGGCGTTTCCAATGTTTCGGGCGACAAAGGCGCTCGGCACCTGCAGCTTGTAAACACCACCCGCAATCTGCCTTCAAGCATGTTGGAACGTTGAGTGTATGCAACGCCAGTCTGCCGGGCTGAGCGCGCGATGCACTTGCTCAGCAAATCCCCAATAGGAAACGCCATTACACACGACATGGCCACGGATATGTGAACAGTACCAGGCAGGAGCAGATAGCTTCGCTCCATCTCTTGGTTCGATCGCATTCTCAAACGTTTCGAAGGAGAGCTGACAGCGTGTCGTCCGAGCTGACGGCCGTGGCCGGCCGGGTCGCCGAGCTGCAGCGGGGCCGGACCTCGAGGTGCCAGGGCACGCCGGGGGCACGCGTCACCCAGCCGCCGAGGGGGCGCGATCAGAGACGTGACTCACCTGACCTCGGCGAGGGCACCGCTGGACAGCCAGATAGTGCAGCAGTCAGGGCGTCAGGGGGCCAGCCCGGGCCGCTTGGGGAGCAGCACCGGCCTGCTGTTTCAGCAGCTCAGCTGTTCCGCCCTCAGCTGTGATTGTTCGCTCGAGCGCGCTGTGCGTGACTGCGGACTGTGGCACAGCGGTAGGTTTGTGAGGTCAGCTCAGGACAACCAAAGCATGATAAGGTTAAAATCACGCCCAAGGCGCACACTAGATAACCGGGACTCAAGAAGGTCCTGGACATCTGCTCTTAAGATAAACCTTCGGCACTGGTGTTCAGTATGACAGCATGTCTAGTCGAGATGCCCGAGATCATTGTCATCGTCGCTGGTTAATTCCCGGTCGTATTCACACGCTCAATCAGTGTCAACTATTGGCATATTATTCACAACCAGATGCCGGTACCAGCGCCATCTAAGGGAAGCCCGCCCTCGTGACATCTCGAGTGAAAAACAGTCCACCAAGCTGCAGCCAGTTGCAGCGTGTGTTGTGAGCCTTCCTACAATACAAGTGAGCTTAGAATGGTCAAAACACCTGGTGCACCACCAACGCCGACGCACAGACGTGCGTTTGGCAGGTTGTGGTGCGGCAAAGGCGTTTGACGGCGTGACACGGCACCGAGCTTGTCGTCACCGACACCCGGCCGGAAGAGCTGACGGGCGGACAACAGCCCCGGCGGCTGGCGGCGGGCCGGAGGACCAGGCGTCCAACAGCCCCGGCGGCTGGCGGCGGACCGAAGGACCAGGCGTCCAACAGCCCCGGCGGCTGGCGGCGGACCGGAGGACCAGGCGTCCAACAGCCCGCAGGACGCCAGGCGGGGCTCTGAGCTCCGGAGCAGCTGCCTGCGATCCCACCGCCGAGCTAAGCTGACGGCCGACGGCTCAGGGAGCTGGACGGACAGCGCGCCCGCCGGCCGTCTGTTCCCATTCCCCGTCGACGGACCTCCCCTCGAAATCCGGTAACGCTAGGGCGTTGTCCACTAGCGGATTCTGATGAGGTTGTCGCGTCCAGGTTTAGTAATAATATGGGCCTTGTAAACGGGCCAGGCCTCCGAACCAAGCTCACTGTGGCGAGGCGGTCACTGTTCGGGCACGAGCCTGGCGCCTCGCTTCCGATAGAGACGCGGCGGCGGCCGCGGGCGCCAGCGGAGCGGAACTCGAGCACGCGGTATGGCCGGCCGGCCGTGGCGCCGCCCGCGGCCCCGTCCGGCTCCGGATCGAGCCCGCTTTCCGCCCGCCATCAGCACCTGGCCGGCGGGCTCCGGCCGGGCCAGGCGCGCCGCCAGGCAGCACACCTGGGGGGCGCCGCCGACACAGCCCGGGCCGCCGCGCGCCACCGCCCAATGGCGGCGCGCGGCGGTCCGGTCCGGCTGAGCTGCGCCAGGGGCGTGCCCAGCGTGCGCCACGACGGCGGTTGCTGGCTCCGCCCGTGCGGCTGGCGTCCGGGCTCGGCCGGCGTACGGGCCGACTGCTAGTCTGCCGGTGGTAGCGGCCGGCCGGGAGGCGGACGATGGGAGACAGCCGCCCGGCCAGGCCTCGCTCCGACAGGCGAGCGGCGCGCTGGACACACGAGCTGTGAGCGGCGCAGTGACGTGCGAGGTGAGCAGTGCGCCCCACGCCGCCTGCCAGTCCACGGGGAAAGACAGCGCGACGTGCTCGCCCAGCTTCCCGGCCTGGGGTAAGTAAAGTGGTGAAGCAAGTGAAAAGGGGAGCGTCAGAAGCGCAAGCGTCGCTGAAATTGAGCATTGGGCGTGAAATGGCCTGCTTGCCAGTCCACGCGCACAGGCTGGAGTTCGCTCCCCGTTCCAACACTTCAGTGAGGGAGCTCGCTCGTGGGTGCGCTTGCCACGAGGTTTGCTTTGTTTATCACCTCGTGGCATAGCACCGGTTGGTCTTGCAAAGATCGGCGTTAGTGCCGCGTCCAATATGCTCCCCCGACTGTTTGTTTTCGACTTCCAACATTTTTTAACAGTTAAAATGGTGCTTTGGTGTAGCAAAATACCGTTGGTAAGGTTTGCGAACAAAACAGTTTTGCATGACAGCTTCCAGCTATAAAGAGCACCACATCCCATTGTTGAAACCGTGCGCGGAAAATTAACCTACACGTAGTCCAGAGGCCTTCACGGGTTACATTCACCTGATCCAATCCTTCCTCTGCTCATGGGGCAGTGACAATACATACGTGCTAACCCTTATGAGTTGTTCCCACCCTTCATCCAGCCGTTGTTAATTTTTCCCGCTTGCACCCAAGCTTACTCTTATGGCGATGACTGCACAAGATGTGCAATTGAAGCTATTCTATCAATCACTCAAACAAGTGCGAGCGGTAACATTGTGAAACCTTTTTAAAATATCAGCCCTACGTTTCGTAGACGTCTTGCCCATACCCGAATTTTTACCAATACCAATCGTAATTTTCCGAACATATATGCCCAGCTCAATGCGCCGCCCAATCCGGCGGGATACCTGCGGACCTAGCCAGCCCGTTAGGGCTTCCAACAGCAGTCCATCTCACCTGCTGATAGAGGCTATCGCCTGTTGGCAGTTGTATTTCTCTGCCGAGGAGCCTTCACACCTAGCGCCCACCAGACCAAAACCCTTTTCCGGCCGCCAGCCAGCAACATGCGACCAGGAGTGTCCCTGCCTCGATGTTACCCAGTAGCAGGCATAATGAAGCCTCAGAAATAAGTATAGTAATAATATTGGCACAAAAACGGTGCAGTTGACGCGACCTCAAAACTAAAAAGTGATGACCTCAAAACTAACTAAGTGATCATAATAATTACATCATGCATAACGCATAAAGACAACAACCATAAAGACAAACCGTCAAGCTACCTACGTAGGGGTAAAAGTAACAAAATATTGCTGGTTATAAGACAAAAAAGTAGTAGTGGGCAAAAATACAGCATAACTGTCCGCTACTGTCCCTAAGTCAATAGCTCACCCACATCGATATTAGTGCACATCATGCAGCAACATATCATATAATATATTTCATGTAATGGCAAATCCATGCCGTCTGAGAAGAGACCTGTTCAGCGGCGCAGCAGCTCATGCAGTCCTGTTCAGGGGATCAGAGGTCATCGATCCGCTGTCCGGCCGCCCACCAGGCTCAGTAAGCTGGCTGCCAGCTTGGTCGCGCAAGCTGACATCTGCCTGTCAGCTAGGGCGATAAAGTCCGTGCAGCGATGGCTGGTGTTTCGGCGTGAGTACACATCGACCGCGAATGGTGACAAGACCTGCCGGGCTGGAGGACTGGAGGTCAGGGAGCTCAGACGTCCAGCGGTTTTCCCGGGCCTTGTTCTGGCGCCGTCACACGCACCATCGTACAATGGCGTACAACCTGTTTCACCACCAAGTCTGCTACTTGTATCAGTAGCTGCCAACCGCCTTCAACGGCATTTTGATGCCCAGGACAGGGTGATTTGTCGTGTTCATTACTTGTTGTCTATACCTTTTGACTCATTCGGTTCGGCTGGTAGTGACGGATACGCGATGCACTTGAAGTAGAGACGGATACGCGATGCACTCGAAGTAGAGACGGACACGCGATGCACTTGAAGTAGAGACGGATATGCGATGCACTTGAAGTAGAGACGGATATGCGATGCACTTGAAGTAGAGACGGATATGCGATGCACTTGAAGTAGAGACGGACACGCGATGCACTTGAAGTAGAGACGGACACGCGATGCGCTTGAAGTAGAGACGGACACGCGATACACTTGAAGTAGAGACGGACACACGATGCACTTGAAGTAGAGACGGATATGCCATGCACTTGCCGTAGAGACGGATATGTGATGCACTTGAAAGACTTGTCAATCATTTCGGAAACTTCTGCGTGTGAACAAAATATGTAATGATACTTGTGGACTCCAGGGGCATCAAATTTGGTGTCAAGGGAGGATTGGCCATTTAGTTGTTTTTTGGCGATGTTGGCTAGTGTTGGCTAACTATCTCTCAGAGACATTGTTTTGTAGCCTGTCCGAAAGTGAGGCCGGTTTGTCAAAAGGTCCACAAAACGATGTTCGGATGGAAGTGAACATATTTTTATGCGTGCAAATATGGAAAATATAATTCATAGCGCATATATGTGTCACGCGAATTCTTTGGCAGGGACTAATTGACGTGGTCGCATCACGCTGGTTGACTGCAATCAGCCTACAGTGTGCTCATAAACGACAACGGACTGTGCGAAACAGACCTCCCAGGACCGTGGGAAACGCGTTAATGTGTAGGTGCCGCTTTTTCTTGATCTTAACACACTTGACACCTTTTTCTGGAACCTTGCTCTCCAGACGGCCTTTGGTCCCTTCCAAGGTCCCATGCTGCACTCGCCCCTGAGCGGGATCACTTCAGGCTGATCCAGGTATCAGTTGCCTGGATCGCTAGCGGCAACAATGGCTAGCAGCGTCTTCAGAGCCCCTATGGTGCAGAGGAAATTCTTGGTGTGATTTACACGGATTGTGGTGGGGTTCTGCGTAAAAACAGTCGGTGCATGCAGGCGATTTTTCATGCATTTTACCGAAATACTAAGAACGTAAGATCCATGGTTTCCGCAAATGCCCGCCAAACCATGTGTTTGCTTGTGTCAAACGTATGACGTTACACCATGCTGGCTGGAATTTTTCCTTTCACAAAACTGCTTATGATCGTGGAAAGTAAGACCTGGTCAGCTGGCCCATGGGTTTGATTCAGTTTTGTAATCTTGTCGCCTCCCACTGTTCCTTCCAGACGTTTTCCAAACTGTATGTCAACCGAACCACCGGACGGGTTTTACCCTTGTCACAACGCCCGAGATGGTTTGATTCGATGAAAAGTACTTATTAGCTATTGCCCCTCGGTTTCGCGCGGGCTTCTTACTAGGACGTCTAACATCTCCAGTTTAATCACACATCTCCTGTTTTGATGTTTATGTCCTCAACCCCGATGACGGCAGTATGGGTAGGTATAATGGAGCACCACCGACCAGAGCTAATGACGACGGGTTAGGTGTATTGGAGCGGCACCGACTACAGCTTGTTATGTCCTCAGCCGTGGTGACTACGATATGGCTCAGGTATTTTGGATGGAGGGTGAAGTTCCAACCGAGCTCGGACGTTGGAGTTCCAGCCGAGCTCGGACGGTGGAGCCCCAGCCGAGCTCGGACGGTGGAGCCCCAGCCGAGCTCGGACGGTGGAGCCCCAGCCGAGCTCGGACGGTGGAGCCCCAGCTGAGCTCGGACGGTGGTGCCCCAACCGAGCTCGGACGGCGGAACCCCAGCTGAGCTCGGACGGTGGAGTCCCAGCTGAGCTCGGACAACGAAGTCCTTTCGCTCCGCGCGCGGTGCAGCGGGCGACGCCGTCCGGCACCTGCTCGTCCAGACGGTGTGGACACCGTCCGGTGCTGTGAGCGGACCGCGGCTCGATCTTGCGTCATTGCCGTGCAGCGGGAAGGAGTGGCCGCACCAGGTGTGCAGTCACGGCAGTCACGCCCCCGCGCCGCGGCCATTGTCGGCTCCTCGCGACGTCGGCCAGCGTCCACAGTCACGCCAGTCACACACGCACACGCCGGCACGGTATTATACGTCTCCTTGCAAAAGGCGTAGCTCGGTATGCCGGTGTTTACAGCAAATAATAAATACTCCATTTGGCCCTTATTTGGGGGGCTTCTGACGCTTCTTTTAATTACGAGTTCAGTCGCTGTGTGTGGCAGGATGGAGACGAGACGCATGTCAGGCGAAATATCTTCCGTTCAGTTTATTTCCAAAGCACCAAAAGCTTACCAAACTTGCCAAAAGCTTACCAAACTCCTACCAAAAGCTCAGAGCGTAAAGTGTGCTTGATGGAATAACCATCGCTTGGATGCTTTAGGATTTGGAAAGCCGGACTTTAAAGCTGGTCTTACGTGATATCTGCCACTCGTTGATGAGACCATGCAGCTACATGTAAGGCGTCACGAGGCCGTCGTAACCGCCGTAAGCAGTAAGAAGTTTTGGGTAATAATGATTCGCGGACGTTGTTTGGTTTCATCGCCACTTGTCAAACGAATAATTTTAATGACGCGTTCTTCGAAACGCATACGCGACGGGAAACGCAACGATTAAAAGCGTTCATTTGGAAAGGAGCGACGTACCGCGGGCTCAGGGTATCTTGCACAGAGGTGGAGAGGATTACGCTGAAGTGATGTCTAGCGCTTGTGTATCTCGGTCTTGATTTTAAGCTGCACAGGCATCTACACATTGGGAACATAACGCATCATTTTGCTGAATTGTGTCTGAATAATATGGATGAAATCTCTTAGTACTATGACTTTTCAGTGAACCACCCTATCATTCAGCACTGGTTTCGTGTGCAAAGCTGCTTTTTGTTGTCACAGCACGAATCACCCACATTGGCCCGCCGTGGGAACATTTTGCACAAAACGTGCGCAAGATATATGTCTTTACCGCAGTCAAATTTCACAATGCTGACGTTTACCGGCTTTCATTGGTCTCAAAAAAGCTGGGGGGGGGGGGGAGGACTAGCAGCCCACCCGCCGTGGGGTTGATGTCTAATTATCCAATCTTTCTACCAAAAAATGTGCTGTAAACCCTGGTTCCAGTCGTCTCTCTTTATGATGATCGGCAGATACGCGATGCGTACAAACCCTTCAAATTCTCAGTTGACACCACCGCCTCCTTGCCGGGCTGGTGGCATGTCTTTGATGTGAACACCGGGTTATCACCATCGCATGACGCGTGGACGACGCCTGCCTGGCCTAGAATTCAGGCCAAGTCACTTAGCACCAATCGTCTCACCCGTGTCGGCCGTATATTATCATTACACCGACCCTTCGCAGCCACATGATAATGCCCTCCTGGCTAAATTACGTCCCGGCTGGACGTTTGACTACGTTTGATATTACACTCGCTCTCAGATGGAGCGACAACATGGCAAACTCGGGCAACGCTAAGCGGGTTTACTCCGCCGAAGGGCGGCTGGCGGTTTGTGTATTACACCGGTCGGCGTTCGTAATGAGTGGGAAGAGATGGTTCGTCGCGTTAATGCCCCATCATCGTGCACTTGGCTGTCAGCACGCCTAGCAACACTGGGTGTAACCGACTAAGCGGCCCACGCTGCGCTGCCGGAGTTGCGCCGACGGTTTCTGTCACATGTCTAGAATGCTGCTGTTTGACTCAGGCACTGAACGATGCCTATGGACGTCGGCCGCAGTAATAATGACGCGTCGTGAAAAAGGTATTATCTTGCGTGGTGCAGTGTAAGTACTTTTTGTGTTCGCGCTTGGGTGAAAAATATTGAATGAACCGTATTATTCAATAAACTCTGACATTTTTCTCAGCTCAAATGCAAAAATTGGTCAATTAGTTGTAGTGACGATGCAGGTATACGCACATGGGTGCCGAATGACGAGAAAAGTTGATGTGCCAAAGCCGTCGGAACGAGCACCTTTCAGTGGCAAAAGGATAAAATTAGGCACATTCCGCTCTAGTTGGTTTGCCCGGTGGCACCTCTGCTATGTTACACCCTTCCTCCTCGCCGAAACACCGATATTTCACGCACAGCACTTGCACAAGGTAAAAATGAATGAATGCTTAGAGGGAGTGTTCCACACTTATATGGACTTTTAAACTGAGGTAGTCATCTTGAAGACCATTCGGTGTAGTTCACAGCCCTGCCCTTCTTAAGACCTAAACGCTTCTAACTTCTGAGCTATTTGCACGCGAAGATGTGAAAACTATTTCGGGGAGACTTATTCAAGATCACCCATCTGCCCATGAGTTATAATAACGTCATTCAAATCCTCCCAGTTTATTGGGCATGCGACGAACAAGGCCACGAAACATATGTTTGCTAAGCCGTTCTTATCTGGCGCTCGTAAGCACGATTTCCAAATGAAATGGCCGTCAACTGGCTCTTAATTGATGTGATGCAAGGTACAATGGCGAAATCAAACAATGACGTATTCAGGAGCACGTTTATCAAACAAAAATTTGTGTCGTCTAGAACAGCGTTTTCGAAAAAAATATGCCCGTTGGGCTCATTTCATTATATTTTATGCTTGCTTCAGTACTTTCATTTGTGAAGCAAAAGCTTTTTAAGCTGAATCTAACTGAATGAAACATGTGGAATAAATTTTTCGTAGCTGGCATATCTGTGATATTTTTGGTATTATGTAGCGAACCATAGGGTCAAACTGCTCAGCGGCGGGGCTCTAGTCTATCTAAGTCTAAGTCACCGGGCAACTGCAGTTACATTTAATGCGATGCATCTACATCATACTTTAATTTATGCTCTCTCCGCCCAATCCCAGCGCACTTACGCGTCTGTGCTGATAAATTAATAGAAAATCTGCCCGCATTTTCTCCCGATTTTTGCCTCCGAATGACAGTTTAGCATGGCGCACGTCTCGAATATTTGTTCACTCTCAAGCCTCGTCAAAGTACCGCATACGAAACGTTGGTATACATTACATATAACTGAGCATACAGACCTTGAACAAGATTCGAGCATTTCACCGAGCATTTGAATTCTGTGAAGAAGATCGGTGTTGTAAACAAGACGTTGGTCGAGCTCGGGGACTACTGATCTAAGGGACTAAGTGGATGGAGTTGAGCATTCTGATGCAAACATTCGAATGTGTGACCAAAAATTTTCATCCGGTAGATATTGAAATACCGAAATCAGCATAAAGCGCTCATGACATGTCGAGTATCTATTGAAAAGTACAAAACAGTTACCAAGGTACTCAATGATGAGTTTTTGTTCTGCTAGGAATTTTGTATCATACTATTATCTAATTTTCTATTTAAATTAGATCTTCCCTGTAATCGTAGGAAAAAGATGGGGTGCTTAAGGCCTACTGAAGTCGCGTTCAAGTCCCAGAGAGAAGGCATTGTACCGCAATGCCAGTGCACCATTAAAGAAAGTGTTTCACATTTCTATTGGGTTTTGAACTGAAATAACCATCTTAAGGACCATCCGGTGCAGTTCACAACCCTGCCCTCCTTAAAACCTGAACCCTTCTAGTTTCTGAGCTACACGGCCGCTGATAAGTATAGACTATTTCAAGGCCACTAAGGCTTCCATGACGTCATAATAACGTCATTGAAATCCTGCCAATTTATTCATATCTGGCTTTCGTGAGTACGACTTCCAGATATCACGGCCGCCCATTGGATCCCAATCAATGTTGAGCAAGGTATTGACGAGCTTATTTACTACACAGGGAAATTGTGTTGTCTAGAGCAGCATGCTCCACTTAAAAGGATACCAATAGTTTTTAAGTGAGCTTATTTCATCATATCTGATGCTTACTTCGATATATTCAAATGCGGGATACTCCATTTAATGTCCGGGTTCCCCTGGTATGTTTGGCAGCAACACGTAGGAGCATTGCAGCGTTGAGATCAAAGGTCTTGCAGCATAAAATAGTTATTGAGATTTTGAATGAAATGCGGTAGGTTCCTGTCCACATACTGGGATTTTATACCTGTTTTGAGAAAATGACGGAGTTCATGTGCTCACCTTCAGCAATTCTATTTATATTTGACCCAGTATCTCTCAACCTGCAACACCACTGAAAAGTTGTCGACGCCTTGCTCGGTATGCATACATATGAAGCATCACATGTAAAAATTACCAGCAATCATGTAGAAAATTCGAATGTATGTTACCGCAGATTTGAGTGTCGAAATGAAACCGAATGTGCAGCGCTAGGATGTATAGAATGCTTAAAACTTTTCCATCTTATCCGAGGGAAAAATCCGGAACGCGCCTAGAATTACGACGCACGCTTTTCTTTTAGACCGGAATGGTCACTCTAATGACCTTGGCACCTGGCACAAAGAGCTATTGACGCTTTGTGTTAGTCCATTACATTTAGCATGACGACGTTATCTTATCACACGTTGACAAATGCTCCGTTTATGTGTTGCTGATGGCTTGTTTCTCACTACAGCTGTTTGTGATTAGCTCACGCACTGTCTGTCCTTTGGCTTCAGTGCACCGCTCGTGGGAAAGAACACCGCGGAGCGTGAGCACCAGTGACGGCTGCTGGACAGGTGTCGAGTTCGCCAGTGACCTGCCCACCGACGCTGGCCGCTCCCGGGGGCCGGCGCTGACCAGAGGGGGCAGCTCGCCACGCGGCCGCCACCCCCGGCCCCGGGACAGTTCAGCATGGCCATCTGCAGGACAGCACTGCTGCCGCTACGGGTGATGCTCTTCTCATTCTACGGAGGTAAGGGACGGCGTGCCGGCGAGCCGGGCGCCCAGTCGAGCCTCATTCTACGAAGGTGAGGGACGGCGTGCCGGCGAGCCGGGCGCCCAGTCGGGCCTTATTCTACGGAGCTGAGGGACGGCGCGCCGGCGAGCCGGGGCGCCCAGTCGAGCCTCATCAGCTGACAGCCTCCGCTGTCAATAAGTCACCATCAACACAACGAGCTCCGATGGGAAAATTACCCGCCCTGAAACGCCGACGACGCAACCACAGCCATGTTACGCGCCACGCACACGCCGGCGCGTGCACGTAATACGATCGTAGGCACACGCACGCTAGCATGAATGAAAGGGATGCCATTCGTCGGCACGCATACACGCACGCACATTCCTCTATCAAGTCTCGAGTGCCTACGTATTTGCTATTCCACGTGGCCGGAAACCCAGTGTGCGATCGAACTCCCCAGTTGAATGGTTGTGTTGGTAGACCCCGGGGTGTTCTTGAAGCTTGTGCCCAGTTGAAATATCCGTGTTCAAATGAAGTCCGTCCCCATGACTCAGTGGGTGCCTTCCGAGCCACCCATGGCGGGTTGGGTTCGAGTCGCTTTAGGCTCTCGTTATTTGTGTTCACATATATGGCTTATGGCGGGTGGCAGCGGCCGCACTAAAGGTCGTGTGACGTCTGTGGGCAGGACGGACGTGTGCCGAGCATTGCGGCACCTTCAAATTTCGCCATCAAACTCTGCCATCGACCTGGAATTGCTCGATCGGGTGGTAGGGATCAGGTCTCGCACAACAAGCACTGCTTAACATGAGCTCTGATACCAGAAATCCATCCATTCGAAAGGCTTGGATTAAATCTGAAAAGTCTCGGGTCTATTCGAAGATTCCGCGTCATGCTATTAACTTTGGACAGATTTCCGAGTCTCACCCCGTGACCCCCTGCCCCCGCTATGCCGCCACAAACTGCCTCCAGCCTGACAGCGAGACCAGGCGCCCTTCATAACCGTGCCTCCCGGCTGTGCCGGCAGGCATCAGCTGCGTGCTGCCGTTCGTCACGCTCCACATGTCGACGCTGGGTCTGACGGCCGACGAGCTGAGCTGGCTGCAGTTCGTGCTGCCGTTCGTCGGCTGCGTTGGCCCATTGCTGGGCGGCGCGCTGGCCGACCGCTGGGGCAACTACCGGCCACTGCTGGTGGCGTCGCTGCTGGTCTGCGCCGCCGCCTACCCCTGCCTGATGCTGGTGCCGGCCGTGCGGGAGCCGGCGTCGCGACCCAGCCCGACGCTCTCCTTCCACTGCAACGACGAGGGCAGCGCGGTGGCTAGCGAGTGGTGCGGCGCCGCCTGCCAGCCGGGCGACGATGTGCTCCGCGTCTACTACCTGGAGCGGTGCTCGTTCGAGTGCGAGCCGGGGGTGACGCTGCCATCCGGTCTGCCGCACCTCTGCCTCGAGGCCGACAACAGCACCTTCTGCGAGGTGGTGGCCGACGTCGGCGACGGCCTGGTGGTGAACGCGTCGCTGCCGCGCGTCCCTGCCGCGGCCCGAGCTGCGCCAGTGCTGGTATCCGCTGGTGGACCTGATGTCGCGCGGCGAGCGGTACCGTGGCCTCGCCTGCCGCAGCCCGCCCGGCTGCGGCGTGCGCTGCCAGCCGCGACAGCTCACCGCCCAGGACCTGCTCTTCACCGGAGAGCGGTGCGCGGAGGACCTCGGCGACCGACGGCTCACCTTCTGGCTGTACTTCGGCCTGCGCGCGCTGACCGAGCTGTGCCTGCCGCTGGCGCTGGTGTTGATCAACGCCACCGTGCTGCTGCTGCGCCGACGACACGACTCCGACTTCGGCTGGGAGTTCGTCTGGGGGCTGCTCGGTCTCATGACGTTCGCGCCATTCTGCGGCTATCTGATCGACGTACACGGAAAGCTCTTCCACTACCTGGACTTCCGGCCCAGCTTTTACGTCTTCTGCGCGCTGATGTTGATCTGCGTGATTCTTGCGTCAGTGTTGCCAGTGCAGCCGCCGCCGACGCCGGGCGGCCGCTCCTACTCACGCCTGCTCGCCAAGAGTCTCGGCAACTTGGAGTTCTTCAGCGTGCTGTGCGTGCTGCTGCTGCTCGGCTCGCTCTGGGGCTTTCTCGAGGCGTTCCTGTACGCCCACCTGCAGAGCCTGGGCGGCACCCAACTGCAGAACGGCCTGAGCCTGGTGGCCGGCGCCCTGCTGCTGGTGCCCTTCCTGCTGAAGGCCGAGCCGCTCATAAACTACTGCGGACACCACCACATTTTCATCATCGCCTTCATCCTCTACATCGTCCGCTACGTCAGTGAGTACTTCCGTCGTGTGACTCCTGAGCCCGCTCTCAGCCCATCGGCTGCTCCGCCTCCCCCACCCGTTTATGGAATGCGGTTGTGTTGGGCGTGGTGCTTACACGACTGTGCTGCTCTCTGTGTGGCACGCCCACGCTCAGTTAACGAGCTTTGGATCTGAGCCCGGTGGTATTCCGCCTACCCACAAGCAACTGGCTGGGGAAAGTGCATACTTCCAGCGCGTCCTACAAATCTGTTCAACTTGTCTAAGCGCCTTTCGGCACGACAATGATTGATGTCCTTTTTTGTGCTCTTTTGTATGCCCCTTGCCTAACTGTGAATGCGATCCAATTAGAGATGCATTGCGTCGGACAGACAGCATGGGCACAGATGAGTTAAGTGCATGAAACCCTTCCTTCAATCTCGGCAAAGCAACACGACAGACGCCCAGGTCGCCTGCAATTAGCTGGTGCATTACTCCCTGTACGGCAGTCATTTTCACTGACCTGCACACCTATGTCAGAAACCAGGCAAGTGCGCATTCTGCAGTAGCGTTTCATTTGCCCACGCTTGTCAGCGCGCCCGGGACAAGGCGTCATTTGCATAGTTCGGCTGACGATAAGCCCGGGGCGTGGAGGCGCTGTCACCGCCGGCCCGTTCCGCATGGTCGCCGGCTCATTCCATGCCGTAGAGCCAGGCTATTGTGACCCGCTAGAGCACGCACAGCCCGCAAATCATGGCTCATTAGGAGGGAAGGAGGATTATATATTGGTAGCGCTGTGTAGATTGCTAACGTGACGCCTTCGCCCGCGTGTCGTATCGACAGACCGGGCTCGACATCCGACCACGCAGAGTGTGTACTTTTAGCGCCGACTAAGGTAGCTGTCCGGGGTTACACACGACCCAGTAATTGTGAAAGTCGCCGGCGTCGTGGAGGCTCTCGGATCGCCGAGCACGTGCATTGACGAAAAACGACAATATCCACGAAACCGATCGTTAGAGGAGAGGATCAGCCATGAATCCTAGAGCCCAGCAACACAACCCGGTGGTCACACGGGGCACAAGGACTTTTGTCACCGGAACTCGGGACCATGGAAAGTGAAGCTAGCTAGCACTGGGGCCATGGAAGGTAAAACCCGCAACTCGGCGAATCAGGGAGCGTGACGTCCACTGACATAGGTCAAGGTCACACTTGACCGGGAAGTCGATGGAAGGGGCTGAAAATGTGCTATCAGATTCAGTGGTAAAGTGACGAGGAAACGAGAAAAACTGACCGGTGCAATGACATTTATAGGAAGACGTGCCAATGAAAGCAGACTGGACTAATGACCAAAGCACAGCGATTAGACTGAACTGGAGAACAGTGCCCTACTGCGTGAACAGGCGTGAACAAGGCATATAGCCTCTACTGAGGGCACACAATATCAGGGAGCAGAAACTCCCCTGGGAGTGAACAGGGCCGGAAGATAGGGACTTCAGTGGGAAAGGACGGAATGGGGAACAGCGTGTCAGTCGGAGGTAGTGGGATCAGGGAACGGGAATTTCGCCGTAAATAGACAGTATCAGGTATCAGAAACTCCGCTAAAACAAGTGGGTCCTTGAAAGATGGACTTCACTGATAGACGGGACAATGATGGGACAGCACGTCCCAGGCTGGGACAGTGTGCCTATTGAGATGGGACAGGACCAAGGAACAGTGTCTTTATTAGGAGCGGATGGTCCCAATAAATGCTGTATCGCCGGTATGAGAAAGCAGGGCTAGGAAACGTCGGCTTCATAAGTAGCAGATACACTAGGGTGGTTTCTCATTATAGCCTGACATGGGACTCTGGAGCAGGTGTGCGGAATCGTAGAACAATAACGCAAGCGCAAAATGTACGACAGCCTAAAACTGCCGCGTTGTAATGCTCCTAAAAGCATAACACTTGTGTGCATAGATATACAGGCGGTGTAAGGTTAACACTTTTCATCTCCGTTTCAAAAATCTTAGCTTTGAGCGCGGGACTGTGCTTCACCCAGTAAACCTGAGGGATTGCTTTAAACCGCCCCACAATCTACTTCGAAGCTGACCGGGTGCCATCTTCCGTCGACCAATCACAAGGTGTCAATCAGCAGCAGAGCAGCGCACAGTAGACTGTCTGAAGCAGGGTATCGAGCATCTTCACATGAACCTGACACCATGTTCTAGACGTCAGTATTCTTGAGCACAGATACCATGATTGCGGTCACCTTAGGATGGTCAATGACAGCTGGACTGTGCGCAATATGTAAGAGTTTTGGGACGACGGAAAGCAAATTTTCCTTGCCACATTTCCACCATTCTGTAATCACACAGCAAGGAACCCCCCCCCCCCCCCCCCCCAGCTGCGTTTTGAGATTTTACTTAACGTGCGCAAATTCTAACGTTTTAGGACTAGAGAGATGGGATATTTACTTTTGAGTAAATTGGATAAAACAAAGCTGACAAAGTAAAATTCAATGTCTTATAGTCACCACTAATGTCGACCAACTGCACAATGTCTTACTCCAAACTTACTCCAAACTACGTGGTCAAGCCTAATTGTCGCGCATCCGCGTTCTACCTCCCCATGACGAGCAACCTAATTTTCTGCGGCGAGTTTATCAGAAAGATAGATAAGCTAGAGCATAACCAACCAACGTCCTGCTACCACAATCCCTCTTACCAAAGCAACAGAGGAAACGAGCGAGCCGTGCCTACATACCCCTCGTGGATATGGCACGGGTCGTGTGTTCAGCACCAGATGCCAGTCCTGACTCAGCGCCGACCGTACTCCCTCGCCATTGTTCCTTGTAAGCAAGCAGTGCTGCCAAACGGCGCTGTAAGGAGAGTTGCCTGACTGCACGCCGCTGTTTGTTTGTCCTGGTAGGCGTGCTGTTGGGCCGCCGTGTTCAGGCCACGCGTCCAGAGGCTCATCTGGCAGCAGGACCGTGTGTCTGGGGTGCGCAACTGCGCCATGCCGCACAGCGTGTGACCTAGATGTGCAACTGCGCCGCGTCGCACAGCGTGTGACCGAGGTGTGCAGCTGCACCATGTCACACATCAAACAGTAAAACAGTCCCAGCAAACAGTCTCAGCAAACAAACTCCGGCGATTCGTTTTCGCTTTATTTTCTCACGTCGGTGAGGCTGTCACAAGCATTCAAATGAGCCTGCTGTGATTACTCAATTGGCGAACGCCTTGACGCTGCCGTGTGTGCGTACAGACCGAACATCGTCCTGCTCAGTCTTTCCGTGGTCATACCCAGCCGGTAAAGGTTCGTGGACGGTCCTGCCCAGCCAGTATAGGTCCGTCCGTAGTCCTGCCTAGCCGGTATAGGTCCGTCCGTGGTCCTATCCAGCCGGTATAGGTCCGTCCGTGGTCCTGCCCAGCCGGTATAGGCCCGCCCGTGGTCCTGCCCAGCCGGTATAAGTCCGTCCGTGTTCCTATCCAGCCGGTATAGGTCCGTTAGTGGTCATGCCCAACCGGTATATGTCCGTCCGTGGTCCTATCCAGCCGGTATAGGTCCGTCCATGGTCCTACCCAGCCGGTATAGGCCCGTCAGTGGTCATGCCCAGCCGGTATATGTCCGTCCGTGGTCCTATCCAGCCGGTATAGGTCCGTCGGTGGTCCTGCCCAGCCGGCATAAGTCCATCCGTGGTCATGCCCAGTCGGTATATGTCCGTCGATGGTCCTGCCCAGTCGGCATAAGTCCGCTTGTGGTCCTTCCCAGCCAGTATTAGTCCGTCCGTGGTCCTGCCCAGCTGGTATAAGTCCGTTCGTGGTCCTGCCAAAACCGGTATAAGTACGTCCGTCTTCCTGCTCAGCCGGATAAGTCTGTCCGTGGTCCTGCCCAGCCAGCATTAGTCCGTCCGTAGTCCTGCCCAGCTGGTATAAGTCCGTTCGTGGTCCTGCTAAACCGGTATAAATACGTCCATCTTCCTGCTCAGCCGGTATAAGTCTGTCCGTGGTCCTGCCCAGCCGGTATAAGTCCGTCTGTGGGCCTGCCCAGCTGGTGAAGTCCGACCGAGCGTCGGTAAGCGAAGGATCGCCGACGCGCGGCCCCGCTCGGCGCCTGATGGAGTACGGCTTTTCAGACATGGATGCTGGGTCCGTCCCATGCCTTGAGTGTTTATCAGGAAGCGCATGGTCATGTGAAGCATGAAGTGTTCGTGCTCACACCACTGTTCGAGGACTGACGCTCCCTGGACGGCCGCCATCAGGCCCCACGACCGCCGTCGTCCCAGAATAGCAAGCTGAGCAACTCACCAACAACAGTCTTTGTGCCATAGGCGACGCATAAGCCGCACACAAACGTTTTGATGCCAGACGTGGCTTCGAGAGTGTTTTCCGCGGTGATCAAGTTCTTGTGTCGAGGTTCCTCGTGCTGTCTTAGTGGCATGTGCGTAGCAAAAGAGTGCAGCTATCATTACAGCGATGTATCAAATCACAGACTTTAACCCTACAACAATTCGCGTTTGGCTGAAATGAGTAAAAAGTTACGACATACCCTCCTGATCATTTGGTATCTCGTCTTTTTCTCCTTTTGACAGCAGCTTTTTCTCTTTACGTTGTAATAATTCCACAAGCCTCAGCCATGGGGCAACCAACCGTTCGAGCACTTCCAGTACAGCAGTGCAAGCGCAGTTGGCACAGGGGCACGTGCCTCTACCCCATTAGGTTCCGAGGGGCCCTTTTGAGGAGCATGGAGGTCGGAATTTACGCCTAAGGGCCCGATTTGATGGCCCGAAGAGCCCGAAAGGCCGGAGGTCGCATGCAAGGGCCGGACACTCCAATACCAGCCAGAAGAGCCCTGCACGCTGATCAGGGACCCCCTGAGCCGACAATGGCCCCTACATATTGGGTAAGCGCCACCAGCTACACACAGTCGCCTGCCTGCAAAATGGTGCCGGTGGGTCCATTTCCCTGGCAGTAGTAAAGCTGGAGCCGGCGATTTACCTGTGTTGGCAAGAGGCCTTGAGTTGGTCAGAGGCAGGGTTCGAGGAGGCCCAGAGAGCCTAGAGGGCCCACTGAATCCGACAACCAGGTGCCCGATTCTAAGGGTCTAGGGACACGAAGGGCTGGGCCAGGTGCGCTGGTCTCTTGGTCTTATCCAAGGGCACGGACTGCGGGGACGGGCCCTCAAATAACAGTCAGAGGGCCTTTACGGCCGATCGGGGACCCCTGAGTCTAACTGGTCCTATGTGTCGGTCGGGCACCACCATCCAACGTTTCCAATTAATATGTATAGCGAACAGCGTGCCCTTGCCGCAATGCCGTAGGTAGTCGTCGACACGTACCTAGAGTGCTCGTACGCACCACTTAAAGGGAATGCTTCACATCTGAAGATATTGAAACAGCATCAAATGTGATGAAGCAAGCTCACTTATAGCTGCTGATATGTTTCTTAGTGGAAAAGACTGCTCCAGACAGCACGATTCGCTGTTTAACAAATATGCTTCTCAATACGCCACGGTTTGATAACGTCGTCGTACCTTACACGACGTTGATTGAGAGCCAATTGACGGCTGTTATACCCGGAAATGGCGCTCACGAATGCCAGATGTGAATGTCTCGTCAATTACGCTTTTTCTCGATCTTAGTCACCAGATGGATTATGGAATGGCGGGATTTGAATGACTTTATCATGACGTCATGAACGTCAATGAATGCCACAGATGACTTTGCCTCTGAAATGCCACAGAGACTTTGGAATGCTCACTCAGGCATATACCTTTCCTCATTTTCGCGGGGATGTAGCTCAGAAACTAGAGGGGATTAGGTTTCAAGAACGGCAATTTGGGAACAGCACCGAAAGGTTGTTCAAGCAGGCCAGTTCAGTTTAAAAGCGCATATAAATGTGAAATACTCCTTTTAAGACTCGCCCGGGCGCGTCTCGCGTCCGGCTCGAGCGCGTCCATACCCTCGCGCTGGGCACGCTCATCCCACGCGCCCGTTCCCCGCGCCCATTCCTCGGTGGAGTCATTCCCCGGTGGAAACATTCCCCGAATTTTGGTCCGATTACGAATAGGACACATTACACTCACACATTGTTACACATACTTACGTCAGTCTCTCCCCTCTCCCATCCCCCAGTGTCAGCCGGGCGATCATCCACTTTCGTTAAAGCGTATTGTCATTGAGTGTACTAAATTTCAGCAGCGCCGCAAACATATATAGACCTACTGGCGTAGGCTTATAAGGACAAACCGCCTCAAACAAATAAGTGCAAAATGGAAAGTCGTTTTAGTTTGTGTGAGTTATTAAAACTTTTGCCTGTACAGGGTAACATGACCTACCTGATATGGGCATAGAACGGGCATCTCCCCGGGCCGGGCGCCCGTGTCCCCTCCCCGCTCGTCAAGGGTCCTCTCTAGTGGGGATCTTCCTCCCGTGGGGATCCTCCGGGGCTCACGGGAAGGAGAGCGGGGACTTTGGGGAGAAGCAAGGACTTTCCGAACAGGGACGGCGAGGGGAGGGGGCACGAACGGCAGCCGGAAGACACCCCGTGGTGGGACAGACTGACCTTCAGCCCTCTCCCGGGAACAATAAGGTGCCCACTAGTGTAGTGTAAGGTACACAAGGGGTCCCTTTCGCAGAAAAAAGTAATGGGGCTCATTAGTGTTGAATACAGTGGGTCGAAAATCAGTGGAAAAAACGAATCAGGCTATCGCGTGTTTGCTTAAGACCGTTCTTCTTTTGCAGAATCAACTGGTGAAACAAATTACATAAAAGGTTTTTAGCATGCGTACCAGCAGATTCAGCACCTCGAGGGCATGCGCAGCAATGACCTGGGTTGTAGCTTCCGCAGAACCGAACGGCGTTGGCCACTGCAAGTAATGCCAGATGGTGGGTGCTGTGCGCGTAAGACCGACCGTCGTAAAAATGGTTTCGAATGCCTTTTGAAATTCATAGAAGTCATTCAAAGATGAGGCCGGGTGCATCTTTTCTACTGCTTTGAGATTGTCCTTAGGACAGATAAATAGTTAAAACAACACGAAGAAGAGATAACTATTACTGTTTCAGATTTTCGGTTCAATTCTACTTTGCGCGGCCGTAATAGCCAATCCGTTCTCATCATCAATCTGAAAATTGCACAGGTGAAATACACCCCCGGAATACCTCCGAAATGTGCAATTTGATAATCCTGCAAAGTAATCCTACACATTCTTTCGAATGCATTTTCACTTTCGTCCTCCCGTTGACCACGGCTCAGTGTCAGCCGCGGGACCAACGCTGCGCGGCCTATGGAGACTACAACGTCTGACATCGAGTGTTTGCTTGCCAAGATTTGCAAGCGGGCAACTACGTTACATAAGTTGCATCATGTATCAATTCTGACTGAATGTTGAGCATTTCCAGACAAACATGGCTTGGCAGCGTTGGTGTCAAATTTTTATTTGTTTTGATCTACATTCGCAGGGGTCATATCTCTGTACAGCCCATGTAAACCAATTTGAAAGAGGCTTCTTAGTTCTATCGGTTTAGAAAGAGTCAACTGGATCATTGCAAAATGAACAGTGCCAGTGATTTATTTCATGCAGTCGTTTAATGCATATTTATTGATTATGAACTTCAGGCAGAGTTGATCTTGCGGTAGTTTTTGGCTTCTATTCTAGTTATAGCAGGTAAAAATGAAAATATGAGAGGCAGAGCTCCTTCATTAACAACTAGAACATGTTCGGCTAGTTTTAGTGTGTGTGTGGGGGGGGGGGGGGGGCTGTTCGAGTAAGAACAACCGTTGTAAAATGGTTTTTGAATGTATTCTAAAATTGATTTGTGCCCTTTCAAGACAAGGCTGGGCGCATCTTTTTCTACAACTTCGAAGCTCTTACCATGAGGGGCCCTTTATCAAGCCTGAGTCCCTCTCCCCTCACCAAGGCTCTGGCCGCGCGCCTGCTCCAGCGTGTTAATGTTTTATCCCATGTGCCTTCCTTTACTGTTGGAGGCAAAACGTCGTTGGCAATGTTGAATTTGGTCTAGGTTTCAGCTACCAGGAAGTTCGATTCGTTTTAGTTCTTCCTTTTGAAATTTGTTGCGGCTAGAAAGCCACCTTTTTAGAATCTTGCTGTTCTGCTTGCTCTAGCGTATCCAGAACTTCTTCGGTAGATCGCCCATGTTTTGCCTCCTTTTGTGGAGAGGAGTCAGGGCATAAAATCACAGCCAGTGATCGAGTCACCAACAGGCGTCACTCGATCACGTCAAACAGCACGCCGTTTTCTGGCGCACGCGAGCCGTTTTTTGTCCCAGGACCCCGGACGGCCTAATAGAGTCACAGTGCGACTTTTTGCCAACACAAGATTGATGCTGGCGTAGGACGGCACGGCTTGGCTGCGGCTGAGGGGTGTCGCGTGTCGGTGAAGGCCTCGAGACCCCGGAGTCCTGCAGCATTGTCCAGTGTCACCCCCTACCACAAACACATGCCCAGGATTACTAACGAGAGAGGGACGTGCCACATGCAGCTGAAGCAGAAAGAAACGGATCGGGGTCGGGAGGCGTGGAAATAACGAATCGCGAGCGGAATGAGTGCCACGGAGATGACCAATTTGGACGCGAATAACATATTACGGTCAATTTGGGAAGTGATTCATAAGACACGGCCACTCGGACCGTAATTTCACGACCGTTGTAGCATCATTGCCGTGACCACGCCGTACGTTCGGTGTCAGGACCATGACCACACTCATAGCATGACAGGCTCAAAAAAGCATTCACCGTCATTATTACGTGATTGCGACCTTTAGCGGGCGTCTCACCTTTAGAGGAATGTTTCAAAACATACCCTAGTGAAGCATTATGACACCTTATGGCTATAACAATAAAGACACGCCTAATGATCGCGCTAGGTAGTGCCACTGCAGGACCGTTGAGACATAATAGGGCGATCAATTTTCACGATTGATGAGTCCAAATTACACTGTCAACGCCTTGTAACGGCGCTACGTTTCTTCCCTGCGGTCGCAACTGCTGTCGTCATGCCAGCCACCGTGAGCACCTGGTGCGAATAAAAGACTTTCTGATTGGCCCAGCGGGTAAGACCATGTTACCGATTAGTTGGTTGGTTGCAGATTAAGCCAGTGCGCGACATGGATATGTCATACGCTCCCGAAGCCAGAGTGCGCATCGAAAACAGCGACTGTGGTGGGCGCCACAGAGATTAAAGTCGTAGCATAATGTTTCGTTGAATTCGCGGGGGTAAAAGTCTCATCTTCGCATATCTTTTTGTCTTAGAAGGATGCATTTTTTCGTAGCATTTATTGCACAAACACTTTGACACATGAGTGTTTTGTAAACATCACTGAATACACAGACTGGGAAAAGTAACGCGGATGGGATGTGTTGCTTGGACGTAGTGAGCAGGAAGTCAACAAAGATTTTTCCCGCAGGGTCGGGAACTTCAAATTGCCACTATGGGCTATCTAGACGGTTTTCGAGAAAATCTGTATCACTGATCAAAGCATACGCGTCTGATGTAACAATAAGTAAAAAGCGAAAAAGGTGGGATAATGGGATCATGACTTCAAATGATGGAAACAATCGAGGCAATGAAATGAGGCGAAGGGTTTGTGCAATGAACGAACACTTATGACGGAGCGAGCGCTCCCAGCGAGCAGGGCAGCTGCATTACTGAATCTTTAAAATGCCACATATCTATATGCACTTCACATGAATCGCGCCTGGCACAGCATAGCAAATCGTGTGCACAAAGAAAAGGGTTTGCAAAACAGTCCCGTTACGCAAGCAAATGCAGATAGCCTTGGTGAAGTAATCTGATTACCCAACTGAAAAATATTTTGTCTTAGAACGTCTTTTTATGTCATTACTTTATCATATCGCAGGTGCGTGGCTCAACTTCCTGCGATATCGGCCCTCCTACCAGCGTAGGCGACGCCATATGACCTTAATTGCGGAGTGATTCACAAATCCCCAATGACATACCAAGAACCATGAAATATTCACATGCAATACATATACTTCAAACCTTGAGGTACATACCTTTTGGGGAATGAATATCACTCCAGGGTTTGTTGCTGCTTTACAGCTGTATCTAGCAGCGGACACCATTTTCCCCTCTTGCCATTGCAAGAATCGTGTTCGAACCTCCCGTGGCGGCAGTCGGAAGACCATGTTTGGTGCATGAAGGCTTAGGCTGCTTGGCTGGCTGCCAGCACGGCGGACTTGTGCAGCTGAGGCCGTTTGGTTACGGAATCAATCTCTCGGGGCTCTCCGTAGACGAACGTCGAGTCACGTGTGCACGCCAGGCGGACATCGAATCACGTGTGCACCGTGCACCAACCGTGCAGCCGCGCTGGAGCCGACCCTGGCTGGCTTGCACTGCACCGCGGCGCAGGCCTGCGTCGCAGTCCTGTGACCTTGACCTTGGCTGGCCTGCACCGTGGCGCGGTCCTGTGACCGTGTCATCGCGCCGCCGGCGGTGGTCCCACATACGGCGCACTGCGTCTGTCACAGCGGTGTGATATATCTTCTGCTGCATGCTTGTCCCAACTGTTGCACCACAGCCCTAGCACAGCCATCGCACCCCTAGCATGCATGTGAACCTGTACCAACGTGCGTCCCGGTTGTCATGTCGTGTGCATTTCACACATCAGTGTAAGCTGACCAATGTGAGCAGGAGGTCAGTGTGCGTGCAGGGCTCCGGCGGCCGTGAGCGACGACCCTTACACGGTATGCGCGTCCGTGCTTCAGGCTACGCCTACATCATCGCGCCGTGGCTGGCGCTGGTGGCGGAGTCGCTGGAGATGTTCACGCTTCACCTGGCCTGGATGGCGGCCGTCCTCTTCACCATCCGGCCAGAGCTCGCCCGCCATCGAGGCCACCACACAGGCCGTCATCACCGTCTGCCACTATGGCATAGGTCAGTGGATGGGGGATGTCTCTGGAGGTCGACAGACGGTCACCAACGTCTGCAACCGCAGCATATGTCAGTGACGAGGGATGGCGCTGGAGGACGACAGACGGTCATCACCGTCTGCCACTAAGGCATAGGTCAGTGAATGGGGATGTCGCTAGAAGACAGCCATAGACGGTAACCAACGTCTGCCAATGCGGCATGGGACAGTGGATGCGGAAAGCCATGCAGTGGCGAAGTAGCTCCGTCGGGACCGGTTCGGCTTCCAAGCTGGAGGCCCGGGATGGAGTCCCGGCTGACGCCTTAGCTTCTGGCCTCTGGGAACAAAAGCCGGAGCGGTCGCAGTGGCCTCTGGTGATAACCGGCTGCTGGTAGGCGGCTGCGCTCCGACCTGCTGGTAAACGGCTCCGTTCCGACCTGCTGGTAAACGGCTCCGCTCAGAACTGCTGGTAAGCGGCTCGGCTTCGATCTGATGGTAAGCGGCTCCGTTCCGACATGCCGGTAAACGGCTCCGTTCCGACCTGCTGGTAAGCAGTTCCGCTCCGACTTGCTGGTAAGCGGCTCCGCTTTGACCTGCTGGTAGGCGGCTCCGCTCCGACCTGCTGGTAAGCGGCTCGGCTCCGACCTGCTGGTTAGCAGTTCCGCTCAAACCTGTTGGTAAGTGTCTTCGCTCCGACCGGCTGGTAAGCGGCTCCGCTCCAACCTGCTGGTAAGCGGCTCCGCTATGACTTGCTGGTAGGCGGCTCCGCTTTGACCTGCTAGTAGGCGGATCCGCTCCTACCTGCTAGTAAGCGGCTCGGCTCCGGCCTGCTGGTAAGCGGATCCGCTCTGACCTGCCGGTAAGCGGCTGGTAAGCAATTCCGCTCAAACCTGCCGGTAAGTGGCTCCTGCTTCCACCTACTGGTAAGCGGCTCTGCTCCGACCTGCTGGTAAGCGGTTCCGCTCCGACCTGCTGGTAAGCGGCTCGGCTCCGACCTGCTGGCAAGCAGGTCCGACTCCAACCTGCTGGTAAGTGATTCCGCTTCGACCTGTCGGTAAGCAGTTCCGCTCCGACCTGCTCGTAACGAGGGCAGGTCGAACATCGGTTTAAGGCAACGTCAAAACTATATGAACCGGCTTCACACTAACGAAAATGCCCACGAAGGCTCATAGCTCCGCTGCTAGCATACGCGCGCACTTAAGTCTCGTCGATAACTCGAACTTAACGAAATTTCCACCCAAGAGGTCACCAGTTGCTGAACACGCATTGTTTATGGGACGTGCGCATATGGTGCATGGATTCATGCCTCGCTTTGATGACCAGTGAGTGCTGGCCACCATTAGAGCACGCCGATAGCTTTTGTCCCTTTCATTGGTAAGTAATGGTAGATTTGCGTTGCCAACTTACTGCTAATATCTTATTCTTGTCGTCATATCGTCATGTGGACCGTATGGCAAACGCTGGCTTTATATGATTTCGGCCTCAACATGACTCCGGGAATAGTCTTCCAAATGGAAGGTTCACTTCTGAAATCGATTCGAGTGGCATCCTCACGGCGACAACAGCTACATGGTCATGGTCACAACATCCATCAGCTGGGGACCATATGCGATCAGTGGTGGGGAAACAGAAGCTGTGAGCTCATAACAGCCCACATACAGCGGTCATATTATTTTCGTTTTGTTTGCTTTCCACATAAGGTGTCGGGAATGCCGAGGATGCCCTCCGTGGTTTATATTTGAGCCGATTCGTCATAATCTGCAAACCAATTCGGATGATATAGATTCGAAATGCATCAGCGTTCGAGGGGATATTTTCTTTCCACCTTGACACAAAACAGATGAGACAGACATCGACGCCGTCTGTCGGGAATATAGCACGGCTCTAGAGACTCTAATGCATATCACCCGCCTATCAAACACCTGGCCACAGAATTTAACGATCTGAGCTATTTTTTGCCTTATGACATCGACTCATTGTCTGTATACATGTTACCCAAACCCCACGCATAACTTTCTACATTTTACAAAATTTGGGCTGTGAGGCGCAGTACACAACCGTGCTGCGCCACAACTGCCGAGGTTTCTGCCCCCAGTTACGTGGCGCCGCCCGGCTTTGCTGTGGCGGGCTCGTCGCTACGGGGCAGCTCAGCTCCCGAAGCTGCCTTGATCGCGGCCGCCGACCCAGCACGGCCATAAGCAGGGCCATAACGGTACTCGGTCGGGGCAGATCCGGCAAGCCAGTCGGCACCGGCTGGACGGCTCGGATCGCCCCGCTCTCTGTCCGCGAGACGGCGGCCCTTCGCCCCGGAGGGTGTCAGGCCATTGGATCAGCTGGCCTGCCTGTCATGTCTCAGTCCCTTCGCTGTTCAGCCAATGTGATTGCTCTGTCTTGTGAGATCATTTCTTCTTTAAGTCATCAAGATGGAACGCATGTGCATTATGTGCACATGCATGGATATGCATACGCTATGTTACCAGCGCGTACCAGTGCGTATGCTCACCGGTGCATGCCGTTGTTTTGGCGTTCTAAGTTAGGACCACAGCACACGAATTGTGAAATTGCGGAACGTACATATTTCCTGAAATCGTCATGGGTAATCGTTGTCGGGCCAACCGTCCTACGCCAGAATCTATCACGCTAGAAAGAGATGACCATGAGCTCGAAATATGTAGCAGCGCTCTCTCAATCGAAGGTGAAAAACTTACGTTTACTCCTGATGTTCTTCTTGGTTCAGCTGCTTTATTAGGCGATAATACTCAGCGGTTGAGTTAACAATAATGATGCGAAGGTTTACGATAAGTGAAATTTAAAACCTACGAATAATCTAACAAATTAAAGAGCTCCATGACCGCATGTAAAACTGTGCTGTGCAAGTGAAGGCGAACACCACAAGATAAACAGACGCCTGTGCTGAAAAAGATGAAAACTGTCTTTAAAAAATGCTTCAAATTTGGTGATATTAAAGTAATCATCACACATAATGAAATAAGTTCACTTAAAATTTTAGGTGTATTTAAGCGGAAAAGAATGCTCTTAAGCGAAAAAGAGTGCGACAAAACAATTGCTTAGCTAAGTACATATGGTCCTGGAAGCGTAATTGTATGATTACGTCATCGTACCTTGCACAAAACTGAAGAAGAGCCAATTGGCGGCTATATTGGAAATCATATGCACGAACGTCAGATGTGAATGACTCGATCATTGCATTTTTATTGGCCTTGATCGTCGCATGGCTTATGGAATGACAGAATTTGAATGACGTTATTATCATGTTATGTATACCGTGGTGGCCTAAAATACTCTCCCCGAAATAGTCTTCCCATCTTCGTGGAGATGTAGCTCAGATGCTAAGGGGGTTTATGTCTTAATATCAGGGCTGATAACTACACTGAATGATTTTCAAGATGGCTATTTCAGGTCAAAACCCCATACAGATGTACATAGAACACCCCTTTAACACTATGGGACACGACCCCATAGCAACCCGACAAGCGACTGGCGCTGCTCGCTTGATGCAACTCAAGGCTTTGGCCGGTATATTAACAATGGCACATTTGCACCATTGCCCGTGACGGCCGTTTCCTGCGGTTCCGTAAAATGCCCCCTGGTTTTTTACCTCTACCTATTGTGACACAAGGCTTTAAAGGGATCGCTGCTTTTGTGTGATATACATCAATTCTATGTGTACCTGGATCCTCAAGTAAACTGGTGCTATATTTATCCTCCGTATCCAGCGTATTATCGCATAGGTATAGGTTCGTTTTCGTGCTGGTAATGCCTCCCATTACTTCAATGCAACAAACTCGCATACGTCATTTTGCAAGTACGTATCTGATGCAAATCATGCACCTTCTCGCACATACAGCTGAGTTACATTGTTCGGTTATGTTTGGCATAGGTGGCAAAAGCACGTTATACTGTTTATTTCTCACATAGCCTACATTATTTTTGGCATGTGCATGCATGCACATGACATCCGCGGAAATGTACACGGTTTCCAAGATTTCTTCACGGGAAGCGGCTCCTGGCTTCTAGTTTTGGAAGATGAAAGAGCTGGGGGAATAATTTGACATCAAGTAGGATGCGAGAAAATTAGCACGGCACGTACTTGTGCTTCTTTGATGACTTCATATGACAGGCTCACCATCATTCCCGCGCATTGTTCTTACCGTAGGTGCAGAGGTGCGCACGAAACCCTCTAAAGGTCAACATGTGCCTCGATGTGAGTGCACTCATCTTTATGGTGCACGATAAAAACAACTGCGCGGGTCGTGTGGGCGCCTGTGGTGGTGAAACGTCCGCCAAACATCCTTGTTACCGGGAATCGCAAACCGCCCACTTCCCAGCTCCGACAAACATTCCCTCTGCCGAGCTCGGAGTGCATGATTGTGTGTTTTGCTCTGGGTGTCAATCACCGGTGGCGACCCCTGACTGCTGTGGGCTCGAGTTGGGCACGTCATCTGGCGCACCAACGGCATTATCCTGATGATCCGGTTTCTGCTCGTCCGCGGTGTGGTACCGCTTGGCGCCGTCTGTTTTGGCGTCGCTGACCTGACCCACCAGACCAGACCATCCGGTCTGGTGTCGTTGATCTGGTACCTGGCCGAACCTTTTCAACACAGGTCCCCGCATTGTGTGCGGACGGGTGATGCCCGCTGTGCTCACCCGGCTCGTGTGGCCTCAAGTCCGGTCCCGGGGCTGGGGCGGTACGGTACCTGCTGATCTGACCCGTGTGACTTCAAGTTGCGGTCCCGGGCCAGGGCGGGTACGGTAACCTGCTGATCTGACCCGTGTGGACCTTAGGCCGCGGTCTGGTGCTGGCGCGGTGCAGTACTCGCTGATCCGACCCGCGTGACCTTGGTCGCGGTTCTGGGGCTGGCGTGGTGAAGCACCCGCTGATCTGACCCGTGTGACCTCAGGTCGCGGTCTGGGGGCCGGCGTGGTGCGGTACCTGCTGCCGCTGACCTCCGGGTTCCTGCTGCTCTGCGCCGGCTCAGTGCTGGCGGCCGCCTCCTCTGTGCTCTACATGCTCATCTACTACTGCTGCCGAACGCTGCCGCCCCGCCGGCACAGCTATGGAAGACACAAGCGGGAGATGTACAGCAGTAGCGGTGAGTGGCGCCACGTACCGGCCGAGCCCACATGATGCTCGCGTCGGGTCCTGGACCCGATCCGGGAGACGCGGGAGCTCCCGGGGCTGCACAGCGAGGCGTCAGTGGTCCAAAAGTTGGAGGGCGAGGGAGGAAAGCGGTATAAAACATTGAAGGTCACTTTGATTTGGAGCTCTAATTCTTTCCGCAGCTTGCTAAGCATGATCAACTTTTAAGATGTCAAACCTTATGAGTGGGGTCTGGGTCTGGCCGTCCTTATGTGATGTTTGATTCGCTTGCTGATCGGTGCTTTTTCAACCCCCTTTTGGGCCTTACAACACTGGCACAGTACTTTTTTTCTATTCTGAAGTTCTGGGTCGGCGGGCAAGACTTGTTGCCGAGTCGGAACGCCAAAAATTAAAACTGAAATCCGCAAAAATACTTTGAGTTATCACTGCTCAGCTCACGTGAAGAGGTTGCATGCATGCCATATGTGCCATTCCAACCACACACCAGTTCTCAAACTGGTATTACACATCAAGCACAAGCAACAGGAGCTCATCACATTGGAACATAGGGGTGGTGAGTGTGTACATTTTGGGGATGGACATAATCCAGGGAGGTATTCCTTGGACACTGAGTTACCTTGTCGCTGCTGCTTCTTACGATGAAGTACGTCCTTTTTAAAATGTTTTCACTCCAAGGATGTCATTCGGTCACTTGTCCATTGCCTGTACTAAGCGCCGAGTCGTGTTCACACTGACTACTGTTCGACAGGCGCCATGCTGAACGGAACGTACGCGCCACTGACAGCAGCGCCACAATGGCGTCTGAGACGTGCGCCCCGAGCTCTCCAGCCGACCGGCAGAGCTCCCCAGCCGACCGGCAGAACTCCCCAGCTGACCGACAGAACTCCCCAGCCGACCGGCAGAGCTCCCGCAGTTGACCGGTAGAGCTCCCCAGCCGACCGGCAGAATTCCCCAGCCGACCGGTAGAACTCCCCAGCCGACCGGCAGGACCCTGCAGCATATGGGTGAGCTCCCCAGCCGACCGGCAGAATTCCCCAGCCGACCGTAGAACTCCCCAGCCGACCGGGCAGGACCCTGGCAGCATATGGGTGAAGCTCCCGCCGACCGGCAGAACTCACTAGCCGACCGGCAGAACTCCCCAGCCGACCGGCAGCCGTTCCCCGCCGACGACCGAGCTCCGCAGACGCCGCTGTCCACGCAGTGAGTCATCAGGCAGCTTGTCGCCAGCTCTGTTGCGGAAACGGCTCACACCAAGGCCACAGACCGCCGATACCTGAATGACTTTGGAGAAGGCAGGGTCCGTACACACCGCACTGCCCATGCCGACGACAGCTAGAGTCAGAGCCGCCATACCACAACGTCGCACTGACCACAGCTGGAGTCGGAGGTCGGAGTCGGAGTCGGCAAGCACGGTCCGACGCCGGTGCGTGCCCTGGAGGTGGCCGCTGCCCTCTGTCGCCCGGAGGTCTCCTTTGAGACAGCGCCGCTAGTGTCACCATCTCTTGTCGGCGCCGTCCCGTGGTGGCAACGCGCGCGCGCGCGTGTTTGTGTGCGGAGGACTGTGTCAACAGCCCTGTGACACGCGCCAGCTGACACTCGTGAGTGGATGGAAAGGCGCCGTTGACAGCGAGCCGGCGCGTGAGAGGTCAGCGTCATCGGACCACACCGCCATGACACGAGCAAATGGTTTGCTTTGAAAACCTCGTGTCGTTGGCCGGATTAACGTCAACGCTACAATAACGATAGTTGGTAGCGTCAAGGCGATACATGTGCACTGAATTTGCCGGACACAGGATAGCCGCCCACGCGCTGCCACCAGCGGATCGCCCGTTCGCAGTGTCTGGCGCTGTAAGTCATGCAGTTACTAGAGATGGGTTGCATCTTGTTAAATGTGAAAGGTTTTGATTTGTCTTACCAACCTTGTATTACATATTAGTTACGGTGTCTTCAAATGCATTTTCATGATCATGTCATGTTGTTAGCATATATAAGAGCGTAGTTGGTGGATTACAGATTATGCCCTGCCACGATTCCCTGCGGTTTTACTCAGCGGTGACTTTCTTTTAAAGCTTTGTTTTCAAACAGCTGACAGTCGCCCCCGTGTCGTAGTCGGCCAAGACACCGATCCCGCTCCACTTGTGCGCCGAGCGGAAGCGTCGTCGACGACTCAGTGACCACACATTAACGCCTGCTATGTCCACTGGGGCCATGTCAACCGCACAGCTGATTAAGCCGCGCGCGAAGTGATTGTTTTCCTTTTTGTTTTGTTTTTCAAATACAGAAGCATCCACGGTCTGGCGTGTCGTGTGATATCGCTTCCTCCCAACACCGAATCAACATGCTTGATATTTTCCAAAAGGAGGAGACCGATGTGATCTGGCGGATGCCAGGTCCCACCTTGCGGGTCTGTCATGGATCCAGTCTTCGGATCGGCATTGATAGCAGCGAGTTTGCGGATCTTTGGATCGATTGATCGCGTCACTATGCGGTTATGCTGTAATATTTTCGGTGCTAAATCAAGCACCGGTTTCTTACGGCATCGTAAACCATCGCAACGTCATGCCAACTGGTCGTCGAACATGAGAGCCATGAGAGCCCTTCCTGCCAGGGTGAGAGGCAGGCGACGCCATATAGCCTTAGTAGCTGGGTGCGTCCGTAAAGCCCCAATGACAGACAGACGCAGACAGAACATGAGAGCCTAATGCGGGAGCACCGAAAACAATAAGCACAACTAGGTCCAGATGACAACACGGGGTTGCAACGTCACCAAACCACAACGTTGGGCGAGACACAGATCATACATTTATCACGCTTTGCCATCGAGTGGTTATTCGAGGGTCACCGCATTCTTGCAGAAATATAACTTGTCACTGTTAACATTACAGTCAAAGTTGTCACTCAACTGATTGTCACCCAGCTGGCTGGGTTTGACTGGATATGAGTTGACTGAACTGTCACGTGAGTTGACATATCAGGACCACCTTGCATGCTCGGTAAGCTTCCCATTAACAGTCTGCTGACTTCTTCTTTCTCTACGATTTTTTACAAGCCTGATGTATTGATAAACCAAGAACTAACGGCACAATCTGGAGACCTCTCAGTGCTTGATGTGTCCTTCTCACAGAAAAGAAGGGATACTTTTGCATGACTACGCTCACACAACTTGGGATTAGAATATATATATATATATATATATACGGACTGCTTTCTTAGAAGCCATGGCATGTGCGGACTTGTAATACAGTATAATTAGAGCGGTCATGGTTTGAAATCAAACATTTAATTCGTACTTTTTGGTAGGATATGTTTCTGTGATGTGAGCCCACGCTAAGCGGCTCTTGTTTGGTGAGCCCTGGCCTGATCGTAAACTTCCGAGTCAACGGCAGAACTTGGCAGCGAAAGCTTAACGCGCCGACATGACCGGCACAGTCCATCCTGCCCTCTGGCGCCAGCTGACCGTCAGAGCGGCCGTCGTCACTGGCCGCGGGCTGCCCCAGTCGGTGACCTACAGTGAACCCGGCAGTCGAACCCACCGCGCCGCAGGTCTGTGAAATGGAAGGCGAGGCACTCTTACCAGCTGAACTGTCGGGATGGACTAAAGTTAACTGCGGGACGGGACGATTTAAAGTGCGGCCCGGCGGTGTATCTTCCACCTCGTACCTCAAACGGTGCCGAGGAATGGAATCAACATTTTGTGAGGTGTGTCCAAGAGGTGCTGTGGACATTGGTATTGGAACACTGTTGACAGACTTCGCGAAGAGCTCTGACCATGACCGCAGCTTCGAGACGTCGAATTTCGTCAAGATAGCGCAGCTTCGAACGTCGAGTTTCATCAGTATAAGCGCAGTTTCGAGACGTCGAGTTTCGTCAACATAGCGCAGCTTCGGGACGGCGAGTTTCGTCAATACAGCCAATGCTCTTTTGATAGCGCCGTTTAACCACTTACTCCTGCCTATACCGAACGTCGATTATTTTCATCATGAGAACGCCGAACTCATCACACCGAAACACTTAATCCACAGCCTGCGTTGCTTATATCAACTTCCATCAGGTGTTCAAACGTTGGACGTTAGCTACGTTGAATAAATAGGGTGCTCCATGTTTTGTGTTGGGTTTCGAACTGAGGTAGCCATTTTGAAGATCTTCCGGTGCAGTTCACAGCCCTGCCCGTATTACAATCTTAAAACCATCTGAATTCTGAACTAGACATTCACGAAATTGCGGAACTACTTCAAGGTCACCAAAGCATGCATAGCGCTACAGACACGTCTTTCAAACATTGCCACCTTGTTGGCCATGCGGCGTCCAGGGCCAAGGCAAGAACAACCATTGGCGTATTCGCGTCTGGCGTACGTGAACATGATTTCTGGAGCCGAAGAACTCCAACAGACACAGATACAATTGCATAGGTCGATACAAATATTACCACTAGTAAAGGCCTCACGGCATGAAATAAAACGTCCTTCGGTGGTCAGGAAATAAACCCGAAGCAATGACAGGACTGCAAACTGGCTGTGGAATGGACACAACCACAGGTTAAAAACCTAATACATAGCATCCCCACCGCAGATCACCTCCGCGTTTGCGATGTTTTTTCCGCTATCCCTACCGACGATACATCCTGAGCGCTCCACTCGTGCCATCTGTCGGCCACGGCGGGAGTCAACTGGCTCGTGGAACACGGTGGACAGACGCACGAATGACGCGCGGTATAAGGTCGCTTACATACAGCAGCCGAGAAAACGGAGAGAAACAGGCATCCACCCTGCCCGAGATGCGCTTACTTTGATAACAACGCTCTTGCACCCATCCCAACACTGACCAAGGCTCTCATGTATCTATTTTAAATGCGTAAAACCGGTGACTTTCTGGAACATATCACTGTAGGCACTGGTCGCAAACTTATGGCGGTTTTCGGCAGCAAGAAGCCCAATTTTAGGCGTTGTTTAAGTATTGATACGTATCTCAAAACCTAAATCAGATGGAGGTGCTAAGCAACAGCACGGACAAAAAAGTACCAAAAGTAGGGGAAAACACCATCTACAAATCACTACCGGACCTCAAAAACCGTAGGGCAAGTAATCGACCGGAAAGCAACCAAAGTTGGTCTGCTTTTTTAATAGCGCGAGACACGTTGTCACGCTCCTTTTATACAGCGTCAGCGACTGCATTCGTCATGTCAAAGCTCAGGGCTCACGGGGCAACCGGGGTTAGAAACTGGGCTACCTCGTGTGAGTTCCAGGTGCTTACCACCTGGCCATGACGCCCCCCGTGTCAGTCTGCTGATTTACAGCGTTAGATACATACGAATGGGGCAAATCAAATGACGTCAATAACAAGATTTGCAAAAAGAAGCAAAAACAAAAAACACTCACGTGCACACGTTGACGAGGGTCATTGTGACGTAATCCGGGCATTACAACGCACTCTGATCATGAGACTATATGGCATCGCCTGCCTCTCACAAGGCCGGCGCCACGGGAATTGAACTCCGTACCTCTGGTCCCCAGGCGCGCAGATGCACCAAAATACACTAACGGTACCCTCGGTGAGGGATCTTAAAGTGCATTTCAAGATCCATCGGCAAATGTCTCTAAAGACGGCTGGTTCCACTTAGAGATGGTCTGTATCATCTCCATGAATATCATACTTCCGTTTGCTATGACCCAATCACCCCACGCTGCCAGCGCCCCACTAAGGCAAGTTGCGCAGCTCTGTCGTCGACAACAATGTAGCTATTCACTCTTTTCACCGATATATCTAATAATGTTCTGTTTCAAACCTCCATTCTTTGAAGCTCACTCTATCCGTCAGAACATCTTCCTGACAAAAAAAAACAAAACACAAGTTGGTCGGTCCGTTTTCACAGCTGTATTAGAACTGTGGCACACACCAAACCAAGTGGCCATATCACTTCCACATAACCAGCACATACACCCCGAACGTCTAGCTCGCCGCCGGCAGCCGCTCAAACGGCCGTCGAGATGGCCTCCGTGTACTTCTTGATCCTCGAGGCGATCGACATGTCCACATACTTGTCGCCGACGGTGACCACCATGGCCACCCACGATGGCAGGGTCCACCTTGGTGGAGTACTTCAGCACCTCGCCCTTCTTGAGGAACGCCTTGAGCGTGGCCTCCACTTCCTTTTGGCCGGCGGCGTCTAGCGGCTTGGCTGTCGTCAACCTCGCACACCACCTGCGGAGCGGTCAGAGGTCAGGGACGGGACATCTCAGCGGCCACCTGCGGAGCGGGCAGTGGTCAGGGACGGGACACCTCAGCGGCCACCTGCGGAGCGGTCAGTGGTCAGGGCGGGACATCTCAGCGGCCACCTGCGGAGCGGTCAGTGGTCAGGGACGGGGGCACCTCAGAGCACATCACCTGCGGAGCGATCAGGGTCGTGGGTGGGCACCTCAGAGCACACCACCTGCGGGGCGGTCAGTGGTCAGGGACGGGGCACCTCAGAGCACACCACCTGCGGGGCGGTCAGTGGTCAGGGACGGGGCACCTCAGAGCACACCACCTGCGGAGCGGTCAGGGTCAGGGCCGGGGCACCTCAGCGGCCGCACCGCAGCATGCAGTCGCTCAGAGCACACCACAGCCCTGCAGACTACCTGACACGAACGCTCCCTCCAGGAATTGTACCTAAACGATGCACTTGCGCACTACCCTAGGCACACGAAAACCGTGGTGCCACGGCACGAGACCGGCGCAGGTTCCTGAAGATACACTTCTGCGCGCAGGCGATGAACGAAGCTGCCACTGGCGCCACCTGCTGTGCACATACGAAACCTTCCTTTTCAACGAACGACATCCCAGCCTCGGCCTTTCAGCGTTTGCCGCTCACCACACGATCCTCGGACGTGCACGTCATACTCACACGGATCTCGGAAAAGGAGTGGCGGTTAGCTATTTGCCGATGACTCCACATGATCGTAACAGACAGATAAACTTCGGGGAAAAACGTTATGATGGATGCACAAAGATCTATGCTCTTCCAGGACCGTGGCGAGGAAAACGACACTAGGGCAAGAGGTAAGCAAGACATGTGGACACCGCAAGCAGGGCGAGGGACAGTAGGTTATGGGAGGCCTACAGTGGTTCGACAAGATAAGTACTGCAACAAAAACTCCTACAGATGGGAGCATGTTCCGACATTGCTTTTGCTGTCAACACTTATGCACGACATTAGTACCACACCACCATACAGCTTAAACAGGAAAAATGTATACCTGTCATCACTTACACTGCAAGAGCTTATGCACATATTACACACGAAAACTGCATCTACTGCAGACTTATACGCAACACTGGTACCACACCACAAAACCCATACCTATACAGACATTACAACACACCTGTGAAACCAGACTTACAGACATCACGCACGCCATTTCATGCAGCGCAGACTTATACGCGACATAGGTAATTCGCCACAAAGCCTATGCTTCAAAAACTTACACCCATTATTACATATTCTGCAACATCGTGTACAGTCCTTGCTTATGTACATTACTTCCACTGCAAGGACTCACATGCAACAGGAGTGCAACAAGACAAAACTCGTGCTTACAAAATGCATGGCTGTCATTACTTTTACCGCAAGAACTTGTGCATTCTTGACATATAATGAACACCTCCTATATCTCCGATCACCCAACATACTTTCTGTAGCGTGCAAAATGCGTGGACACTTAGCAGGAGTGTGGGAACAACTCGCAGGTCAGAAGGGAACCCCAACTCAGTCGGGGACCCCACCCACCCTCATGTGTGACAGGAATGTGTGTCACATTCTGAACAAACGCCTTATTCATACATTTTGGAGCAGGTTTGGCATTCATCCAGGCTGAGCCCAAACTTATTTTGCCAAACTGCGGCACAACAGCGTACGTTTGTCAGTAGACGCAATGTTAGGTCGAGCCATTGCCGTCGTAGGTCTGTCCATCACAACAATTACGCCAGGGTTGACGTGCCAACACCATGGAGTGGGCACCCGTAATCTGATTTCATTCGTCCCCGTGCACCCATGTGTTCGTTACCTCCGGGACTTTGGCGAGGCTTAAGGGCTGCAGGCTGATGGCTGGATTTCAATTTAGTCGTGCAGCACTAACTTACATGTTGGGGTAAAATTGCCTGTTGCACGTAAGTAATACTGTATAAATCTTTGCTGAGGAAGCCAAGGCGGGGGTACATATTTTTGCAGCATGAGTTTTGTCATGTGACAGTCATGTACTAGATGGGTTTTGCACCAGAAGAAATATCCTGTATGAGTAAAGAATATACAACATTTTGCAATCCATGAAATAGCAGGCATATGTTTTTGAGGCACACATTCTGTCATGCAGCACCCATGTTCTGTATGTCTTTAGAGTAGAAATAATGCAGCATGTGGTTCAGGTCTACATAACATCAGGTCTCCATAAAACTGGTGTCAGAGCAGTAGACCCCTGCCAGTAAGTTTTTGACTAATGACTGCACTCTTGGGACTTTTACTAGCCACTACACACCAAATCAACAGAGAACTGGTCACTCGGGCTACTGGAAATCCCTTGGCCATGGGTTTAAGTCAAGAACATACAAAGTTCCCACTGACAGAACACTACAAACACAACAAAATGCTCATGATTCCAGCCTGCCACACTTCTAGTTTCGTGCTTGTGCTGCTGTGCTGTTTCAGTGGTTTGACATGGCATGGACTCACCTCACCACGGTGCGCCGCCATCAGCGTGCGGAAGGAGGTGGCCACACTGTCCAGCTTGTTCAGACGGCCATTCTCGGCCATCAGCAGCAACAAGTTCTTGGTTGAGTCTGCTGTCTTCTTCTTAGTAGCCACCATCTCCATGGCCTGTCGCTTGGCTTCCTTCTGCAGGGTGGGGTTCAGCACAAAGTTGCGGAACATAGTGTCGGTCTTCAGGAGGTCCTGCACCTCAATCAGGTCCTTTTCCCACCTTGTCCAGTGACTTGGACTTGCTGGCAGCCGAGTACAGAGCAGAGGCATAGCGGCCCTTCGATGCCATACACCTGCCAAGAAATGATGGCATGAAGCTGACTGTGCAGAAGTAAAGGCTGCCTAACTACATGCAATAGAAGGGTGACACATGGGGTTGAAGGTTATCACATAAGTGACAGCATGATTGTTTGAAACATGGGTAACTTGTACTTCTTTAGTGGAATGGCACCTAGCACAGTCATTTTCAGCCTGATTTCAGTTGACCAAAGGTTAATTTTTTGATGCCACAAATTATGAGTCACACCCAAGAGATGCGACAAAACTCAAATGCTGGCAATCTAGCTTACTACTTTTGTACCAAATGCATATAATGGTGGGGGCTAACACACTGCCATAGTGCTGGGGCATGGTTAAGTATTCCTTTCTCACAGAACAATGGGTTCATGTTAAACAAAACACACAAAATAAATCATGTGCCACATGATGCAAATTGCAGGCAAAAACCTGCACACCACATGAATCAAAAGATCAAACAACCTGACAAACATTTGCTATAAAGTAATGTTTTAGTCATATTAATATCTTCAGGAAGCTGAGTCTAATGAGAACAATCCATTTACCAACAATAGACCTGCCCTTAAAAATACAAAAAGTTATAAGATTGAGAACATTTGTGACTTTGCCAAGTCTTCAACTGCAACAAGTCTCTTTTGTAACAAAAATAACAGCTTTTGAGCCTTGCATTACATGCCTTAAAAGAAGGCTACACTTATACACCCTCCCAAACGGAAGATGGATACGCACCACGCTTATACACCATCCAAAACGGAGGACGGTTACGCATCGGGCTTATACACCCTCCAAAACAGACGACGGTTACGCATCGGGCTTATACACCCTCCAAAACGGAGGACGGTTACGCATCGGGCTTATACACCCTCCAAAACGGAGGACGGTTACGCATCGGGCTTATACACCCTCCAAAACGGAGGGTGGTTACGCACTGGGCTAGTATATCCTCCAAAAAGCTTTCAGGGGTAGCATGCGCCAAGCGTACACAGACTGCCAGTCTTAAAGGAAAGCAGGGCCAGACATGTAGAACCTCGTGCGAAAACTCGGCTCGATGCGTTATATGCATGAGACGATCGCGAAGCCCATCAACCCACTCTGAGCCAGTTCTTCTCTGATCATAGATTATCGTCCACCGGGTCTGGATCCACGGTGGATGGGTGGTTAGTGTACCGGTCTCACGCGCTGTAGACCCCGGGTGCGAATCCCAACGACGGCCACTCTCCAGTGGGCGGCTTTACAGTGTATCGGACCGGCATGACACTTCCTTGCTTCACTCTTAAACGGGGTAAATTCTAACCTGGGCTTTCATATCGGTCAGAGCGTAGTTTCCTGTGCCTAAGCGAAAGAGTCCACACTCTAGAGATACTAAAGATCCTGTGAACGTTTGCCCGTAAGTCTAAATGAGGCCAGCGAGCTGAATAAACATAGGCACACCTGTTTTCATCTGGTAATGCCAAGCTGTAAGTCATAATCAACTAGGTGAAAAGCTACATGCACACTACCGCTCCGTTCAATCACTTGAAGATCATTTCGTCCCAGCGCGGGGTGTCTACAGCTGCCATTCTGTCAACAGGCAGTTGGCTTCGCGTGGTGGGTTGGCCCGGAGGCCCCCCACAGATTACATCCTACATTGGTGCCCTCCCTGGCGCGGGAAGGCCCTCGGGCGGCCTCTGGCCGGAGCATTTAACTCGGACAGGCGCAAGAGCCCTCATTGGCGCAACAAGATCCCTGATTAACCACAGGTGTTCCAATTACTGGCACAGAGAACCTTATTTGGCCGATGGGACCCTGGCTGAAAATCGCTGAAGGGCCTGCGAGGACCCCAGGTTATCCCTGGCCAACTCGGGGCTCCTTCTGTCATGGGATGCCCTGTTGGGTACTCTGGGGCCTGACCCTCAAAAAGGCCACTGATTTGTTGTAGGGACTCCAACCAATGCAAATTGCAGGCCTTGGCCTCATTACTGCTAGAACAAATGGGGGCCCCAGGCTCAGAACAACACATAGCCAACTACTCAGTGTAGCGGTCTCTGGCCGAAATAGGGGCCCATATTGTCTCAGAGGTCCACAATTGGTGAAAGAGGCATATTGCTTGACATTTGGGGTCATAGTCCTATGGGATAGGTGTGACCTGCAGCCTTCCAACCATTACAGCCATTCAGCCGTCCCATCAGGCTGTTGATAGCCAGTCTTGAAAGGCACACGGCCCCTCTTCAGGCACACATGAACACTCCATGACTGACTCAGGGGCGCTTGTCAACACCTGACTTCCGTTTGGTTGTGCACCCTGGCAGACAGAGACCCCTCGGCGACTCAGGGCGCACAAACAAATAAAGTACTTATGGGTCCTGGCCTTGTCCCTGCTTGGGAAATGGGCTCCCAGACCCAGACAGACACTGAGCAGACTGTTCAATATTGGCAGAGCCTAAGTGACATAGAGAACCTCACGCCTCAGGGGGGCAATTTGAAATTGAGTTTGAGAAGCAAAAAAGTGAAAATAAAAAAGCATCCCAAAACCTATGGCAACATGTAAGTTTCTCCTCAAATTTGGTCTCATTTCTTCTTGAAAGAGCACAATGAGGGGGGGGGGATCCTCAAGGACATAGAAAACTGTACCACTGCCCAGTTTTATGGACTTCAGCTTTTTTCTTTAGACAGGTGTGACATGACCATTGCTTACATCATCATTCAAATTTTGTGGGATAAGGATGTCCATCTTAATCACATCACTGTTCAGGGACACTATGGCCACTGGGATAGCCAGGCCTACCACTTGACAGCCAGATGAGTTAACCACCTGGTCACTGCACCCTCCCATTCAATTTTCTACATGTAGACATACAGAAAATTGCTTTGATTAGACAGTGACAATTAAATGATCATCTCATACCAATATTACATGTTTCTATGACTCACAGCTCTAACTTTTCATCATTTCTGTAAGCAAATTGTTCAATCTGGAGATTTTTGGGGATGCATCATCAATATGCCCAATGTGCAGTCTTGCTCCATTATGGAGAATGCATCAGCCTGATGCCAACCAGCCATCTGTTTTGGAGGGAGTACAAGTCTGGTGCATAACCACCCTCCAATTTGGAGGGTGTGTATATGCTGCCTTAAAACATTGAGCAGCATCAGAGCAACAGCTCCCAGTTAGTAGATGTGAGGCACTACCAGTGGTGCTGCATGTGCATTCCATTCTCATAGTTATGCAACATTTAAGGAAATTAGGGTTTGCATGCTGAGCAGGACAGCATAGAGAATACAATATACTAACAGTATGTAGTTTGACCATGTCGAGCACATTTCCAAGTTACATGCCTGAGCAAGACACCTTAATTCAAGCTCATGGCTGTACCAGTTGGTCAATAACAGTAACAAAATATGCATGTATGTCTCTGCTGACATAGGACAGGCAATAATTTCAGCATAATTTGCTCTCACGTTTAAGACATTTTGTAGCCAAACCATCGCTACACCCAGATACCTATCTATGATGTCGCTGATATATTCATCATATCTGCTGATTCTACGCGGCACTACGAAAACAACAGCTCACCCGGCACTCAAATCCAAAAATCAAGCACACACGGAAGTGGCAAGAGCGCGAACAGCATGATAAATACCTGAATAGGTGTCTTGATCATTGCCCGGGCAATTGGAGAAGTGCTGAGCCGACGGACAAGCGTTAAATTACAGGAAGCCATGTTGCACGCCTTATCCACGCACACAAAACAAACTAAATGCCGTGCACCAAAGAAATTTCACGAAATTTTTACGTCCGGCTTGCACCGTGCAGGGGGCACGAGAGAAATGCGAGGAAGTTGGAGATGTTGTGTTCAGTACCGGTAGAACCAAATGGCACTCAGTACAATTTAAGAATCTAACAAAAACCTTTAAAGAAAAAAACGACATAATGAGCTATAAAACATTATTTTAAAATATTGCTAGAGTTTATTACATAAACAATGTGACATTTATTTATTTGATTCAAAAGACAAGACATCAACTTTGTCGTGCAACGCAAATTCTACCGAAACTGTTTTATCTCAGCTAAGTACTATTTGTGAGGAGACGAGAAAAAGAAAGAACACCAAGGAAGAGCCAATGCGCTAATTTTGTGGACATGGAACCTCTTAAATTACTGTTATTTTGTGAAACGTACCACAAGTGCATTGCATGAATACCACATTCAATCATGTGTGGAAATTATGGACCTGGCTGTAGAATGACTAAGTTACCTCCTAGATGAAAATCGACAAACCCACTTCACCAAACCGACAGGCGTGCATGATTAGGGGCGCTGTCCTATGCATTGATTATGAATATTAACATATTGGTGATGGTTTCTCAGGTGTCAAAAACCTCATGTTCGTTAAGCTGCTTATTTAGTGGCATTTGAGCGACTTATGTGGCAGGTTGTGGTATTTAACAATCTGAGACTTATTTCTATCTCACCTCACATTCTGACAATTTTCCCTGCCTTTGTGGTGCGAGCGTATCCTCTCATTGTGCTGTATGATGCTGACTTCCCACTACTCGCGTACATGGATGTAGGAACAGGTTGAGTGGCGTCGCAGGGGGGCCATGACCCCACTTTTCAAGGTGGGGGAGCAGTGCTAACTGCCCCCCCCCACTTTTCGGATTGACGTTGTGTCCAGGTTACTTTTGCACTACATTTAGCATGCATGCCTTCATCTAGTTCACCAACCACATTCCTCAAGACCCCATCATTTTCCATCCTCTCATTGGGCATCGTTTAGTATCACAGCCACAGGGGCAGCGCTGCGCGGCCTACGGAAACTGCAACGCACGTCAAGCCTGTTGTTATGACTTACGAGGCACGTGTTCAAAACCATATCACACGGTTTTTTATCATTAATCAGTTCTGACTAAATCTTGAACATTTCAAGACGAACATGGATTACCCATATGTCAATACAAATCTGGGACCCCATATCATCTACAATTTACGTTCAGGGAGTCCTCAATATCACTAAAGTACACAGAAAAAAACATCGAACCGGAGTTTATGTGACAATTTTTAGACTACCTGTGACGATCAGGGATGTTGTCGCGTCACTGAGGGTTCCTTTGCTGATCGGGCGCGAACTGCGTGGGTCAGAAGGCCACCCGTGTCAAGGAGGGGAACAATGTAATATGATATATCCTAATGACCTCCGGATCGACCAGGAGATCCCGCCCCGTGTCGCCAGAATGACAGCCAGAAGATACTTCACGATGGGACGGAGTGGCCCTATAGCCCTTGACCGGAAACGGTAATGTGCTCCTGGTGTTCTTCTTAAGGGGCCCTTGCCCGGGGGGGGGGGAATAATGGGTCTTGATATAGTTCAATAGAG
>NW_023596921.1:14146623-14200457 GCF_011947565.3 Pollicipes pollicipes
AGCCCGGTGCCGACGCCACGTCCCACGGCCCGCTTCAAGTCGACCCGGGCCGGTCCGGATGCTGGAAGGCGAGCGCAGCTGATTTCCATGTGAAAGGCCGGTGCGCGTGGATCTGTATCCCGCCGAGTTTCTTAGGGCACTGCGAGCCGCCCGCGGTGAGGTGCTGCCCCCTCTCCGATCGGACGATCGCCGCCGAGCGGACGCTGCTGCACGCCATATTCACCAGCCACTCTGTGCTGGACAAAATTAACACGAAAAATGAAGCTGGGTACTTGCGATTTATTATAACCGGTAATCGGTTTGCCGGCGGTTCGAACGATTTGATTCAGTGGCGTTGGGGCTGGAGTTCTCGTATATGAGTTCTGGGTATGCGTCGTTGAGCATACATTTCAAGACACTGTCTGCCCATATTCCCAGAATCTCTGATCCCAGCCATCTTTCATTCCGATTGTGAAAGTGAGGAAGCGCTCTGTCCTGCAGGGTCATGGATCAGGGGACCGGTCCGGCACAGAGCCCTCCCCCCCCACTCCTCCCACGCGGACGTGACCGACCGTTGACCCCGCGCTGCAGCCGGACAGACGGACGCCATGACTCCCTAATCCCTAATCCGCCAGCGTGTTTCTGGAATAGATTTCCGCAAGGCAAGACTCAGTGGCGGCGTTGCCGGGGAACACGTACGGTTTCGGCCGAGGAGACATCTATAAAAGTTTCCAGAGCTTTAAAAAACACTGGATTATAGAAACCACAGCAGCCAGAGGTGTCATCTTTTATTCTTCGAAGATGGTGAGGGGTGGAGGTGGAAGAGTTGAGCCCCATTTCCACGCTCACTCGGGTCATTCAACGAACCCCTGAGCCCTCAATGCACATGGGCAGAAAGGAGATCTGACACGTAGGAGCGCGCACTCAGAACAAGACGGCTCAGAACAAGTCCGTTTCTTCTAGTTCCCGGCTTTCACACGGGCGGCGTGTGTTGCGTGTCGGGCGTGTCGGTCGTGTCGTGCGTGGGACACGCCTTTGTGTCTACACAAACTCACGAGCGTCGAGCTCAGAAACAAGAAGGTTTGAAGTCTTAGATGACGCACACACAGACACACACACACACACACCACACACACACACACACCACACACACACACACACACACACACACACACACACACACACACACACAACACACACACACACACACACACACCACACACACACACACACACACACACACACAACATAATATATATATATATATATATATATATATATATATATACATGCAATCAGCTTTCTTGTAACTATTGGTTTCCTTTTAAGCGTAGAGACTGCTCTGGGCAAAAAACATTCCGCTATATTATGCAAATTTTCTTCAATCTGTCATCTAGATAAAGGAACATTGCTAGCGTTATTCCTTGTAGAATAACCGAGGAAAAACAGGGACTAATGCCTTGATGTTTTAGCTACATGCTTTTATCGAAACTTCCTTCGATAAAGATGATTGACGACAAAGGCATGTAGCTCGTATATCAATACACCCATATTTCCTTTTTCCTGCTTATTCTGCGAGAAAAAAGGCTAACGGTAACCTTAGCTATATGTATGATGCTCTTTGTAAATGCACTTAGCGACTTTTGTCAAAACGTCATGAAACGTCTTTATGACGTCAGTGACGCTATAAGACCGGTCGTGTCAAAATTACCACTGTAGCGGACGGGCAAGCTCACTTGTACTTCAACTTGCCGAGAGGTGGGTTGTTTGCTGACGCGTGTTTGCTGGACCCAGATACCGTTATATGCTCGTGTTTCAGCTTGTGATGCTCTTGATAAAGGACGGGGACAGAGACGAAAACACCGACACGGACAGCGACAGACGATGAATAAAGACAAAGAGACGGGTCTATATTTTCTCTCCCTTTTCTCCCTCTCTTCTTTTTCTGACCCTTCGCGTCTTCCCGTGCCCGTTTGTTTTAATTTTTGCCAGTCAATGTTGCTTTTCTTCATGAAGCCTTTTTCACAGATGGATTCATTCGATTCCCAGACCACCAGCTCCCAGAGCACCCAGCCACAGCTCTCGTGGTGACGGCGCCTCGCTTGAACACCCGACAGACTGGGGGCTGCGCTCCTCCCTTCCGTACCCTCAGCCTTTGCGTCTGTTCCGGACACTGTTCAAGCGCACTTTGCAGCAGGTCAGCCTGCTTTCCTCCTCAGCCAACTTCAGCCTCAATCAGACCTCTTCAGGTCTGAGCTAAGCTATCGCCTGTCATTCTCTGCACGGAAACTCCGAGCTTCGAGCGATGCGTGGCTAACATGGCCGCTGAAAATCACGGGCGTTTTGTTTGACCCGACGATCCCATTTCGCGCACAAAGTGGAGCCCAGCGGCACACGGTGAACACCGCCGTGTCACGCGAGGCGCGGCCGATGTCTGATGCTTCGGACGCCGCTGCAGGCGTTGTCCCGCGTCCATGACCCGTTTTATCACGATAGAAATCCTGCTGCTGTGCTGTAGGGCCCACAGCTATGCTGTCGTGCCCACGTCAGGGACCCGTAGTGACGCCCTCCTGGCGCGTATTGCTTTTCGCAAGAACTTTTTGTAGTGACCTTACGGTAGCCACAGCTCCTCGTTCATACCATAGTTTCCGGCTTCTAAATATTAGCCGCGCTGGTCAGTGATGACAAGTTTTCCAATAAAAATTAATAAAAAAGCCAGCCTGAAATTTGTTAGCTGCCACGGGTCTGGAGACGTCGCTTAGCTCAGGGGATCGGCCAGCAATTATCGGGCACCACGCTGGGGCAACCTTCCCAGCCATACGGCCAGGTTGGCTTTCTCAACCAGCACGGACCCTCCTGTACGACGTACGATCGAATAGATGTTTTGGGCTCACACACACAGCGGCATCAGAACCGTCAATGTTCCGCGGCAAGAAACTAATTCTGGCCCTGGAAAAAAAGACCCAGGTACAGGGTGTTCTCTGGCCGTTCGCGTATGATCGATGGTTAGATATCTCGTAAAAAGATCTTTGCATTATGGATGGTTCGGAGGCCACAACTCATCTGTGGTAATGGTCTTCCCAAGGTGGCCGTTCAGATTAAGTCTTAGCCGTGAACGAAGGAGGGAAACGGGCTCGCCTCCAATCTGCATCTGTGTGGAAAGCGCCTTGGCATCGGTAACGTTTAAGTGATGTCGGCAATGATTGCTTATCAACTTTCAACTTTATGATATCGGAGCAAGCATCGGTGTTGTATTGTGATCTCAAATTTAATGCCGATTATCGGTACACCAGAAACGGTGCCACTCCCAAAAACGATTGAAGGGCCTCAAAAGCATGGGCCTAGGAACAGGGGGTACCGGGGGGGGCCATGCCCTCCCCCCCACTTTTCAAGGTGGGCAGCAATGTTAACTGCCCCCCCCCCCCCACATACACTTTTCAGAGTGAGGTTGCATTTGGCTTACTTTGCATTGCATTAAACATGCGTGTCGACTGGCCTAGTTCACCAGCTATCTCCCTTAAGATGCGTCATCTTTTTCGTTTGCTCATTGGCAATCACCTAGTGTTACAGCCGCAAGGCCGACGCCGCACGGCCCGGAGACTGCAACGCCGGTCGTCGAGGCCATTATTGCTATGACTTGCAAGCACGCATGTTCAACACCATATTATGTAGTTCTCTTATCAGTTATCAGCTCTGATAGGATCTAAAGCATGATAGGACGAAAATGGACTAGCCATCTTAATACAAATTATGAATCCCATTTCATCTGCAATCTACAGTCAGGGAAAACTCAATATCTCTGGAGAACACAGAAAAAAACATGGAACTGGAGTCTATGTAAAAATTATCGGGCCGCCTGCGGTGATCAGGGATGTTGTTGCGTCAATGAGGGTCCCTGTGCTGATCCGGAGCTAACTGCGCGGATCAGAAGGCCTCCCGTGTCAGGGATGGGAACAATGTGATATGATATGTCCTTTTAATGACCTCCGAATCGACCAGGAGACCCCGCCCCGTGCCACCAGAATGATAGCCAGAAGACACTTCGCGATGGGACAGAATGGCCATTCAGCCCTTGACCGGAAACTGTAATGTACCCCTGGTGTTCTACTCAAGAGGCCCCTTGCCCGGAAGGGAATAAGGGGTCTTATTATTGTTGAGTGGAGTGGGTTCTCATTATTGTTGAAAAGCACGGGTCGAAATGAATTTGAAAGAAATGAGTAAGGTCATGCCATGCTTACCTGCAAGCGTTCATTTCTTTCAGAATGTCTTATTGAAACAAATTACATCAAAAGGCTTGAACATATCCGCCCGCAACCTCGAGAGCAAGGACAAGGATGGGTCTGGGTTGCAGCTTCCGTAAAACTGAAAAGCTTCGGCCTCTGCAAGTGCCACCAGACGGCGGGCGCTGTCTTAATCTGTCTTCTGGACAGATAAATAGCTGCGGAAACACGAAAAACAGAGATTTTACCTTCACTCTTCCAGTCAACCGCCAAATTCCAGCCCCACATCGCGGTGGTTTAGCGGCCAATCCGTTTTTTTCATCAATCTAATAATTTCACACGTGAAATATGCCCTCAGATTGCCTTCTAAACACAAGATCTGATGTCATGAAGCATCCAAGGATACTTTTTCAGAAGCGTCGCCATTTTCGTCCATCCGTTGGCCGCAACTTAATATTAGCTTGCTAGGCCAACGCTGGGCGGCCTACGGAGACTGCAACGCCTGCGGTCGAGGGTTGTGTTTCTGAATTTTTCGAGTGGGCATGCTCGGAGTTTCGCCACATGACTTGTATAACTAGTTGATTTAAGCGTTTAAAGGTTATCATTTTAGAAGTGTAATCATTTTTGTCCACCGGTGGACCACAACTAAATGTTAGCTACTGGGCTAACGCTAAGCCGACTACGGAGACTGCAACGCCTGGTGTCTAGGTTTTGTTGCTAAGATTTACAAGCGAGCATGTTAAAAACACGTCACATGAGTTGCATCGCTTATCGGTTCTGACTGAATGGTGAACATTTTCGTACAAACATGGCTTGGCCACGTTAATACACATTGTTAACCATTCGGTTTGCAATCAAATTTTCGTCTCAAATTTGGATAAAACATATCGATCTACAATCTATCTTCACGATATCCTCAATGTCTGCAGAACCCAGATAAAGAATTGGAAAAGCTTTTGAATTCTACGGTTTAGAAAGAGTCAGTTAACCATTGTAAATTAAGAGCGCCGGTGATTTCTTCCATGCAGTCGTTCAACGCCTGATTTCTACAGCTTACTGACCTAAAAATGCAAACAGAATTGAGCTCACGGTAGCTCCTCGTTTCTGTTCTAGTTACCAGTTAAAAATAACAATAAAACGGGGAAAATCGTGTCACTTGTTAACAAGTAAGCCATACCCGGGGACTTTTTTTTTGGGGGGGGGGGCACCATAAGATGGGCTTTTGTCAACCCTGTGTTCCCCTTGGCAAGGCTCTGGCTACGCCCCTGCCTACACACAAAGCAGATCAAGTCGCGTACGTGGGCAAGGAAATGTCCGTTGGGCCAATCCATACTTAAAGCAGACAGCTTCCTGGAGGTTTTTTCTGCGGTGGGATATGATATAAGGGAAGATAATTGATCTGATGAATCAGATGAGATCTGATATAAGGGAAGATAATTCGGGGAAAAACTGTTGCAGGTGTCTAACACATGCTTCATACACCATGTAGAAGTAACGCTGATCCGAAAGTATGCAACAAAGTAGCCACACGATCAGCTCGCAGTCAGTCATGCGGGAAACATCCAGGCCAGGGCAGTGACCACCGACGGCGGACAGGAGCAGGGCCCAGATAAGGAACATGTGACAGATGGGCCTTATTATGTGGCTTGATTCTTAACAGAGAACCTCTAGTTTTATGGATTTTCTAACATTGTTTCTAGCACTTTCAAGCTCCCGAATTTGTTTCCGCCTAAAATGCTGCGACAAGTCTTACTTCTTGAAAAGCAGCTAGCGAAATGAAGGCGCATGAAAACCTGGCGCACTGTGAGCCATCGACCCACTTCCAAAATTCTCACCAGCCTATATCCATGCCACAATTTGGCATCTACACTGTGGAGGCAAATGTTTACCTAACGACCCAAAATACCTACCCGCTCGTGGAATTTCGTCTCCCCAGGAAAGACAATGCTAAAATGGAGGAATAATCTAGGGAAGCTGGATAGCCTTATTTGCCAAATGACAGATGAGTCGAATAGGCAAGATTGTGCACCAGTGTGTTGACATTTGACATAGACATAGACATAGACATAGACATAGACAATAGACAAGATTATGCACCACCCTAGATGCATAGCTAGCATAGCAGCCATGACATTTGAATAAAGAGCGATAACAATCATCATCCCTACCCCCTCCCTTCCCGGTCATCTGGCCCGCCTTCCAGAAAAAAAGTTCCTGAAGTGCATCCCGAGCTTGCCCCCCTTTTTAAAACGTTCGTACGCCTATGCCCAAAAGTAAGTTTGGAAATGATGAAGTCATGGGTGCATCTATCATTACTATCATCGTCATGCATTACCATAGGTCCGGTGTTCAAATTTAAAGAAGGATTGCCTATCATTTCCACTGAAGGTATCGAGAGCACACGCATTATAAGTGTGTAAATTGCCACCATTATTTTGCCTAGATGGGATATGTTTTAGTCATAGTCATAGTCTGTGAACGGGGAATATTTCCACTGAAAGTATCGAGAGCATAGGGACTATAAATTTGTAAGTCGCGCCATCATGTTGTATAGAAAAGGATAGGGTTTAGTCATAGTCACAGTTAGTCATAGTCATTGCTATTGTAATGAAACAACTATCTGCGCTAGCCACTCACCAGATGTCGCCAACATTTGATAGATGAATTGACGCATGCTGCAACCATCTGGCGCATTTGCATCAGCCGTATTTAGCTCATTGACTATTTGACATCAGCAGATGGCGCATTTGCATCAGCCGTATTTAACTCATTGACTATTTTGACATCAGCAATACCAACGAGCCATGGCACAAAGGCAGAGCGGAAAGCCACAAACGCTGCGAGAGTGTTCGGTCTTTTTTCTTTTAAGCATTGGTTTGTACTCTATGACCCTACTTATGACATCACACCTTCGCTGATTATATTAAATGCAAGCAGCCAAAATCAGAACAAAAATCAGGGCGTAGAACGGTGTAAAATGAATGGTTTTATGCAAGAACTGAGGCGACTCAATAGCATCGCTGATGTACTAATCATCAGGGCCTCAACAATAATGTAGTTACATAATCAATATTCCGGGCTATCGTCCTCAACAGGCACTTTAGCAGGTGCATAATCTTTCGTTCGGTAAGTTCAGTTAGTTTTTCTGGTCGTAGTCAGGTGTTATTGAGTCCTGAATAATTGATGATGTCGAACAGTCAAACATAAAAAGGATCATGACACGAACATCTCCCTGGACTTACTCCAGCAATTCCAAGACGTAATTCATACTGTCATTGCGGCGAATATTTGAGGGGACCTTTTCCAAGTGATTACAAGTGTTGTGAGTAGGTAAGCTGTCGCCAGAATGTCCTTTCCCAAGACGGACTGACGGGACCGGGATCACTTGACCTTAACTGCGGGATCCGGTGACTTGTGAGACGCCAGCTGCAGCGGTGAGCGCAGGAGGCTGTGAGGTCAGCTGCAGCGGTGAGCGAGGGAGGCGGTGACACGTCAGCTGCAGCGTGAGCGAGGGAGGCAGTGACGCCAGCTGCAGCGGTGAGCACGGGAGGCTGTGACGTTAGCTGCAGCGGTGAGCGAGGGAGGCGGTGAGCGAGGAAGGCCGTGACACGTCAGCTGCAGCGGTGAGTTTAGGAGACAGTGACTTCAGCTGCGGCGGTGAGCAAGGGAGGCGTTGCCTCGGCCGCCGGTCATCGGATGCGCCGGTGACCACGATTGACCTCGGTCAGGTCCCAGCCCAGCGGCAGGCACATCAGGACGGCTCTGGGACATCAGCGGCCGGGCCCGATTTGCGACCCGTCCGGTCACACCCGCGGCAACAGCAAAACCACTCCAACCGCAATGGCACACGGCAGGAGCCGCGCGGCACACGTACGGTCAGTATACTAAACGTTAAGCGTGGCCCTGTCGGCCACAATGCTCGATACATATTGATGTTTGGTTGCCGAGCCACCATATTTGGAGCACCCTGCAGTGGAACATAACTGAAGCACGCCACATGGGAAGTAAACACCCACATTTATGATAATATGCTCGATGGCCTTGTAGTTCTGTTCGCGAACGCCAAGGATATCACGTCATTCCACCTGCTCGTCCGATGTGTTATGTACAGCTATTTTGCGCTCTGAAGAATATCTTGAACCTGGTCTCCGTTGAGATCAACACATGCAATATTTCAAAATGCAAAACCTCCCAAACGCGCTTCGAGTTTCATGCTTCTGGTACAGTTCCCGGTGGCCGCGCCACCACAACGCGACGGACCACGCCAAGGCTTGATGCGTGACCGAAGCGCCACATACCGCGGCCAAATAATCCGTCAGAGCGGCATTCACGGCTCACACGTCACGGGCAGAGACGGCTACATCGTGGAAGGCGGATCGTGCGAGCACCGGTGCACAGTAACTCCAAGGTATATGTGGCTTCCGCTATGGCAAGCAAAGCCCTCCGTGTTCCTTGGCTCAATACAATCCGCTGACTTAGCGGACCAAGTTACAGCAGACCAACATTCATGGATGTTGCGTCACAAAGAGTCGACAACTGCACCCAAAACACCATTCACAGCTGACCGGCCTCGGGGCGTGCGCGCACGGGCGGCGTGAACCGAGCCGCTGCGTCCGGCGCCGGCGCGGACAGCGGTGCCACCGTTCCATGCGGGTAGGTGTCGCGTCCGCGTCGTCGGACAGCGCCGCCGGACGGATGGTACAGCCAGCCGCCCGGCCGATGAAGTCACCGGACCGGTTTGTCTGCAGAGTCCGGCTGGGGCTTGCTGGAGCCATGCCAGCAGCGGCAGGGGTCGCCGGACACCGGGCGTTTCAATGTTTCGGGCGACAAAGGCGCTCGGCACCTGCAGCTTGTAAACACCACCCGCAATCTGCCTTCAAGCATGTTGGAACGTTGAGTGTATGCAACGCCAGTCTGCCGGGCTGAGCGCGCGATGCACTTGCTCAGCAAATCCCCAATAGGAAACGCCATTACACACGACATGGCCACGGATATGTGAACAGTACCAGGCAGGAGCAGATAGCTTCGCTCCATCTCTTGGTTCGATCGCATTCTCAAACGTTTCGAAGGAGAGCTGACAGCGTGTCGTCCGAGCTGACGGCCGTGGCCGGCCGGGTCGCCGAGCTGCAGCGGGGCCGGACCTCGAGGTGCCAGGGCACGCCGGGGGCACGCGTCACCCAGCCGCCGAGGGGGCGCGATCAGAGACGTGACTCACCTGACCTCGGCGAGGGCACCGCTGGACAGCCAGATAGTGCAGCAGTCAGGGCGTCAGGGGGCCAGCCCGGGCCGCTTGGGGAGCAGCACCGGCCTGCTGTTTCAGCAGCAGCTGTTCCGCCCTCAGCTGTGATTGTTCGCTCGAGCGCGCTGTGCGTGACTGCGGACTGTGGCACAGCGGTAGGTTTGTGAGGTCAGCTCAGGACAACCAAAGCATGATAAGGTTAAAATCACGCCCAAGGCGCACACTAGATAACCGGGACTCAAGAAGGTCCTGGACATCTGCCTTAAGATAAACCTTCGGCACTGGTGTTCAGTATGACAGCATGTCTAGTCGAGACGCCCGAGATCATTGTCATCGTCGCTGGTTAATTCACGGTCGCTATTCACACGCTCAATCAGTGTCAACTATTGCATATTATTCACAACCAGATGCCGGTTACCAGCGCCATCTAAGGGGTGCCCGCCCTCGTGACATCTCGAGTGGAAAAACAGTGCGCCAAGCCGCAGCCAGTTGCAGCGTGTGTTGTGAGCCTTCCTACAATGGAAGTGAGCCTAGAATGGTCAAAACACTGGTGCACCACCAACGCCGACGCACAGACGTGCGTGTGGCAGGTTGTGGTGCGGCAAAGGCGTTTGACGGTGTGGACACGGCACCGAGCTTGTCGTCACCGACACCCGGCCGGAAGAGCTGACGGGCGTCCAACAGCCCCCGGCGGCTGGCGGCGGGCCGGAGGACCAGGCGTCCAACAGCCCCGGCCGGCTGGCGGCGGGCCGGAGGACCAGGCGTCCAACAGCCCCGGCGGCTGGCGGCGGACCGGAGGACCAGGCGTCCAACAGCCCGCAGGACGCCAGGCGGGGCTCTGAGCTCCGGAGCAGCTGCCTGCGATCCCACCGCTGAGCTAAGCTGACGGCCGACGGCTCAGGGAGCTGGACGGACAGCGCGCCCGCCGGCCGTCTGTTCCCATTCCCCGTCGACGGACCTCCCCTCGAAATCCGGTAACGCTAGGGCGTTGTCCACTAGCGGATTCTGATGAGGTGGTCGCGTCCAGGTTTAGTAATAATATGGGCCTTGTAAACGGGCCAGGCCTCCGAACCAAGCTCACTGTGGCGAGGCGGGTCACTGTTCGGGCACGAGCCTGGCGCCTCGCTTCCGATAGAGACGCGGCGGCGGCCGCGGGCGCCAGCGGAGCGGAACTCGAGCACGCGGTATGGCCGGCCGGCCGTGGCGCGCCCGCGGCCCCGTCCGGCTCCGGATCGGGCCCGCTTTCCGCCCGCCATCAGCACCCTGGCCGGCGGGCTCCGGCCGGCCAGGCGCGCCGCCAGGCAGCCACACCTGGGGGGCGCCGCCGACACAGCCCGGGCCGCCGCGCGCCACCGCCCAATGGCGGCGCGCGGCGCGTCCGGTCCGGCTGAGCTGCCCCAGGGGCGTCGCCCCAGCGTGCGCCACGACGGCGGTTGCTGGCTCCGCCCGTGCGGCTGGCGTCCAGGGCTCGGCCGGCGTACGGGCCGACTGCTAGTCTGCCGGTGGCTTAGCGGCCGGCCGGGAGGCGGATCGATGGGAGACAGCCGCCCGGCCAGGCCTCGCTCCGACAGGCGAGCGGCGCGCTGGACACGCGAGCTGTGAGCGGCGCAGTGACGTGCCAGGTGGCACGTGCGAGTGAGCAGTGCGCCCCCACGCCGCCTGTCAGTCCACGGGGAAAGACAGCGCGACGTGTTCGCCCAGCTTCCCGGCCTGGGGAAGTAAAGTGGTGAAGCAAGTGAAAAGGGGAGCGTCAGACGCGCAAGCGTCGCTGAAATTGAGCATTGGGCGTGAAATAGCCTGCTTGCCAGTCCACGCGCACAGGCTGGAGTTCGATCCCCGTTCCAACACTTCAGCGAGGGAGCTCGCTCGTGGGTGCGCTTGCCACGAGGTTTGCTTTGTTGAGCACCTCGTGGCCATAGCACCTGTTGGTCTTGCAAAGATCGGTGTCAGGGCCGAGTCCTGACTGACTGCTGCCCTGACTGTTTGTTTTTGACTTCCAACATTTTTTTACAGTTAAAATGATGCTTTGGTTGTAGCAAAATACCGTTGGCAAGGTTTGCGAACAAAACGATTTTACATGACAGCTTCCAGTCATGAAGGGCACCACACTCCATTGTTGAAATGGTGCGCGGAAAATTAACCTACACTTAGTCCAGAGGCATTCACAGGTAATATTCACCTAATCCAATCCCCCTCTGCCAATGGGGCGGTGACAATACCTACGCGCTAATCCTTATGAGTTGTGCTCACCCCTCATCCAGCCGTTTTTTAATTTTTCCCGCTTGCACCCAAGCTTACTCTTACGGTGATGACTGCACACGATGTGCAATTGAAGCTATTCTATCAATCACTCAAACAAGTGCGAGCAGTAACAATTGTGGAGCCTTTTTTAAATATCAGCCCGACGTTTCGTAGACGTCTTGCCCATACCCGTACTCATTCGTAATTTTCCGAACATATATGCCCAGCTCAATGCGCCGCCCAATCCGGCGGGATACGTGCGGACCTAGCCAGCCCGTTAAGGCCTCTAACAGCGGTCCATCTCACCTGCTGATAGAGGCTATCGCCTGTTGGCCGTTGTATTTCTCGGCCGAGGAGCCTTCACACCTAACGCCCACCAGACCAAAACCCTTTTTCCGGCCGCCAGCCAGCAACATGCGACCAGGAGTGTCCCTGCCTCGATGTTACCCAGTAGCAGGCATAATGAAGCCCCAGAAATAAGTATAGTAATAATATTGGCACAAAAACGGTGCAGTTTGACGCGACCTCAAAACTACAAAGTGATAACCTCAAAACTAACTAAGTGATCATAATAATTACATCACGCATAACGCATAATGACAACAACCATAAAGACAAACCGTCAAGCTACCTACGTAGGGGTAAAAGTAGCAAAATATGCTGGGTATAAGACAAAAAAGTAGTGTAGTGGGCAAAAAATACAGCATAACTGTCCGCTACTGTCCCTAAGTCAATAGCTCACCCACATCGATATTAGTGCACATCATGCAGTAACATAAAATATAATACATTCCATATAACGGCACATCCCTGCCGTCTGAGAAGAGACCTGTTCAGCGGCGCAGCAGCTCATGCAGTCCTGTTCAGGGGATCAGAGGTCATCGATCCGCTGTCCGGCCGCCCACCAGGCTCAGTAAGCTGGCTGCCCAGCCTTGGTCGCGCAAGCTGAATCTGCCTGTCAGCTAAGTCGATTCAAAGGTCGCTGCCAGCGATGGCTGGTGTTTCGGCGTGAGTTACACATACGACCGCGAATGGTGACAAGACCTGCCGGGCTGGAGGACCGGAGGTCAGGGAGCTCAGACGCGTCCAGCGGTTTTCCCAGGGCCTTGTTCTGGCGCCGTCACACGCACCATCGTACAATGGCGTACAACCTGTTCACACCCAAGTCTGCTACTTGTATCAGTAGCTGCCACCGCCTTCAACGGCATTTTGATGCCCAGGACAGGGTGATTTGTCGTGTTCATTACTCGTTGTCTATACCCTTTGACTCATTCGGTTCGGCTGTTAGTGGTACGGATACGCGATGCACTTGAAGTAGAGACGGATACGCGATGCACTTGAAGTAGAGACGGACACGCGATGCACTTGAAGTAGAGTTGGATATGCGGTGCACTTGAAGTAGAGACGGACACGCGATGCCACTTGAAGTAGAGACGGATATGCCATGCACTTGCCGTAGAGACGGATATGTGATTGCACTTGAAAGACTTGTCAATCATTTCGGAAACTTCTGCGTGTGAACAAATATGTAATGATACTTGTGGACTCCAGGGGCATCAAATTTGGTTGTCAAGGGAGGATTGGTCATTTTAGTTGTTTTTTGGCGATGTTGGCTAGTGTTGGCTAACTATCTCTCAGAGACATTGTTTTTGTAGCTGTCCGAAAGTGAGGCCGGTTTGTCAAAGGTCCACAAAACGATGTTCGGATGGAAGTGAACATATTTTTATGCGTGCAAATATGGAAAATATAATTCATAGCGCATATATGTGTCACGCGAATTCTTTGGCAGGGACTAATTGACGTGGTCGCATCATGCTGGTTGACTGCAATCAGCCTACAGTGTGCTCATATAACGACAACGGACCGTGCGAAACAGACCCTCCCAGGACCGTGGGAAATGCGTTAATGTGTAGGTGCCGCTTTTTCTTGATCTTAACGCACTTGACACGTTTTTTTGGAAGCTTGCTCTTCAGACGGCCTTTGGCCCCTTCCAAGGTCCCATGCTGCATTCGCCCCTGAGCGGGATCACTTCAGGCTGATCCAGGTATCAGTTGCCTGGATCGCTAGCCGCAACAATGGCTAGCAGCGTCTTCAGAGCCCCTATGGTGCAGAGGAAATTCTCGGTGTGATTTACGCGGATTGTGGTGGGGTTCTGCGTAAAAACAGTCGGCGCATGCAGGCGATTTTTTCATGTATTTTACCGAAATACTAAGAACGTAAGATCCATGGTTTCCGCAAATGCCCGCCAAACCATGTGTTTGCTTGTGTCAAACGTATGACGTTACACCATGCTGGCTGGAATTTTTCCTTTCACAAAACTGCTTATGATCGTGGAAAGTAAGACCTGGTCAGCTGGCCCATGGGTTTGATTCAGTTTTGTAATCTTGTCGCCTCCCACTGTTCCTTCCAGACGTTTTCCAAACTGTATGTCAACCGGACCACCGGACGGGTTTTACCCTCTGTCACAACGCCCGAGATGGTTTGATTCGATGAAAAGTACTTATTAGCTATTGCCCCTCGGTTTTCGCGCGGGCTTCTTACTAGGACGTCTAACATCTCCAGTTTAATCACACATCTCCTGTTTTTATGTTTATGTCCTCAACCCCGATGACGGCAGTATGGGTAGGTATAATGGAGCACCACCGACCAGAGCTAATGACGACGGGTTAGGTGTATTGGAGCGGCACCGACTGCAGGTTGTTATGTCCTCAGCCGTGGCTGACTACGATATGGCTCAGGTATTTTGGATGGAGGGTGACGTTCCAACCGAGCTCGGACGTTGGAGTTCCAGCCGAGCTCGGACGGTGGAGCCCCAGCTGAGCTCGGACGGTGGTGCCCCAACCGAGCTCGGACGGCGGAACCCCAGCTGCAGCTCGGACGGTGGCAGTCCCAGCTGAGCTCGGACAACGAAGTCCCTTTCGCTCCGCGCGCGGTGCAGCGGGCGACGCCGTCCGGCACCTGCTCGTCCAGACGGTGTGGACACCGTCCGGTGCTGTGAGCGGACCGCGGCTCGATCTTGCGTCATTGCCGTGCAGCAGGAAGGAGTGGCCGCACCAGGTGTGCAGTCACGGCAGTCACGCCCCCGCGCCGCGGCCATTGTCGGCTCCTCGCGACGCCCGCCAGCGTCCACAGTCACGCCAGTCACACACGCACACGCCGGCACGGTATTATACGTCTCCTTGCAAAAGGCGTAGCTCGGTATGCCGGTGTTTACAGCAGATAATAAATACTCCATTGGCCCTTATTTGGGGGGCTTCTGACGCTTCTTTTAATTAAGAGTTCAGTCGCTGTGTGTGGTAGGATGGAGACGAGACGCATGTCAGGCGAAATATCTTCCGTTCAGTTTTACTTCCAAAGCACCAAAAGCTTACCAAACTTGCCAAAAGCTTACCAAACTCTTACCAAAAGCTCAGAGCGTAAAGTGTGCTTGATGGAATAACCATCGCTTGGATGCTTTAGGATTTGGAAAGCCGGACTTTAAAGCTGATCTTATGTGATATCTGCCACTCGTTGATGAGACCATGCAGCTACATGTAAGGTGTCGCGAGGCCGTCATAACCGCCGTAAGCAGTAAGAAGTTTTGGGTAATAATGATTCGCGGACGTTGTTTGGTTTGATCGGCACTTGTCAAACGGATAATTTTTTATGACGCGTTCTTCGAAACTCATACGCGACGGGAAACGCAACGATTAAAAGAGTTCATTTGGAAAGGAGCGACGTACCGCGGGCTCAGGGTATCTTGCACAGAGGTGGAGAGGATTACGCTGAAGTGATGTCTAGCGCTTGGGCATCTCGGTCTTGATTTTAAGCTGCACAGGCATCCACACATTGGGAACATAACGCATCATTTTGCTGAATGTGTCTGAATAATATGGATGAAATCTCTTAGTATTATGACTTTTCAGTGAACCACCCTATCATTCAGCACTGGTTTCGTGTGCAAAGCTGCTTTTTGTTGTCACAGCACGAATCACCCACATTGGCCCGCCGTGGGAACATTTTGCACAAAACGTGCGCAAGATATATGTCTTTACCGCAGTCAAATTTCACAATGCTGACGTTTACCGGCTTTCATTGGTCTCAAAAAAACTGGGGGGGGGGGGGGAGGACTAGCAGCCCACCCGCCGTGGGGTTGATGTCTAATTATCCAATCTTTCTACCAAAAAATGTGCTGTAAACCCTGGTTCCAGTCGTCTCTCTTTATGATGATCAGCAGATACGCGATGCGTACAAGACCCTTCAGATTCTCAGTTGACACCACCACCTCCTTGCCGGGCTGGTGGCATGTCTTTGATGTGGACACCGGGTTATCACCATCGCATGACGCGTGGACGACGCCTGCCTGGCCTAGAATTCAGGCCAAGTCACTTAGCACCAATCGTCTCACCCGTGTCGGCCGTATATTATCATTACACCGACCCTTCGCAGCCACACGATAATGCCCCTCCTGGCTAAATTACGTCCCGGCTGGACGCTTGACTGCGTTTGATATTACACTCGCTCTCAGATGGAGCGACAACATGGCAAACTCGGGCAACGCTGAGCGGGTTTACTCTGCCGAAGGGTGGTCGGCGGTTTGTGTATTACACCGGTCGGCGCTCGTAATGAGTGGGAAGAGATGGTTCGTCGCGTTAATGCCCCATCATCGTGCACTTGGCTGTCGGCACGCCTAGCAACACTGGGTGTAACCGACTAAGCGGCCCACGCTGCGCTGCCGGAGTTGCGCCGACGGTTTCTGTCACATGTCTAGAATGCTGCTGTTTGACTCAGGCACTGAACGATGCCTATGGACGTCGGCCGCAGTAATAATTACGCGTCGTGAAAAAAGTATATCTTGCGTGGTGCAGTGTAAGTACTTTTTGTGTTCGCGCTTGGGTGAAAAATATTGAATGAACCGTATTATTCAATAAGCTCTGACATTTTTTCTCAGCTCAAATGCAAAAATTGGTCAATTAGTTGTAGTGACGATGCAGGTATACGCACATGGGTGCCGAATGAAGAGAAAAGTTGATGTGCCAAAGCCGTCGGAACGAGCACCTTTCAGTGGCAAAAGGATAAAATTAGGCACATTCCGCTCTAGTTGGTTTGCCCGGTGGCACCTCTGCTATGTTACACCCTTCCTCCTCGCCAAAACACCGATATTTCACGCACAGCACTTGCACAAGGTAAAAATGAATGAATGCTTAGAGGGAGTGTTCCACACTTATATGGACTTTTAAACTTAAGTAGTCATCTTGAAGACCATTCGGTGTAGTTTACAGCCCTGCCCCTTCTTAAGACCTAAACGCTTCTAACTTCTGAGCTATTTGCACGCGAAGATGTGAAAACTATTTCGGGGAGACTTATTCAAGATCACCCATCTGCCCATGAGTTATAATAGCGTCATTCAAATCCTCCCAGTTTATTTGGCATGCGACGAACAAGGCCACGAAACATATATTTGCTAAGCCGTTCTTATCTGGCGCTCGTGAGCACGATTTCCAAATGAAATGGCCGTCAACTGGCTCTTAATTGATGTGATGCAAGGTACAATGGCGAAATCAAACAATGACGTATTCAGGAGCACGTTTATCAAACAAAAATTTGTGTCGTCTAGAACAGCGTTTTCGAAAAAAATATGCCCGTTGGCTCATTTCATTATATTTTATGCTTGCTTCAGTACTTTCATTTGTGAAGCAAAAGCTTTTTGAGCTGAATCTAACTGAATGAAACATGTGGAATAAATTTTTCGTAGCTGGCATATCTGTGATATTTTTGGTATTATGTAGCGAACCATAGGGTCAGACTGCTCAGCGACGGGGCTCTAGTCTATCTAAGTCTAAGTCACCGGGCAACTGCAGTTACATTTAATGCGATGCATCTACATCATACTTTAATTTATGCTCTCTCCGCCCAATCCCAGCGCACTTACGCGTCTGTGCTGATAAATTAATAAAAAATCTGCCCGCATTTTCTCCCGATTTTTGCCTCCGAATGACAGTTTAGCATGGCGCACGTCTCGAATATTTGTTCACTCTCAAGCCTCGTCAAAGTACCGCAAACGAAACGTTGGTATACATTATATATAACTGAGCATACAGACCTTGAACAAGATTCGAGCATTTCACCGAGCATTTGAATTCTGTGAAGAAGATCGGTGTTGTAAACAAGACGTTGGTCGAGCTCGGGGACTACTGATCTAGGGGACTAAGTGGATGGAGCTGAGCATTCTGATGCAAACATTCGAATGTGTGACCAAAAATTTTCATCCGGTAGATATTGAAATACCGAAATCAGCATAAAGCGCTCATGACATGTCAAGTATTTATTGAAAAGTACAAAACAGTTACCAAGGTACTCAATGATGAGTTTTTGTTCTGCTAGGAATTTTGTATCATACTATTATCTAATTTTCTATTTAAATTAGATCTTCCCTGTAATCGTAGGAAAAAGATGGGGTGCTTAAGGCCTACTGAAGTCGCGTTCAAGTCCCAGAGAGAAGGCATCGTACCGCAATGCCAGTACACCATTAAAGAAAGTGTTTCACATTTCTATTGGGTTTTGAACTGAAATAACCATCTTAAGGACCATCCGGTGCAGTTCATAACCCTGCCCTCCTTAAAACCTTCTAGTTTCTGAGCTACACGGCCGCTGATAAGTATAGACTATTTCAAGGTCACTAAGGCATCCATGACGTCATAATAACGTCACTGAAATCCTGCCAATTTATTCATATCTGGCTTTCGTGAGTGCGACTTCCAGATATCACGGCCCGCCCCATTGGATCCCAATCAATGTTGAGCAAGGTATTGACGAGCTTATTTACTACACAGGGAAATTGTGTTGTCTAGAGCAGCATGCTCCACTTAAAAGGATACCAATAGTTTATAAGTGAGCTTATTTCATCATATCTGATGCTTACTTCGATATCTTCAAATGCGGGATACTCCATTTAATGTCCGGGTTCCCTTGGTATGTTTGGCAGCAACACGTAGGAGCATTGCAGCGTTGAGATCAAAGGTCTTGCAGCATAAAATAGTTATTGAGATTTTGAATGAAATGCGGTAGGTTCCTGTCCACATACTGGGATTTTATACCTGTTTTGAGAAAATGACGGAGTTCATGTGCTCACCTTCAGCAATTCTATTTATATTTGACCCAGTATCTCTCAACCTGCAACACCACTGAAAAGTTGTCGACGCCTTGCTCGGTATGCATACATATGAAGCATCACATGTAAAAATTACCAGCAATCATGTAGAAAATTCGAATGTATGTTACCGCAGATTTGAGTGTCGAAATGAAACCGAATGTGCAGCGCTAGGATGTATAGAATGCTTAAAACTTTTCCATCTTATCCGAGGGAAAAATCCGGAACGCGCCTAGAATTACGACGCACGCTTTTCTTTTAGACCGGAATGGTCACTCTAATGACCTTGGCACCTGGCACAAAGAGCTATTGACGCTTTGTGTTAGTCCATTACATTTAGCATGACGACGTTATCTTATCACACGTTGACAAATGCTCCGTTTATGTGTTGCTGATGGCTTGTTTCTCACTACAGCTGTTTGTGATTAGCTCACGCACTGTCTGTCCTTTGGCTTCAGTGCACCGCTCGTGGGAAAGAACACCGCGGAGCGTGAGCACCAGTGACGGCTGCTGGACAGGTGTCGAGTTCGCCAGTGACCTGCCCAACGACGCTGGCCGCTCCCGGGGGCCGGCGCTGACCAGAGGGGGCAGCTCGCCACGCGGCCGCCACCCCGGCCCCGGGACAGTTCAGCATGGCCATCTGCAGGACAGCACTGCTGCCGCTACGGGTGATGCTCTTCTCATTCTACGGAGGTAAGGGACGGCGTGCCGGCGAGCCGGGCGCCCAGTCGGGCCTCATTCTACGAAGGTGAGGGACGGCGTGCCGGCAAGCCGGGCGCCCAATCGGGCCTTATTCTACGGAGGTGAGGGACGGCGTGCCGGCGAGCCGGGCGCCCAGTTAGGCCTCATTCTACGGAGGTGAGGGGCGGCGTGCCGGCGAGCCGGGCGCCCAGTTAGGCCTCATTCTACGGAGGTGAGGGGCGGCGTGCCGGCGAGCCGGGCGCCCAGTCGGGCCTCATTCTATGGAGGTGAGGGGCGGCGCGCCGGCGAGCCGGGGCGTCCAGTCGGGCCTTACTCTACGGAGGTGAGGGGCGGCGTGCCGGCGAGCCGGGGCGCCCAGTCGAGCCTCATCAGCTGACAGCCTCCGCTGTCAATAAGTCACCATCAACACAACGAGCTCCGATGGGAAAATTACCCGCCCTGAAACGCCGACGACGCAACCACAGCCATGTTACGCGCCACGCACACGCCGGCGCGTGCACGTAATACGGTCGTAGGCACACGCACGCTAGCATGAATGAAAGGGATTGCCATTCGTCGGCACGCATACACACACGCACATTCCTCTATCAAGTCTCGAGTGCCTACGTATTTGCTATTCCACGTGGCCGGAAACCCAGTGTGCGATCGAACTCCCCAGTTGAATGGTTGTGTTGGTAGACCCCGGGGTGTTCTTGAAGCTTGTGCCCAGTTGAAATATCCGTGTTCAATTGAAGTCCGTCCCCATGACTCAGTGGGTGCCTTCCGAGCCACCCATGGCGGGTTAGGTTCGAGTCGCTTTAGGCTCTCGCTATTTGTGTTCACATATATGGCTTATGGCGGGTGGCAGCGGCCCGCACTAAAGGTGTGTGACGTCTGTGGGCAGGACGGACGTGTGCCGAGCATTGCGGCACCTTCAAATTTCGCCATCAAACTCTGCCATTGACCTGGAATTGCTCGATCGGGTGGTAGGGATCAGGGCTCGCACAACAAGCACTGCTTAACATGAGCTCTGGTACCAGAAATTCATCCATTCGAAAGGCTTGGATTAAATCTGAAAAGTCTCGGGTCTATTCAAATTTCCGCGTCATGCTATTAACTTTGGACAGATTTCCGAGTCTCACCCCGTGACCTCTGCCCCGCTATGCCGCCACAAACTGCCTCCAACCTGACAGCGCGACCAGGCGCCCTTCGTGACCGTGCCTCCCGGCTGTGCCGGCAGGCATCAGCTGCGTGCTGCCGTTCGTCACGCTCCACATGTCGACGCTGGGCCTGACGGCCGACGAGCTGAGCTGGCTGCAGTTCGTGCTGCCGTTCGTCGGCTGCGCTGGCCCATTGCTGGGCGGCGCGCTGGCCGACCGCTGGGGCAGCTACCGGCCACTGCTGGTGGCGTCGCTGCTGGTCTGCGCCGCCGCCTACCCCTGCCTGATGCTGGTGCCGGCCGTGCGGGAGCCGGCGTCGCGACCCAGCCCGACGCTCTCCTTCCACTGCAACGACGAGGGCAGTGCGGTGGCTAGCGAGTGGTGCGGCGCCGCCTGCCAGCCGGGCGACGATGTGCTCCGCGTCTACTACCTGGAGCGGTGCTCGTTCGAGTGCGAGCCGGGGGTGACGCTGCCATCCGGTCTGCCGCACCTCTGCCTCGAAGCCGACAACAGCACCTTCTGCGAGGTGGTGGCCGACGTCGGCGACGGCCTGGTGGTGAACGCGTCGCTGCCGCGCGTCCTGCCGCGGCCCGAGCTGCGCCAGTGCTGGTATCCGCTGGTGGACCTGATGTCGCGCGGCGAGCGGTACCGTGGCCTCGCCTGCCGCAGCCCGCCCGGCTGCGGCGTGCGCTGCCAGCCGCGACAGCTCACCGCCCAGGACCTGCTCTTCACCGGAGAGCGGTGCGCGGAGGACCTCGGCGACCGACGGCTCACCTTCTGGCTGTACTTCGGCCTGCGCGCGCTGACCGAGCTGTGCCTGCCGCTGGCGCTGGTGTTGATCAACGCCACCGTGCTGCTGCTGCGCCGACGACACGACTCCGACTTCGGCTGGGAGTTCGTCTGGGGGGCTGCTCGGTCTCATGACGTTCGCGCCATTCTGCGGCTATCTGATCGACGTACACGGAAAGCTCTTCCACTACCTGGACTTCCGGCCCAGCTTTTACGTCTTCTGCGCGCTGATGTTGATCTGCGTGATTCTTGCGTCAGTGTTGCCAGTGCAGCCGCCGCCGACGCCGGGCGGCCGCTCCTACTCACGCCTGCTCGCCAAGAGTCTCGGCAACTTGGAGTTCTTCAGCGTGCTGTGCGTGCTGCTGCTGCTCGGCTCGCTCTGGGGCTTTCTCGAGGCGTTCCTGTACGCCCACCTGCAGGGCCTGGGTGGCACCCAACTGCAGAACGGCCTGAGCCTGGTGGCCGGCGCCCTGCTGCTGGTGCCCTTCCTGCTGAAGGCCGAGCCGCTCATAAACTACTGCGGACACCACCACATCTTCATCATCGCCTTCATCCTCTACATCGTCCGCTACGTCAGTGAGTACTTCCGTCGTGTGACTCCTGAGCCCGCTCTCAGCCCATCGGCTGCTCCGCCTCCCCCACCCGTTTATGGAATGCGGTTGTGTTGGGCGTGGTGCTTACACGACTGTGCTGCTCTCTGTGTGGCACGCCCACGCTCAGCTAACGAGCTTTGGATCTAAGCTCGGTGTTATTCCGCCGACCCACAATCAACTGGCTGGGGAAAGTGCATACTTCCAGCGCGCCCTACAAATCTGTTCAACTTGTCTAAACGTCTTTCGGCACGGCAATGATGAATGTCCTTTTTTGTGCTCTTTTCTCCGCCCCTTGCCCAACTGTGAATGCGATCCAATTAGAGATGCATTGCGTCGGACAGACAGCATGGGCACAGATGAGTTAAGTGCATGAAACCCTTCCTTCAATCTCGGCAAAGCAACACGACAGACGCCCAGGTCGCCTGCAATCAGCTGGTGTATTGCTCCCTGTACGGCAGTCATTTTCACTGACCTGCACACCTATGTCAGAAACCACGCAAGTGCGCATTCTGCAGTAGCGTTTCATTTGCCCGCGCTTGTCAGCGCGCCCGGGACAAGGCGTCATTTGCATAGTTCGGCTGACGATAAGCCTGGGGCGTGGAGGCGCTGTCACCGCCGGCCCGTTCCGCATGGTCGCCGGCTCATTCCATGTCGTAGAGCCGAACTATTGTGACCCACTAGAGCACGCACAGCCCGCAAATCATGGCTCATTAGGAGGGAAGGAGGATTATATATTGGTAGCGCTGTGTAGATTGCTAACGTGACGCCTTCGCCCGCGTGTCGTATCGACAGACTGGGCTCGACATCCGACCACGCAGAGTGTGTACTTTAGCGCCGACTAAGGTAGCTGTCCGGGGTTACACACGACCCAGTAATTGTGAAAGTCGCCGGCGTCGTGGAGGCTCTCGGATCGCCGAGCACGTGCATTGACGAAAAACGACAATATCCACGAAACCGATCGTTAGAGGAGAGGATCAGCCATGAATCCTAGAGCCCAGCAACACAACCCGGTGGTCACACGGGGCACAAGGACTTTTGTCACCGGAACTCGGGACCATGGAAAGTGAAGCTAGCTAGCACTGGGGCCATGGAAGGCAAAACCCGCAACTCGGCGAATCAGGGAGCGTGACGTCCACTGACATAGGTCAAGGTCACACTTGACCGGGAAGTCGATGGAAGGGGCTGAAAATGAGCTATCAGATTCAGTGGTAAAGTGACGAGGAAACGAGAAAAACTGACCGGTGCAATGACATTTATAGGAAGACGTGCCAATGAAAGCAGACCGGACTAATGACCAAAGCACAGCGATTAGACTGAACTGGAGAACAGTGCCCTACTGCATGAACAGGCGTGAACAAGGCATATAGCCTCTACTGAGGGCACACAATATCAGGGAGCAGAAACTCCCCTGGGAGTGAACGGGGCCGGAAGATAGGGACTTCAGTGGGAAAGGACGGAATGGGGAACAGCGTGTCAGTCGGAGGTAGTGGGATCAGGGAACGGGAATTTCGCCGTAAATAGACAGTATCAGGTATCAGAAACTCCGCTAAAACAGGTGGGTCCTTGAAAGATGGACTCACTGATAGACGGGACAATGATGGGACAGCACGTCCCAGGCTGGGACAGTGTGCCTATTGAGATGGGACAGGACCAAGGAACAGTGCCTTTATTAGGAGTGGATGGTCCCAATAAAGGCTGTATCGCCGGTATGAGAAAGCAGGGCTAGGAAACGTCGGCTTCATAAGTAGCAGATACACTAGGGTGGTTTCTCATTATAGCCTGACATGGGACTCTGGAGCAGGTGTGCGGAATCGTAGAACAATAACTCAAGCGCAAAATGTACGACAGCCTAAAACTGCCGCGTTGTAATGCTCCTAAAAGCATAACACTTGTGTGCATAGATATACAGGCGGTGTAAGGTTAACACTTTTAATCTCCGTTTCAAAAATCTTAGCTTTACGTGCGGGACTGTGCTTCACCCAGTAGACCTGAGGGATTGCTTTAAACCGCCCCACAATCTACTTCGAAGCTGACCGGGTACCATCTTCCGTCGACCAATCACAAGGTGTCAATCAGCAGCAGAGCAGCGCACAGTAGACTGTCTGAAGCAGGGCATCGAGCATCTTCACATGAACCTGACACCATGTTCTAGTCGTCAGTATTCTTGAGCACAGATACCATGATTGCGGTCACCTTAGGATGGTCAATGACAGCTGGACTGTGCGCAATATGTAAGAGTTTTGGGACGACGGAAAACAAATTTTCCTTGCCACATTACCACCATTCTGTAATCACACAGCAAAGACCCCCCCCCCCCCCCCCCCCCCCCCCCCCAGCTGCGTATTGAGATTTTACTTAACGTGCGCAAATTCCAACGTTTTAGGGCTAGAGAGATGGGATATTTACTTTTGAGTAAATTGGATAAAACAAAGCTGACAAAGTAAAATTCAATGCCTTATAGTCACCACTAATGTCGACCAACTGCACGATGTCTTACTCCAAACTTACTCCAAACTACGTGGTCAAGCCTAATTGTCGCGCATCCGCGTTCTACCTCCCCATGACGAACAACCTAATTTTCTGCGGCGAGTTTATCAGAAAGATAGATAAGCTAGAGCATAACCAACCAACGTCTTGCTACCACAATCTCTGTTACCAAAGCAACAGAGGAAACGAGCGAGCCGTGCCTACATGCCCCTCGTGGGTATGGCACGGGTCGCGTGTTCAGTACCAGATGCCAGTCCTGACTCAGCGCCGACCGTACTCCCTCGCCATTGTTCCTTGTAAGCAAGCAGTGCTGCCAAACGGCGCTGTAAGGAGAGTTGCCTGACTGCACGCCGCTGTTTGTTTGTCCTGGTAGGCGTGCTGTTGGGCCGCCGTGTTCAGGCCATGCGTCCAGAGGCTCATCTGGCAGCAGGACTGTGTGTCTGGGGTGTGCAACTGCGCCATGTCGCACAGCGTGTGACCTAGATGTGCAACTGCGCCACGTCGCGCAGGGTGTGACCGAGGTGTGCAGCTGCACCATGTCACACATCAAACAGTAAAACAGCCCCAGCAAACAGTCTCAGCAAACAAACTCCGGCGATTCGTTTTCGCTTTATTTTCTCACGTCGGTGAGGCCGTCACAAGCATTCAAATGAGCCTGCTGTGATTATTCAATTGGCGAACGCCTTGGCGCTGCCGTTTGTGCATACAGACCGAACGCCGTCCTGCTCAGTCCGTCTGTGGTCCTACCCAGCCGGTATAGGCCCGTCCGCGGTCCCGCCCAGCCGGTATAAGTCCGTCCGTGGTCCCGCCCAGCCGGTATAAGTCTGTCCGTGGTCCTGCCCAGCCGGTATAAGTCCGTCCGTGGTCCTGTCCAGCCGGTATAAGTCCGTCCGTGGTCCTACCCAGCCGGTATAGGCCCGTCCGCGGTCCCGCCCAGCCGGTATAAGTCCGTCCGTGGTCCTGCCCAGCCGGTATAAGTCCGTCCGTGGTCCTGTCCAGCCGGTATAAGTCCGTCCGTGGTCCTGTCCAGCCGGTATAGGTCCGTTGGTGGTCCTGCCCAGTCGGCATAAGTCCATCCGTGGTCACGCCTAGACGGTATATGTCCGTCGATGGTCCTGCCCAGCCGGCATAAGTCCGCTTGTGGTCCTTCCCAGCTGGTGAAGTCCGACTGAGCGTCGGTAAGCGAAAGATCGCCGACGCGCGGCCCCGCTCGGCGCGTGATGGGAGTACGGCTTTTCAGACATGGATGCTGGGTCCGTTCCAAGCCTTGAGTGTTTATCAGGAAGCGCATGGTTATGTGAAGTATGTAGTGTTCGTGTTCACACCACTGTTCGAGGACTGACGCTCCCTGGACGGCCGCCATCAGGCCGCACGACCGCCGTCGTCCCAGAATAGCAAGCTGAGCAACTCACCAACAACAGTCTTTGTGCCATAGGCGACGCATAAGCCGCACACAAACGTTTTGATGCCAGACGTGGCTTCGAGATTGTTTTCCGCGGTGATCAAGTTCTTGTGTTGAGGTTCCTCGTGCGGTCTTAGTGGGATGTGCGTAGCAAAAGAGTGCAGCTATCATTACAGCGACGTATCAAATCATAGGCTTTGACCCGCCAACAATTCGCGCTTGGCTGAAATGGGTAAAAAGTTACGACATACGCTCCTGATCATTTGGTATCTCTTCTTTTTCTTCTTTTGGCTGCAGCTTTTTTCTTTACCTTGTAATAATTCCACAAGGCTCAGCCATGGGGCAACCAAGCTTTCAAGGCACTTCCAGTACAGCAGTGCAGGTGCAGGTGGCACAGGGGCACGCGCCTCTACCCCATTAGGTTCTGAGGACCGCTTCGAGGAGCCCGAAGGTCGGAATTTACGCCTAAGGGCCCGATTTGATGGCCCGAAGAGCCTGAAAGGCCGGAGGTCGCATGCAGGGTCAGGGTTCGAGGAGGCCCAGAAAGCCTAGAGAGCCCACTGAATCCGACAACCAGGTGCCCGATTCTAAGGGTCTAGGGACACGAAGGGCTGGGCCAGGTGCGCTGGTCTCTTGGTCTTATCCAAGGGCACGGACTGCGGGGACGGGCCCTCAAATAACAGTCAGAGGGCCTTTACGCCGATCGGGGACCCCTGAGTCTAACTGGTCCTATGTGTAGGTCGGGCACCACCATCCAACGTTTCCAATTAATATGTATAGCGAACAGCGTGCCCTTGCCGCAATGCCGTAGGTAGTCGTCGACACGTACCTAGAGTGCTCGTACGCACCACTTAAAGGGAATGCTTCACATCTGAAGATATTGAAACAGCATCAAATGTGATGAAGCAAGCTCACTTATAGCTGCTGATATGTTTCTTAGTGGAAAAGACTGCTCCAGACAGCACGATTCGCTGTTTTAACAAATATGCTTCTCAATACGTCACGGTTTGATAACGTCGTCGTACCTTGCACGACGTTGATTGAGAGCCAATTGACGGCCGTTATACCTGGAAATGGCGCCTACGAATGCCAGATGTGAATGTCTCGTCAATTACGCTTTTTCTCGACCTTGGTCACCAGATGGATTATGGAATGGCGGAAATTGAATGACTTTATCATGACGTCATGAACGTCAATGAATGCCACAGATGACTTTGCCTCTGAAATGCCACAGAGACTTTGGAATGCTCACTCAGGCATATACCTTTCCTCATTTTCGCGGAGATGTAGCTCAGAAACTAGAGGGAATTAGGTTTCAAGAATGGCAATTTGGGAACAGCGCCGAAGGTGTTCAAGCAGGCTAGTTCAGTTTAAAAGCGCATATAAATGTGAAATACTCCTTTTAAGACTCGCCCGGGCGCGTCTCGCGTCCGGCTCGAGCGCGTCCATATCCTCGCGCTGGGCACGCCCATCCCACGCGCCCGTTCCCCGCGCCCATTCCTCGGTGGAGTCATTCCCCCGGTGGAAACATTCCCCGAATTTTGGTCCGATTACGAATAGGACACATTACACTCACACATTGTTACACATACTTACGTCAGTCTCCCCCCCCCCCCTCATCCCCCAGCGTCAGCCGGGTGATCATCCACTTCCGGTTAAAGCATATTATCATTGAGTGTACTAAATTTCAACAGCGGCGCAAACATATATAGACCTACTGCCGTAGGCTTATAAGGACAAAACGCCTCAAACAAATAAAGTGCAAAATGGAAAGTCGTTTTAGTTTGTGTGAGTTTATTAAAACTTTTTTGCCTGTACAGGGAAACATGATCTACCTGATATGGGCATAGAACGGGCATCTCCCCGGGCCGGGCGCCCGTGTCCCCTCCCCGCTCGTCAGGGGTCCTCTCTGGTGGGGATCTTCCTCCCGTGGGGATCCTCCGGGGCTCACGGGAAGGAGAGGGGGGACTTTGGGGAGAAGCAAGGACTTTCCGAACAGGGACGGCGAGGGGGGGGGGAGGGGCACGAACGGCAGCCGGAAGAAAACACCCCGTGGTGGGACAGACTGACCTTCAGCTCTCTCCCAGGAACAATAAGGTGCCCCCTAGTGTTCTTATCAAGGGGTCCCTTTCGCAGAAAAAAATAATGGGGCTCATTAGTGTTGAATAGAGTGGGTCGAAATCAGTAAACAAAAAAACGAACCAGGCTATCGCATGTTTTCCTAAGAGCGTTTCTTCTTTTGCAGAATAGACTGATGAAACAAATTACATAAAAGGTTTCAGCATGCGTACCAGCAAATTCAGCATCTCGAGAGCATGCACAGCAATGGCCCGGGTTGTAGTGTCCGCAGAAACCGAACGGCGTTGGCCACTGCAAGTAATGCAGATGGTGGTGCTGTGCGTGTAAGACCGACCGTCGTAAAAATGGTTTCGAATGCCTTTTAAAATTCATAGAAGTCATTCAAAGGATGAGGCCGGGTGCATCTTTTCTACTGCTTTGAGATTGTCCCCGGGACAGATAAACAGTTAAACAACACGAAGAAGAGAGAACTATTACTATGTTTCAGATTTTCGGTTCAATTCTACTTTGCGCTGCCGTAATGGCCAACCCGTTCTCATCATCAATCTGAAAATTGCACAGGTAAAATACACCCCCGGAATACCTCCGAAATGTGCAATTTGATAATCCTACAAAGTAATCCTACACATTCCTTCGAATGAATTTTCACTTTCGTTCTCCCGTTGACCACGGCTCAGTGTCAGCCGAGGGACCAACGCTGCGCGGCCTATGGAGACTACAATGTCTGACATCGAGTGTTTGCTTGCCAAGATTTGCAAGCGGGCAACTACGTTACATAAGTTGCATCATGTATCAATTCTGACTGAATGTTGAGCATTTCCAGACAAACATGGCTTGGCAGCGTTGGTGTCAAATTTGTTATTTGTTTTGATCTACATTCGCAGTGGTCCATATCTCTGTACAGCCCATGTAAACAAATTTGAAAGAGGCTTCTTAGTTCTATCGGTTTAGAAAGAGTCAACTGGATCATTGCAAAATGAACAGTGCCAGTGATTTATTTCACGCAGTCGTTTAATGCATGTTTGTTAATTATGAATTCAGGCGGAGTTGATCTTGCGGTAGCTTCTGGCTTCTATTCTAGTTATAGCAGGTAAAAATGAAAATATGAGAGGCAGAGCTCCTTCATTAACAACTAGACCATGTTCGGCTAATTTTTAGTGTGTGGGGGGGGGGGGCTGTGCAAGTAAGAACAACCGTTGTAAAATGGTTTTGAATGTATTCTAAAATTGATTTGGTGCCCTTTAAGATAAGGCTGGGCGCATCTTTTTCTACAACTTTGAAGCTCTTACCATCAGGGGCCCTTGTCAAGCCTGTGTCCCTCTCCCCTAACCAAGGCTCTGGCCACGCGCCTGTTCCAGCGTGGTGATGTTTTATCCCATGTGCCTTCCTTTACTGTTGGAGGCAAAACGTCGTTGGCAATATTGAATTTGGTCTAGGTTTCAGCTACCAGGAAGTTCGATTCGTTTTATTTTTCCTTTTGAAATTGGTTGCGGCTAGAAAGCCACCTTATTAGAATCTTGCTGTTCTGCTTGCTCTAGCGTATCCAGAAGTTCTTCGGTAGATCGCCCATGTTTTGCCTCCTTTGTGGAGAGGAGTCAGGGCATAAAATCACAGCCAGTGATCGATGTCACCACCAGACGTCACTCGATCACGTCAACAGCACGCCGTTTTCTGGTGCACGCGAGCCGTTTTTGTCCCAGGACCCCGGACGGCCTAATAGAGTTACAGTGCGACTTTTTGCCAACACAAGATTGATGCTGGTGTAGGACGGCACGGCTCGGCTGCGGCTGAGGGTTTGTCGCGTGTCGGTGTCGGTGAAGGCCTCGAGACCCCGGAGTCCTGCAGCATTGTCCAGTGTCACCCCTACCACAAACACATGCCCAGGATTACTAACGAGAGAGGGACGTGCCACATGCAGCTGAAGCAGAAAAAAAACGGACCGGGGTCGGGAGGCGTGGAAATAACGAATGACGAGGCGGAATGAACGCCACCGGAAGATGACCAATTTGGACGCGAATAACATATTACGGTCAATTTGGGAAGTGATTCACAAGACACAGCCACTCGGACCGTAATTTCACGACCCGTTGTAGCATCATTGCCGTGACCACGCCGTACGTTCGGTGTCAGGACCATGACCACACTCATAGCATGACAGGCTCAAAAAAGCATTCACCGTCATTATTATGTGATTGCGACTTTAGCGGGCGTCTCACATTTAGAGGAATGTTCAAAACATACCCTAGTGAAGCATTATGAACCTTACGGCTTATAACAATAAAGACACGCCTAATGATCGCGCTGGGTAGTTGCCACTGCAGGACAGTCGAGACATAATAGGGCGATCAATTTTCACGATTGATGAGTTCCAAATTACACTGTCAACGCCTTGTAACGGCGCTACGTTCTTCACCTGCGGTCGCAACCTGCTGTCGTCATGCCAGCCACCGTGAGCACTGGTGCGAAATAAAAGACTTTCTGATTGGCCCAGCGGGTAAGACATGTACCGGTTAGTTGGTTGGTTGCAGATTAAGCCAGTGCGCGACATGGATATGTCAATACTTACGTTCCCGAAGCCGAAGTGCGCATCGAAAACAGCGACTGTGGTGGGCGCCACAGAGATTAAAGTCGTAGCATAATGTTTCGTTGAATTCGCGGGGGTAAAAGTCTCATCTCGCATATCTTTTTGTCTTAGGAAGGAATGCATTTTTTCGTAGCATTTATTGCACAACACTTTGACACATGAGTGTTTTGTAAACATCACTGAATACACAGACTGGGAAAAGTAACGCGGATGGGATGTGTTGCTTGGACTGTAGTGAGCAGGAAGTCAACAAAGATTTTTCCCGCAGGGTCGGGAACTTCAAATTGCCACTATGGGCTAATCTAGACGGTTTTCGAGAAAATCTGTATCACTGATCAAAGCATACGCGTCTGATGTAACAATAAGTAAAAAGCGAAAAAAGGTGGGATAATGGAATCATGACTTCAAATGATGGAAACAAATCGAGGCAATGAAATGAGGCGAAGGGTTTGTGCAATGAACGAACACTTATGACGGAGCGAGCGCTCCCAGCGAGCAGGGCAGCTGCATTACTGAATCTTTAAAATGCCACATATCTATATGCACTTCACATGATATCGCGCCTGGCACAGCATAGCAAATCGTTGTGCACAAAGAAAAGGGTTTGCAAAACAGTCCCGTTACGCAAGCAAATGCAGATAGCCTTGGTGAAGTAATCTGATTACCCAACTGAAAAATATTTTATCTTAGAACGTCTTTTTATGTCATTACTTTATCATATCGCAGGTGCGTGGCTCAACTTCCTGCGATATCGGCCCTCCTACCAGCGTAGCGACGCCATATGACCCTTAATTGCGGAAGTGATTCACAAATCCCCAATGACATCCAAGAACCATGAAATATTCACATGCAATACATATACTACTTCAAAACCTTGAGGTACATACCTTTCGGGGAATGAATATCACTCCAGGGTTTTGTTGCTGCTTTACAGCTGTATCTAGCAGCGGACACCATTTTCCCTCTTGCCATTGCAAGAATCGTGTTCGAACCTTCCGTGGCGGCAGTCGGAAGACCATGTTTGGTGCATGAAGGCTTAGGCTGGCTTGGCTGGCTGCCAGCAACGGCGGACTTGTGCAGCTGAGGCCGTTTGGTTACGGAATCAATCTCTCGGGGGCTCTCCGTAGACGAACGTCGAGTCACGTGTGCACGCCAGGCGGGCATCGAATCACGTGTGCACCGTGCACCGACCGTGCAGCCGCGCTGGAGCTGACCCTGGCTGGCTTGCACTGCACCGCGGCGCAGGCCTGCGTCGCAGTTCCTGTGACCTTGACCTTGGCTGGCCTGCACCGTGGGCGCGGTCCTGTGACCGTGTCATCGCGCGCCGGCGGGTGGTCACCACATACGGCGCACTGGGTTCTGTCACAGCGGTGTGATATACCTTCTGCAGCTATGCTTTCCACTGTTGCACCACAGCCCTATGCACAGCCATCGCACCCCTAGCATGCATGTGAACCTGTACCAACGTGTGCATTTCACATATTATCCCGGTTTGTCATATCGTGTGCATTTCACACATCAGTTGTAAGCTGACCAAGATAAGCAGGAGGTCAGTGTGCGGTGCAGGGCTCCGGCGGCCGTGAGCGACCCTTACACGGTACGCGTGTGCGTGCTTCAGGCTACGCCTACATCATCGCGCCGTGGCTGGCGCTGGTGGCGGAGTCGCTGGAGATGTTCACACTGCACCTGGCCTGGATGGCGGCCGTCCTCTTCACCTCCGGCCAGAGCTCGCCCGCCATCGAGGCCACCACACAAGCCGTCATCACCGTCTGCCACTACGGCATAGGTCAGTGGATGGGGGATATCCCTGGAGGACGACAGACGGTCACCAACGTCTGCAACTGCAACATATGTCAGTGACGAGGGATGGCGCTGGAGGACGACAGACGGTCATCACCGTCTGCCACTGAGGCGTAGGTCAGTGAATGGGGATGTCGCTAGAAGACAGCCACAGACGGTAACTAACGTCTGCCAATGCGGCATGGGACAGTGGATTGGGGAAGCCATGCAGTGGCGAAGTAGTAGCTCCGTCGGGACCGGGCCCGGATTCCAAGCTGAAGGCCCGGGATCGAGTCCCGGCCGACGCCTTAGCTTCTGGCCTCTGGGAACAAAAGCCGGAGGGGGTCGCAGTGGCCTCTGGTGATACCCGGCTGCTGGTAGGCGGCTGCGCTCCGACCTGCTGGTAAACGGCTCCGCTCCGACCTGCTGGTTAGCGGCTCGGCTTCGACCTGATTGGTAAGCGGCTCCGTTCCGACCTGCCGGTAAACGTCTCCGTTCCGACCCTGCTGGTAAGCAGTTTCCGCTCCGACCTGCTGTAAGCGGCTCCGCTTTGACCTGCTGGGTAGGCGGCTTCCGCTTCGACCTGCTGGTAGCGGCTCGGCTCCGACCTGCTGGTTGGCAGTTCCGCCAAACCTGTTTGGTAAGTGGCCTTCGCTCCGACCGGCTGGTAAGCGGCTCCACTCCGACCTGCTGGTAAGCGGCTCTGCTATGACCTGCTGGTAGGGCGCTCCGCTTTGACCTGCTGGTAGGCGGATCCGCTCCTACCTGCTAATAAGCAGCTCGGCTCCGACCTGCTGGTAGCGGATCCGCTCTGACCTGCTGGTAAGGCGGCTCCGCTCCGACCTGCTGGTAAGCATTCCGCTCAAGCCTGCCGGTAAGTGGCTCCGCTTCGACCTACTGTAAGCGGCTCTGCTCCGACCTGCTGGTAAGCGGCTCGGCTCCGACCTGCTGGTAAGCAGGTCGCTCCAACCTGCTGATAAGTGGCTCCGCCTCGACCTGCTGGTAAGCGACTCCGTCCCGACCTGCTGATAACTGGGGCAGGTCGAACATCGGTTTAAGGCAACGTCAAAACTATATGAACCGGCTTCACTAACGAAAAGGCCCACGGAGGGCTCATAGCTCCGTTGCTAGCATACGCGCGCACTTAAGTCTCGCCGACAACTCGAACTTCACGAAATTTTCCACCCAAGAGGTCACCAGTTGCTGAACACGATGTTTATGGGACATGCGCATATGGTGCATGGATTCATGCCTCGCTTTGATGACCAGTGAGTGCTGGCCACCATTAGAGCACGCCGATAGCTTTTGTCCCTTTCATTGGCAAGTAATGGCAATTTGGGTTGCCAACTTACTGCTGATGTCTCCTTCTTGTCATCGCATTCGTCGTGTAGACCGTACAGCAAACGTTGGCTTTATATAATTTGGGCCCCAACATGACTCCGGGAATAAGTCTTCCAAATGGAAGGTTCACTTCTGAAATCTATTCGAGTCACATCCTCACGGCGACAACAGCTACATGGTCATGGTCACAACATCCATCAGCTGGGGACCATATGCGATCAGTGGTGGGGAAACAGAAGCTGTGAGCTCATAACAGCCCACATACAGCGGTCATATATTTTCGTTTGTTTGCTTTCCACATAAGGTGTCGGAATGCCGAGGATGCCCTCCGTGGTTTATATTTGAGCCGATTCGTCATAATCTGCAACCAATTCGGATGATATAGATTCGAATTGCATCAGCGTTCGAGGGGATATTTTCTTTCCACCTTGACACAAATACAGATGAGACAGACATCGACGCCGTCTGTCGGGAATATAGCACGGCTCTAGAGACTCTAATGCATATCATCGCCTATCAAACTCTGCCTACAGAATTTAACGATCTGAGCTATTTTTTGCCTTTATGACATCGACTCATTGTCTGTATACATTTACCCAAACCCCACGCATAACTTCCTACATTTTACCAAATTTGGGCTGTGAGGCGAGCACACAACCGTGCTGCGCCACAACTGGCCGAGGTTTCTGCCCCCAGTTACGTGGCGCCGCCCGGCTTTGCTGTGGCGGGCTCGTCGCTACGGGGCAGCTCAGCTCCCGAAGCTGCCTTGATCGCGGCCGCCGACCCCAGCACGGCCATAAGCAGGGCCATAACGGTACTCGGTCGGGGCAGAGTCCGGCAAGCCAGTCGCACCGGCTGGACGGCTCGGATCGCCCGCTCTCTGTCCGCGAGACGGCGGCCCTTCGCCCCGGAGGGTGTCAGGCATTGGATCAGCTGGCCTGCCTGTCATGTCTCAGTCCTTCGCTGTTCAGCCAATGTGATTGCTCTGTCTTGTGAGATCATTTCTTCTTTAAGTCATCAAGATGGAACGCATGTGCATTATGTTGCACATGCATGGATATGCATACGCTATGTTACCAGCGCGTACCAGTGCGTATGCTCACCGGTGCATGCTGTTGTTTGGCGTTCTAAGTTAGGACCACAGCACGCGAATTGTGAAATTGCGGAACGTACATATTCCTGAAATCGTCATGGGTAATCGTTGTCGGGCCAACCGTCCTACGCCAGAATCTATCACGCTTAGAAAGAGATGACCATGAGCTCGAAATATGTAGCAGCGCTCTCTCAATCGAAGGTGAAAAACTTACGTTTACTCCTGATGTTCTTCCTGGTTATTCAGCTGCTTTATTAGGCGATAATACTCAGCGGTTTTGAGTTAACAATAATGATGCGAAGGATTACGATAAGTGAAATTTAAAACCTACGAATAATCTAACAAAATTAAAGAGCTTCATGACCGCATTGTAAAACTGTGCTGTGCAAGTGAAGCGAACACCACAAGATAAACAGACGCCTGTGCTGAAAAAGATGAAAACTGTCTTTAAAAATGCTTCAAATTTGGTGATATTAAAGTAATCGTCACACATAATGAAATAAGTTCACTTAAAATTTTAGGTGTATTTTAGGCGGAAAAGAATGCTCTTAGCGAAAAAGAGTGCGACAAAACAATTGCTTAGCTAAGTACATATGGTCCTGGAAGCGTAATTGTATGATTACGTCATCGTACCTTGCACAAAACTGAAGAAGAGCCAATTGGCGGCTATATTTGGAAATCATATGCACGAACGTCAGATGTGAATGACTCGATCATTGCATTTTTATTGGCCTTGATCGCCGCATGGCTTATGGAATGACAGAATTTGAATGACGTTGTTATCATGTTATGTATACCGTGGGTGGCCTAAAATACTCTCCCCCGAAATAGTCTTCCCATCTTCGTGGAGATGTAGCTCAGATGCTAAGGGGGTTTATGTCTTAATATCAGGGCTGATAACTACACTGAATGATTTTCAAGATGGCTATTTCAGGCCAAAACCCCATACAGATGTACATAGAACACCCTTTTTAACACTATGGGACACGACCCCATAGCAACCCGACAAGCGACTGGTGCTGCTCGCTTGATGCAAACTCAAGGCTTTGGCCGGTAATTAACAATGGCACATTTGCCACCATTGCCGTGACGGCCGTTTCCTGCGGTTCCGTAAAATGCCCCCTGGTTTTTTTACCTCTACCTATTGTGACACAAGGCCTTAAAGGGATCGCTGCTTTTGTGTGATATACATCAATTCTATGTGTACCTGGATCCCCAAGTAAACTGGTGCTATATTTATCCTCTGTATCCAGCGTATCATCGCATAGGTATAGGTTCGTTTTCGTGCTGGTAATGCCTCCCATTACTTCAATGCAACAAACTCGCATACGTCATTTTGCAAGTACATATCTGATGCAAATCATGCCCCTTCTCGCACATACAACTGAGTTACATTGTTCGGTTATGTTTGGCATAGGTGGCAAAAACACGTTATACTGTTTATTCTTACATAGCCTACATCATTTGAGCATGTGCATGCATGCACATGACATCTGCGGAAATGTACACGATTTGCAAGACTTTTTCACGGGAAGCGGCTCCTGGCTGCTAGTTTTGAATCATGAAAGAGCTGGGGAATAATTTTTCATCAAGTCGGATATGAGAAAATTAGCACGGCACGTACTTGTGCTTCTTTAATGACTTCATGTGACAGGTACACCATCATTCCCGCGCATTGTTCTTACCGTAGGTGCAGAGGTGCGCACGAAACCCTCTTAAGGTCAACAGTGCCTTGATGTGAGTGCACTCATCTTTATGGTGCACGATAAAAACAACTGCGCGGTCGTGTGGGCGCCTGTGGTGGTGAAACGTCCGCCAAACATCCTTGTTACCGGGATCGCGAGCCGCCCACTTCCCAGCTCCGACAAACATTCCCTCTGCCGAGCTCGGAGTGCATGATTGTGTGTTTTGCTCTGGGTGTCAATCACCGGCGGCGACCCTGACTGCTGTGGGCTCGAGTTGGGCACGTCATCTGGCGCACCAACGGCATTATCCTGATTGATCCGGTTTCTGCTCGTCCGCGGTGTGGTACCGCTTGGCGCCGTCTGGTCTGGCGTCGCTGACCTGACCCACCAGACCAGACCATCCGTCTGGTGTCGTTGATCTGGTACCTGGCCGAACCTTTTCAACACAGGTCCCCGCATTGTGTGCGGACGGGTGATGCCCGCTGTGCTCACCCGGCTCGTTGGCCTCAAGTCCGGTCCCGGGGCTGGGGCGGTACGGTACCTGCTGATCTGACCCGTGTAACTTCAAGTTGCGGTCCCGGGCCAGGGCGGTACGGTACCTGCTGATCTGACCCGTGTGACCTTAGGCCGCGGTCTGGTGCTGGCGTGGTGGCAGTACTCGCTGATCCGACCCGCGTGACCTTGGTCGCGGTCTGGGGCTGGCGTGGTGAAGCACCCGCTGATCTGACCCGTGTGACCTCAGGTCGCGGTCTGGGGGCCGGCGTGGTGCGGTACCTGCTGCCGCTGACCTCCGGGTTCCTGCTGCTCTGCGCCGGCTCAGTGCTGGCGGCCCGCCTCCTCTGTGCTCTACATGCTCATCTACTACTGCTGCCGAACGCTGCCGCCCCGCCGGCACAGCTATGGAAGACACAAGCGGGAGATGTACAGCAGTAGCGGTGAGTGGCGCCACGTGCCGGCCGAGCCCACCTGATGCTCATGTCGGGTCCTGGACCCGATCCGGGAGACGCGGGAGCTCCCGGGGCTGCACAGCGAGGCGTCAGTGGTCCAAAAGTTGGAGGGCGAGGGGAGGAAAGCGGTATAAAACATTGAAGGTCACTTTGATTTGGAGCTCTAATTCTTTCCGCAGCTTGCTAAGCATGATCAACTTTTAAGATGTCAAACCTTATGAGTGGGGTCTGGGTCTGGCGTCCTTATGTGATGTTTGATTCGCTTGCTGATCGGTGCTTTTTCAACCCCCTTTTGGGCCTTACAACACTGGCACAGTACTTTTTTTCTATTCTGAAGTTCTGGGTCGGCGGGCAAGACTTGTTGCCGAGTCGGAACGCCAAAAATTAAAACTGAAATCCGCAAAAATACTTTGAGTTATCACTGCTCAGCTCACGTGAAGAGGTTTGCATGCATGCCATATGTGCCATTCCAACCACACACCAGTTCTCAAACTGGTATTACACATCAAGCACAGCAACAGGAGCTCATCACATTGGAACATAGGGGTGGTGAGTGTGTACATTTTGGGGATGGACATAATCCAGGGAGGTATTCCTTGGACACTGAGTTACCTTGTCGCTGCTGCTTCTTACGATGAAGTACGTCCTTTTTAAAATGTTTCACTCCAAGGATGTCATTCAGTCACTTGTCCATTGCCTGTACTAAGCGCCAGAGTCGTGTTCACACTGACTACTGTTCGACAGGCGCCATGCTGAACGGGACGTACGCGCCACTGAAGCAGCGCCACAATGGCGTCTGAGACGGCGCCCGAGCTCTCCAGCCGACCGGCAGAGCTCCCCAGCCGACGGGCAGAACTCCCCAGCTGACCGACAGAACTCCCCAGCCGACCGGCAGAGCTCCGCAGTTGACCGGTAGAGCTCCCCAGCCGACCGGCAGAATTCCCCAGCCGACCGGTAGAACTCCCCAGCCGACCGGCAGGACCCTGCAGCATATGGGTGAAGCTCCCGCCGACCGGCAGAACTCCCCAGCCGACCGGCAGAGCTCCGCAGCCGACCGGCAGAGCTCTGCAGCTAACCGGCAGAACTCTGCAGCTAACCGGCAGAACTCCCCAGCCGACCGGCAGAACCCTGCAGCATATCGGTGAAACTTCCCGCCGACCGGCAGAACTCACTAGCCGACCGGCAGAACTCCCCAGCCGACCGGCAGCGTTCCCCGCCGACGACAGAGCTCCGCAGACGCCGCTGTCCACGCAGTGAGTCATCAGGCAGCTTGTCGCCAGCTCTGTTGCGGAAACGGCTCGCACCAAGGCCACAGACCGCCGATACCTGAATGGCTCTGGAGAAGGCAGGGTCCGTACACCGCACTGCCCATGACGACGACAGCTAGAGTCAGAGCCACCATACCACAACGTCGCACTGACCACAGCTGGAGTCGGAGTCGGAGTCGGAGTCGGCAAGCACGGTCCGACGCCGGTGCGTGCCCTGGAGGTGGCCGCTGCCCTCTGTCGCCCGGAGGCCTCCTTTGAGACAGCGCCGCCAGTGTCACCATCTCTTGTCGGCGCCGTCCCGTGGTGACAACGCGCGCGCGCGCGTGTTTGTGTGCGGAGGACTGTGTCAACAGCCCTGTGACACGTGCCTGCTGACACTCGTGAGTGGGTGGAAAGGCGCCGTTGACAGCGAGCCGGCGCGTGAGAGGTCAGCGTCATCGGACCACACCGCCATGACACGAGCAAATGGTTTGCTTTGAAAACCTCGTGTCGTTGGCCGGATTAACGTCAACGCTACAATAACGATAGTTGGTAGCGTCAAGGCGATACATGTGCACTGAATTTGCCGGACACAGGATAGCCGCCCATGCGCTGCCACCAGCGGATCGCCCGTTCGCAGTGTCTGGCGCTGTAAGTCATGCAGTTACTAGAGATGGGTTTGCATCTTGTTAAATGTGAAAGGTCTTGATTTGTCTTACCGACCTTGTCGTATTACGTATTAGTTACGGTTGTCTTCAAATGCATTTTCATGATCATGTCATGTTGTTAGCATATATAAGAGCGTAGTTGGTGGATTACAGATTATGCCCTGCCACGATTCCCTGCGGTTTTTACTCAGCGGTGACTTTCTTTAAAGCTTTGTTTTCAAACAGCTGACAGTCGCCCCCGTGTCGTAGTCGGCCAAGACACCGATCCCGCTCCACTTGTGCGCCAAGCGGAAGCGTCGTTGACGACTCAGTGACCGCACATTAACGCCTGCTATGTCCACTGGGGCCATGTCAACCGCACAGCTGATTAAGCCGCGCGCGAAGTGATTGTTTTCCTTTTTGTTTTGTTTTTCAAATACAGAAGCATCCACGGTCTGGCGTATCGTGTGATATCGCTTCCTCCCAACACCGAATCAACATGCTTGATGTTTTCCAAAAGGAGGAGACCGATGTGATCTGGCGGATGCCAGGTCCCACCTTGCGGGTCTGTCATGGATCCAGTCTTCGGATCGGCATTGATACCAGCGAGTTTGCGGATCTTTGGATCCAGTGATCGCGTCACTATGCGGTTATGCTGTAATATTTTCGGTGCTAAGTCAAGCACCGGTTTCTTACGGCATTGTAAACCATCGCAACGTCATGCTAACTGGTCGCCGAACATGAGAGCCATGAGAGCCATTCCTGCCAGGGTGAGAGGCAGGCGACGCCATATAGCCTTAGTAGCTGGGTGCGTCCGTAAAGCCCCAATGACAGACAGACACAGACAGAACATGAGAGCCTAATGCGGGAGCACCGAAAAACAATAGGCACAACTAGGTCCAGATGACAACACGGGGTTGCAACGTCACCAAACCACAACGTTGGGCGAGACACAGATCATACATTTATCACGCTTTCCCATCGAGTGGTTATTCAAGTGTCACCGCATTCTTGCAGAAATATACTTGTCACTGTTAACATTACAGTCAAAGTTGTCACTCAGTTGTCACCCAGCTGGCTGGGTTGACTGGATATGAGTTGACTGATCTGTCACGTGAGTTGACATATCAGGACCACCTTGCATGCTCGGTAGCTTCCCATTAACAGTCTGCTGACTTCTTCTTTCTACGATTTTTTACAAGCCTGATGTATTGATAAACCAAGAACTAACGGCACAATCTGGAGACCTCTCAGTGCTTGATGTGTCCTTCTCACAGAAAAGAAGGGATACCTTTGCATGACTACGTTCACACAACTTGGGATTAGAATATATATATATATATATATATATATATATATATATATACCAGTCTCCGATTTGTGATATACGGACTGCTTTCTTAAAAGCCATGGCATGTGCGGACTTGTAATACAGTATAATTAGAGCGGTCATGGTTTGAAATCAAACATTTAATTTGTACTTTTTGGTAAGATATGTTTCTGTGATGTGAGCCCACGCTAAGCGGCTCTTGTTTGGTGAGCCCTGGCGCGATTGTAAACTTCCGAGTCAACGGCAGAACTTGGCAGCGAAAGCTTAACGCGCCGACATGACCGGCACAGTCCATCCTGCCCTCTGGCGCCAGCTGACCGTCAGAGCGGCCGTCGTCACTGGCCGCGGGCTGTCCCAGTCGGTGACCTACAGTGAACCCGGCAGTCGAACCCACCGCGCCGCAGGTCTGTGAAATGGAAGGCGGGGCACTCTTACCAGCTGAACTGTCGGGATGGACTAAAGTTAACTGCGGGACGGGACGATTTAAAGTGCGGCCCGGCGGTGTATCTTCCACCTCGTACCTCAAACGGTGCCGAGGAATGGAATCAACATTTTGTGAGGTGTGTCCAAGAGGTGCTGTGGACATTGGTATTGGAACACCGTTGACAGACTTCGCGAAGAGCTCTGACCATGACCGCAGCTTCGAGACGTCGAGTTTCGTCAAGATAGCGCAGCTTCGAACGTCGAGTTTCATCAATATAGCGCAGTTTCGAGACGTCGAGTTTCGTCAATATAGCGCAGCTTCGGGACGGCGAGTTTCGTCAATACAGCCAATGCTCTTTTGATAGCGCCGTTTAACCACTTACTCCTGCTATACCGAACGTCGATTATTTTCATCATGAGAACTCCGAACTCATCACACCGAAACACTAAATTCACAGCCTGCGTCGCTTATATCAACTTCCATCAGGTGTTCAAACGTTGGACGTTAGCTACGTTGAATAAATAGGGTGCTCCATGTTTGTGTTGGGTTTCGAACTGAGGTAGCCATTTTGAAGATCTCCCGGTGCAGTTCACAGCCCTGCCCGTATTACAATCTTAAAACCATCTGAATTCTGAACTAGACATTCACGAAATTGCGGAACTACTTCAAGGTCACCAAAGCATGCATAGCGCTACAGGCACGTCTTTCAAACATTGCCACCTTGTTGGCCATGCGGCGTCCAGGGCCAAGGCAAGAACAACCATTGGCGTATTCGCGTCTGGCGTACGTGAACATGATTTCTGGAGCCGAAGAACTCCAACAGACACAGATACAATTGCATAGGTCGATACAAATATTACCACTAGTAAAGGCCTCACGGCATGAAATAAAACGTCCTTCGGTGGTCAGGAAATAAACCCGAATCAATGACAGGACTGCAAACTGGCTGTGGAATGGACACAACCACAGGTTAAAAACCTAATACATAGCATCCCCACCGCAGATCACCTCCGCGTTTGCGATGTTTTTCCGCTATCCCTACCGACGATACATCCTGAGCGCTCCACTCGTGCCATCTGTCGGCCACGGCGGGAGTCAACTGGCTCGTGGAACACGGTGGACAGACGCACGAATGACGCGCGGTATAAGGTCGCTTACATACAGCAGCCGAGAAAACGGAGAGAAACAGGCATCCACCCTGCCCGAGATGCGCTTACTTTGATAACAACGCTCTTGCACCCATCCCAACACTGACCAAGGCTCTCATGTATCTATTTTAAACGCGTAAAACCGGTGACTTTCTGGAACATAATATCACTGTAGGCACTGGTCGCAAACTTATGGCGGTTTTCGGCAGCAAGAAGCCCAATTTTAGGCGTTGTTTAAGTATTGATACGTATCTCAAAACCTAAATCAGATGGAGGTGCTAAGCAACAGCACGGACAAAAAAGTACCATAAGTAGGGGAAAACACCATCTACAAATCACTACCGGACCTCAAAAACCGTAGGGCAAGTAATCGACCGGAAAGCAACCAAAGTTGGTCTGCTTTTTTAATAGCGCGAGGCACGTTGTCACGCTCCTTTTATACAGCGTCAGCGACTGTATTCGTCATGTCAAAGCTCAGGGCTCACGGGGCAACCGGGGTTAGAAACTGGGCTACCTCGTGTGAGTTCCAGGTGCTTACCACCTGGCCATTACGCCCCCGTGTCAGTCTGCTGATTTACAGCGTTAGATACATACGAATGGGGCAAATCAAATGACGTCAATAACAAGATTTGCAAAAAAGAAGCAAAAACAAAAAACACTCACGTGCACACGTTGACGAGGGTCATTGTGACGTAATCCGGGCATTACAACGCACTCTGATCATGAGGTCATATGACATCACCTGCCTCTCACAAGGCCGGCGCCACGGGAATTGAAACTCCATACCTCTGGTCCCCAGGCGCGCAGATGCACCAAAATACACTAACGGTACCCTCGGTGAGGGATCCTCAAGTGCATTCCCATATCTATTGGCATGGATCCCTAAAGACGACTGGTTCCACTTACTTATGTTCTGGTATCATCTCCATGAATATCATACTTCCGTTTGCTATGACCCACATCACCCCACGCTGCCAGCGCCTCACTAAGGCAAGTTGCTCAGCGCTGTCGTCGACAACAATGTAGCTATTCACTCTTTTCACCGATATATCTAATAATGTTCTGTTTCAAACCTCCATTCTTTGAAGCCCACTCTACCCGTCAGAACGACATCTTCCTGACAAAAAACACAAGTTTGGTCGGTCCGTTTTGACAGCTGTATTAGAACTGTGGCACACACCAAACCAAGTGGCCATATCACTTCCACATAACCAGCACATACACACCCGAACGTCTAGCTCGCCGCCGGCAGCCGCTCAAACGGCCGTCGAGATGGCCTCCGTGTACTTCTTGATCCTCGAGGCGATCGACATGTCCACATACTTGTCGCCGACGGTGACCACCATGCCACCCACGATGGCAGGATCCACCTTGGTGGAGTACTTCAGTACCTCGCCCTTCTTGAGGAACGCCTTGAGCGTGGCCTCCACTTCCTTTTGGCCGGCGGCGTCTAGCGGCTTGGCTGTCGTCACCCTCGCACACCACCTGCGGAGCGGTCAGAGGTCAGGGACGGGACATCTCAGCGGCCACCTGCGGAGCGGTCTGTGGTCAGGGACGGGGCACCTCAGAGCACATCACCTGCGGAGCGATCAGGGTCATGGGTGGGGCACCTCAGAGCACACCACCTGCGGGCGGTCAGTGGTCAGGGACGGGGCACCTCAGAGCACATCACCTGCGGAGCGATCAGGGTCAGGGCCGGGGCACCTCAGAGCACACCACCTGCGGAGCGGTCAGGGTCAGGGGCGGGGCACCTCAGCGGCCCGCACCGCAGCATGCAGTCGCTCAGAGCACACCACAGCCCTGCAGAATACCTGACACGAACGCTCGTCCAGGAATTGTGCCTAAACGATGCACTTGCGCACTACCCTAGGCACACCGAAAACCGTGGTGCCACGGCGCGAGACCGGCGCAGGTTCATGAATACACTTCTGCGCGCAGGCGATGAACGAAGCTGCCACTGGCGCCACCTGCTGCGCACATACGAAACCTTCGTTTACGAACGACATCCCAGCCTCGGCCTTTCAGCGTTGCCGTTCGCACACGATCTCGGACGTGCGCGTCGTACTCACACGGATCTCGGAAAAGGATTGGCGGTTGGCTATTTGCCGATGACTCCACATGGTCGTAGCAGACAGATGACTTCGGGGAAAACGTTATGATGGATGCACAAAGATCTATGCTCTTCCAGGACCGTGGCGAGGAAATGACACTAGGCAAGAGGTAAGCAAGACATGTGGACACCGCAAGCAGGGCGAGGGACGTAGATTATGGGAGGCCTACAGTGGTTCGACAAGATAAGTACTGCAACAAAAACTCCTGTCGACGGGAGTATGTTCCGACATTGCTTCTGCTGTCAATACTTATGCACGACATTAGTGCTACACCATAGAACTTAAACAGGAAAAATATATACCTGTCACCACTTACACTGCAAGAGCTTATGCACACATTACACACGAAACTGCATTTACTGCAGACTTATACGCGACACTGGTACCACACCACAAAACCCATACCTATACAGACATTACAACACACCTATAAAACCAGACTTACAGACATCACGCACGACATTTCATGCAGCGCAGACTTATACGCGACATAGGTAATTCGCCACAAAGCCTATGCTTCAAAAACTTACACCCATTATTACATATTCTGCAATATCGTGTACAGTCCTTGCTTATGTACATTACTTCCACTGCAAGGACTTACATGCAACAGGAGTGCAACAAGACAAAACTCGTGCTTACAAATTGCATGTCTGTCATTACTTTTACCGCAAGAACTTGTGCATTCTTGACATATAATGAACACCTCCTATATCTCCGATCATCCAACATACTTTCTGTAGCGTGCAAAATGCGTGGACACCTAGCAGGAGTGTGGGAACAACTCGCAGGTCAGAAGGGAACCCCAACTCAGTCGGGGACCCCACCCACCCTCATGTGTGACAGGAATGTGTGTCACATTCTGAACAAACACCTTATTTCATACATTTTGGAGCAGATTTGGCCTTCATCCAGGCTGAGCCCAAACTCATTTTGCCAAACTGCAGCACAACAGCGTACGTTTGTCAGTAGACGCAATGTTAGGTCGAGCCATTGCCGTCGTAGGTCTGTCCATCACAATAATTACACCAGGGTTGATGTGCCAACACCATGGAGTGGGCACCCGGAATCTGATTTCATTCGTCCCCGTGCACCCATGTGTTCGTTACCTCCGGGACTTTGGTGAGGCTTAAGGGCTGCAGGCTGATGGCTGGATTTCAAATTTAGTCGTGTAGCACTGACTTACATGTTGGGGTTAAACTGCTGTTGCACATAAGAAAATACTGTATAAAGCTTTGCTGAAGAGGCAAGGACAGGTACATGTTTTTTGCAGCATAATGTTTTGCCATGTGGCACCCATGTAATGGATGAGTTTTGCCACCAAAAGTAATGCCCTGTATAAGTAAAGAATACACAACATTTTTGCAGTCATGAAATACAGGTATAAGTTTTTGAGGCACACATTCTGGCATGCAGCACTCATGTTGTGTACGTCTTTACACTTTAACACTCTTTAGTGTATGTCTTTACTTTACCAGCCACTACACACCAAATCAACACAGAACTGGTCACTCCGGCTACTGGAAATCCCTTGGCCACCGGTTTTAAGTCAAGAACATACAAAGTTCCCACTGACCGAACATTACAAACGCAACAGAGTGTCCATGATTCTGGCCTGCTACACTTCTAGTTTCGTGCTTGTGCTGCTGTGCTGTTTCAGTGGTCTGACATGGTATGGACTCACCTCACCACGGTGCGCCGCCATCAGCGTGCGGAAGGAGGTGGCCACACTGTCCAGCTTGTTCAGACGGCCATTCTCGGCCATCAGCAGCAACAAGTTCTTGGTTGAGTCTGCTGTCTTCTTCTTAGTGGCCACCATCTCCATGGCCTGTCGCTTGGCTTCCTTCTGCAGGGTGGGGTTCAGCACAAAGTTGCGGAACATAGTGTCGGTCTTCAGGAGGTCCTGCACCTCAATCAGGTCCTTTTCCACCTTGTCCAGTGACTTGGACTTGCTGGCAGCCGAGTACAGAGCAGATGCATAGCGCCCTTCGATGCCATACACCTGCCAAGAAATGATGGCGTGAAGCTGACTGTGCAGAAGTAAAGGCTGCCTAACTACATGCGATAGAAGGGTGACACATGGGGTTGAAGGTTATCACATAAGTGACAGCAAAAACACACTGCCATAGTGCTGGGGCATGGTTAAGTATCCCTTTCTCACAGAACAATGGGTTCATGTTAAACAAAACACACAAAATAAATCATGTGCCACATGATGCAAATTGCAGGCAAAAACCTACATATCACATGAATCAAAAGATCAAACAACCCGACAAACATTTGCTATAAAGTAATGTTTTAGTCATATTAATATCTTCAGGAAGCTGAGTCTAATGAGAACAATCCATTTACCAACAATAGACCTGCCCTTAAAAATACAAAAAGTTATAAGATTGAGAACATTTGTGACTTTGCCAAGTCTTCAACTGCAACAAGTCTCTTTTGTAACAAAAATAACAGCTTTTGAGCCTTGCATTACATGCCTTAAAAGAAGGCTACACTTATACACCCTCCCAAACGGAAGATGGATACGCACCACGCTTATACACCATCCAAAACGGAGGACGGTTACGCATCGGGCTTATACACCCTCCAAAACGGAGGACGGTTACGCATCGGGCTTATACACCCTCCAAAACGGAGGGTAGTTACGCACGGGCTAGTACATCCTCCAAAAAGCTTTCAGGGGTAGCATGCGCCAAGCGTACGCAGGACTGCCAGTCTTAAAGGAAAGCAGGGCCAAACATGTAGAACCTCGTGCGAAAACTCGGCTCGATGCGTTATATGCATGAGACGATCGCGAAGCCCATCAACCCCACTCTGAGCCAGTTCTTCTCTGATCATAAATTATCGTCCACCGGGTCTGGATCCACGGTGGATGTGGTGGTTAGTGTACCGGTCTCACGCGCTGTAGACCCGGGTGCGAATCCCAACGACGGCCACTCTCCAGTGGGCGGCTTATAGTGTATCGGACCGGCATGATGACACTTCCTTGCTTCACTCTTAAACGCGGGTAAATTCTAACCTGGGCTTTTCATATCGGACAGAAGCGTAGTTTCCTGTGCCTAAGCGAAGGAGTCCACACTCTAGAGATACTAAAGATCCCGTGAACGTTGCCCGTAAGTCTAAATGAGGCCAGCGAGCTGAATAAACATAGGCACACCTGTTTCATCTGGTAACGCTAAGCTGTAAGTCATAATCAACTAGTGAGAAGCTACATGCACACACTACCGCTCCGTTCAATAACTTAAAGATCATTCCGTCCCAGCGCGGGGGTGTCTACCAGCTGCCATTCTGTCAACAGGCAGTCGGCTTCGCATGGTGGTTTCGCCCGGAGGCCCCCACAGATTACATCCTACATTGGTGCCCTCCCTGGCGCGGAAGGCCCTCGGGGCGGCCTCTGGCCGGAGCATTTGACTCGGACAGGCGCAGAGCCCTCATTGGTGCAACAAGATCCCTGATAACCGCAGGTGTTCCAATTACTGGCACAGAGAACCTTATTTGGCCGACGGGACCCTGGCTGAAAATCGGTGAAGGGCCTGCGAGGACCCCGGGTCACCCCTGGCCAACTCGGGGCTCCTTCTGTCATGGGATGCCCTGTTGGGTGCTCTGGGGGCCTGACCCTCAAAAGGCCACTGATTGTTGTAGGGACTCCAACTAATGCAAATTGCAGGCCTTGGCCTCATTAATGCTAGAACAATGGGGGCCCAAGGGCTCAGAATAACACAGAGTCAACTATTCAGTGTAGTGGTCTCTGGCCAAAATAGGGGCCCATATTGTCTCAGAGGTCCACAATTGGTGAAAGAGGGCATATTGCTTGACATTTGGGGTCACACTCATATGGGATAGGATGACCTGCAGCCTTCCAACCATTACAGCCATTCAGCCATCCCATCAGGCTGTTGATAGCCAGTCTTGAAAGGCACATGGCCCCTCTTCAGGCACACATGAATACTCCATGACTGACTCAGGGGCGCTTGTCAACACCTGACTTCCTGTTTGGCGTTGTGCACCCTGGCAGACAGAGAGACCCCTCAGCGACTCAGGGCGCACAGACAGATATAAGTAACTCATGGGTCCTGGCCTTGTCTCTGCTTGGGAAATGGGCTCCCAGACCCAGACAGACACTGAAGCAGACTGTTCAATATTGCGCAGAGCCTAAGTGACATAGAGAACCTCACTGCCTCAGGGGGGCAATTTGAAATTGAGTTTGAGAAAGCAAAAAAAGTGAAAATAAAAAAAGCGTCCCCAAAACCTATGGCAACATGTAAGTTTCTCCTCAAATTTGGTCTAATTTCTTCTTGAAAGGCACTAATGAGGGGGGGGATCCCCGAGGACATAGCAAACTGTACCACCGCCCAGTTTTATGGACTTCAGCTTTTTTCTTTTAGACAGGTGTGACATGACCATTGCTTACATCATCATCCAATTTTGTGGGATAAGGATGTCCATATTAATCACATCACTGTTCAGGGACACTATGGCCCGCTGGGATTAGCCAGGCCTACCACTTGACAGCCAGATGAGTTAACCACCTGGTCACTGCACCCTCCCATTCAATTTTCTACACTGTAGACATACAGAAAATTGCTTTGATTAGACAGTGACAATTAAATGATCATCTCATACCAATATTACATGTTTCTATTGACTCACAGCTCTAACTTTTCATCATTTCTTGTAAGCAAGTTGTTCAATCTGGAGATTTTTGGGGATGCATCACTCAATATGCCAATTGTGCAAGTCTTGCCTCCATTATGGAGAATGCATCAGCCTGATGCCTACCAGCCATCTGTTTTGGAGGGAGTACAAGTCTGGTGCATAACCACCCTCCAATTTGGAGGGTGTGTGGTATATGGCTGCCTTAAAACATTGAGCAGCAGTCAGAGCAACAGCTCTCCAGTTAGTAGATGTGAGGCACTATCAGTGGTGCTGCATGTGCATATCCATTCTCATAGTTATGCAACATTTAAGGAATTAGGGTTTGCATGCTGAGCAGGACAGCATAGAGAATACAATATACTAACAGTATGTAGTTTGACCATGTCAAGCACATTTCCAAGTTACTGCCTGAGCAAGACACCTTAATTCAAGCTCATGGCTGTACCAGTTGGTCAATAACAGTAACAAAATATGCATGTATGTCTCTGCTGACATAGGACAGGCAATAATTTCAGCATATTTGCTCTCAAGTTTAAGACATTTTGTAGCCAAACCATCGCTACACCCAGATACCTATCTATGATGTCGCTGATATATTCATCATATCTGCTGATTCTACGCGGCACTACGAAAACAAACAGCACCCGGCACTCAAATCCAAAAATAAGCACACACGGAAGTGGCAAGAGCGCGAACAGCATGATAATACCTGAATAGGTGTCTTGATCATTGCCCGGGCAATTGGAGAAGTGCTGAGCCGACGGACAAGCGTTAAATTACAGGAAGCCATGTTGCACGCCTTATCCACGCACACAAAACAAACTAAATGCCGTGCACCAAAGAATTTCACGAAATTTTTACGTCCGGCTTGCACCGTGCAGGGGGCACGAGAGAAATGCGAGGAAGTTGGAGATGTTGTGTTTCAGTACCGGTAGAACCAAATGGCACTCAGTACAATTTAAGAATCTAACAAAAAACCTTTAAAGAAAAAAACGATTAAACTATAAAACATTATTTTAAAATATTGCTAGAGTTTATTACATAAACAATGTGACATTTACTTATTTGATTCAAAAGACAAGACATCAACTTTGTCGTGCAACGCAAATTCTACCGAAACTGTTTTATCTCAGCTAAGTACTATTTGTGAGGAGACGAGAAAAAGAAAGAAAACCAAGGAAGAGCCAATGCGCTAATTTTGTGGTAACATGGAACCTCTTAAATTACTGTTATTTTGTGAAACGTACCACAAGTGCATTGCATGAATACCACATTCATATCATGTGTCGGAAATATTATGACCTGGCTGTAGAATGACTAAGTTACCTCCTAGATGAAAATCGACAAAACCCACTTCACCAAACCGACAGGCGTGCATGATTAGGGCGCTTGTCCTATGCATTGATTATGAATATTAACATATTGGTGATGGTTTTCTCAGGTGTCAAAAAGCTCATGTTCCGTTAAGCTGCTTATTTAGTGGCATTTGAGCGATTATGTGGCAGGTTGTGGTATATTTAACAATCTGAGACTTATTTCTATCTCACCTCACATCTGACAATTTCCCCTGCCTTTGTGGTGCGAGCGTATCCTCTCATTGTGCATGATGCTGACTTCCCACGAAACTCGCGTACATGGAGCTGGAACAGGTTGAGTGGCGTCGCAGGGGGGCCATGACCCCCACTTTCAAGGTGGGGGAGCAGTGTTATTCCCCCCCTTGCCGGGGGGGGAATAATGGGTCTCGATATAGTTCAATAGAGTGGGGTCTGATTCCTGCTGAATAGAGGTTAAAATAAGAAAAAGAAAAACGAACCAGGTCATCGCATGTCCACCTGAGAACACTCATTTTTCGGAATGGGTTATGAACAAATTTCCTCAAAGGGTTTGAAATACCCGCCCGCAATATCGAGAGCAAGGACAGCGATGACTTGGGTTGCAGCTTCCTTAAAACCGAACGGCGTCGGCCACTGCAAGTGGCACCAGACGGCGGGCATCGTGTTAACCTGTCTTTGGACAGATAGATAGTTAACGAAACACGAAAAATAGAAATTCTACTTTTGCTCTGTCAGTTTCAGCACCAGATTCAGCACCACTTCCCGGTGCTTGAAAGCTAATCCGTTATCATCAGCCTTAAAATCGCACATGTGAAATATGTGCCCAGACTGCGTTCCTAATGTAAGATTTGATGCGCTCAAGCGTTCAAGATACTTATTTCAGAAGCGTCGTCATTTTTGTCCACCCGTTGGCAACAGCTTACTATTCGCTGCTGCGCCGACGCTCCGCGGCCTATGGAGACTGTAACGTCAGGCGCTGAGGCTTTTGCTACTAAGCTTTGCGAGTGCACATGCTCAAAATGACATTACATAACTTGCATTACTTATCGATTGAAGTGTTCAAATACAATTATTTCAGAACCGTGAGCATTTTCGTCCATGGGGGCCACGGCTAAAAGTTAGCCATTGGGCTAACTCTCCGCGTACTATAGAGACTGCAACGTCTAGTGTCGAGGTTTTTGCGACTGAGGTTTTTACGAGCGTGCATGGTTAAAAAAGCAACATTTACATAACGGTATCACCAATCGCTTCTGCCTGAATGTTAATCATTTCAGACAGACGAGCTTGGGTATGTCAATACGCATTGTTGACCACTCCATCTACAATCAAATTTTCATCTTCGAATTTCGGTAAAACATAGATCTACAAGCTACCTTCGCGATAGCCTTGATGTCTGTAGAACCCACATACAAATTCTGACAAAGGTTCTGAATTCTATAGGTTTAGGAGGAGTCCACCAACCATTGTAAATTAGGGCGCCGGTGACTTATTCCATGTGGTCGTTGAACGCCTGATTGCTGCGGTTTATTGACTTCAAAATACAAGCAAAATTTATCTGGCGGTAGCTTCTGGTTTCTGTTCCGGTTACAAGATAAAAAGTGAAAAAGAAAACTATCCCCTTGTTAACGAGTAAGCTATATCCGGAGATTTTTGGGAGGGTCCTCAAAAGAGGGGCTCTTGTCAACCCTGTTTTCCCCCTTGGTAAGCCTCTGGTTACGCCCCTGCCTACACACAAAAGCAGATCAAGCCGTCTACGTTGAATGATGGGCAATAAATGTCGGGCAATTTATACCTAAGTCAGGCAGCTTCCCGGAGGCTTTTTATTTCTTCGGTGGTGTGGTGTAAGGGAAGATAATTCGAAAAAGTTGCGGATATCCAAAATGCGTTTTACACACCAATAAGACGTAGTGCTGATCCAGAAATATGCAACAAAACAGACATACGATCAGTTCGCAGTCATGCGTGAGACGCCGGGCCAGGACAGTGGCCGCCAACGGTGGACGGGAGCAGGGCCCAGATGAGGAATATCTGAAGAGAGGTCTTCATTCTGTACCTTGGTTTTGAAGGAAAAATTTCCTGTTTATGGCTTTTCACCTTGTTTTAGGCATTTGGGGCTTCCAAATTTGTTTTTTGCCTAAAATACTAAGACATGTCTCATCTCTTGAAAGCGACCGGCGAAATGAAGGCGCATGAAAAACCTGACGCACTGTGAGCCATCGATTCGGTTTCAAAATTCTAACCAGCCTATGCCCATGTCGTATTTTGTTATCTACCCTGTAGAGGCAGATGCTTCCTTAATGACCCAAAATGCCTACCCGCTCGTGGAATTTCGCTCCCCAGAACGACAATGCTGAAAGGGAAGAACAATCTTGGGAAGCTGGATAGCCTTATTTGCTAAATGACATAGGATTGGTGAGTCGATAAGCAAGACACGCACCGGCGAGAAATAGCTCTAGCTGCATATCTAGCATCGCAGTCATGCCATTTGAACAAAGAGCGATAACAACCTCCATCTCCACCACACCACCCCTCCCCCCGGTTATCGGGCTTGTTTTCCAGAACAAGTTTCGGAAGTACGCCCTATTCTTGCCCCCCCCCTCCCCCCTCCCACACTCTTTGAACCGTTCCTACGCCTATGCTCTCGCATATTTTTTGTGGTCTAGTATGACAATGGGAATTCGTGAGCCTTTGTGTCGGAAATATATGTCATTCAGACCATTAACTGGCACAGCTGACGTGCACGCTCGGTGCCGAATATGGCAATTGACATGTTGGAGCGGGTGCTGTATTTAGGCTAGTGGCATCACTGAAGATCCTGTGAACAGTGCGGGGAGGGGTGGCGGTCCGAATTCCTGGTCCTGGGAAAGCAAAAATCTTGGGGGGGGGGGGGGCGGAAGACCAAGACATGACTGAAAATTGCTCTCGGAAACACGGGTATCCATGACTCGGGGACTCGAGCCATCGGGGCCTAGCTCAAAATGAAAGTGCCCACCCCTACGAAATTTAGCACACCTCGGTTTTGGACCACTTTAGTTCGAGAGAGATGCCTTTTAATTGCGATATTCGAAAACAAATAACATTTTGTGAGAAACCAATTTTCAGACCATGTATCAGTTGCAAATATGCCTGTTGCAACAAAAGCATTTGTTGCTGCAATAACTCACCAAATTCAAAATGAGCTGCTGGACATCATGCCGGAGATGCTACAGCTAGAGTTACTTCAGGAGCTGAAAAACGACACCTTTCTTTTCGCTGATCGCGGACGGCAACACTGACGTCTCAGCTACCAAGCAGCTGTCCGTCTTCTTCAGGCACGCGGATGACTCAATGAAGCCACATGAAGTCTTCATGGACTTGTGTGAGTGCCCCGACGCTGGCGCCGCGTCTTTGTTGAGTGTTGTGAAGGATGCCATGGATAAATTGCTTGGTGGCACGAACGTATTGGAGGCCGTTGTGTTCATGGTGCCAGCAACATGTCTGACAGGGTTTCTGGAGTGCTGGCA
>NW_023596921.1:14200557-14239693 GCF_011947565.3 Pollicipes pollicipes
TCTCTTTCTCTCCCTCTCCCCCTCCTCCTCTCTCCTCCCTCTCCCTCCCTCCCTCCCCCTCCTCCCTCCCCCCCCTCCCTCCCCTCCCCTCCCCTCCCCTCCCCTCCCCTCCCCTCCCCTCCCCTCCCGTCCCTCCCGTCCCGTCCCTCCCTCCCTCCCTCCCTCCCTCCCTCCCTCCCTCCCTCCCTCCCTCCCTCCCCCCTCTCCTCTCCTCTCTCCTCTCTCCCTGAGCGTGTTATTGAGGCCAAGACGATGGTTGTTTACGACCCAGCAGGCCGCTGTCGACCCAGTGCGCCTCTCTGCTCCGGACTGACTCGGATCAGCGAGCTAAATGGGAGAGGGGGGGGGGGGGGGCTACTTTCCAGCGCGATCCAACACTACGTTGCTATGCCGCACGCAGGGTCAGGTGGCGTCGTGCTGCCGTACCGCACGCTGCAATGATCAACAGCCAACAAACAACGCCCGCGTGCAGCAACACATACACGCACGCAATATATATATATATATATATATATATATATATATATATATACACATGTATGTGTGTGTGGTTTGGGTGGGGTGTGGGTGTGGGTGCGTGTGCGTGTGCGTGTGCGTGTGGGTGTTGGGGTGTGGATGTGAGTGTGTGGGTGGATGGGTGTGGGTGTGGGTGTGGTGTGTGTGGGTGTGGGTGTGGGTGTGGGTGTGTGGGTGTGGGTGTGGGTGTGGGTGTGGTGGGTGTGTGGGTGTGTGGGTGGTGTGGGTATGGGTGTGGGTGTGGGTGGGTGTAATATACATCCCACTGGCCGATGTAGGGTTGGATCCGGGATAGTTCGGAATTTCAGACGCTCCCTAAATTAAAAAAGAGTTTTTCGATGCTAATGATGCCAGTACTGATACATGATGACGACAAATAACATTGAATGGGTTCAGGTTTATGTTCGGTCCTAGAAATAGCCTGGAGGTAATAGCAGCCGGTGGCCGCTGCAGTGGACTGGGAGGGGAATGACTGTAGGTGCACAGTCGCAGAGTGGCCGCTGGAAACGGACCGGGCCAGATGATCCGGTCAGCCAAGGTGCACCATTTCGTGGGCCGAGCACCCAGACGTCTAACAGCTGTCATGTCAGCATAGCTATCATGCAAAGCGTCATCAGTCGACACACCTGTCGGTCATCCCGCGCCCAGAAGCACCCCAACTGAGAGACAGAAACCCAGAACTGAAACCCATGCACACGCTCCTAATCACACAAATCAAAAATATGCAGGGCCATATCTTGTTCTCGCATTGAGAAAATGCAGGCAATTTCCCCAAAGAGCAATAAAACTACCTTGCAGAGTTTCCAGAAGATCTCAGAAATACACAGAGATGGGGTGCATGTTCAACTTCGCGTTCTCCGCTACGTACCAGGTGCACCCATAGTTATGGCACTGCAGTCAAATTTTAATGCCTTTGAATATTTCGAGGGTGGGGTTCTGAGCCTCTAATAATCTTATTTAAAGGGGTTGTTCTAACTTTGCACGAGGTGTTCAAATGAAATAACCATTTTAAACATTACTCGACGCATTGCCCGGCATGCTCTTCTTAAGACCTAAGCCCTTCTAGTTCCCGAGCTACAGGCCCGCGGAGATGTGCAGATTTTCGGCGAATCTATTTCAAGGCTATCCAGTCATTCGTGACGCGATAATAAAGTCCTGAAAATCATGCCATTCCGTTGTCCATGCAGCGATCAAGGCCAGTCAAAATATTATTGTCGGATCGTTAATAACTGGCGTTCGTGGACACGATTTCCAGATATAACGCTCGTCAAATGACTCTTAATGCTGTGTAAGGTACGATGCCGTAATCAACAATTACACACTGAGGGCATATTTACTACAGCATAGAGAAATTATGTTGTCTAGAGCAGCCTTTTGCGTTTAAAAGCATACCAATAGAAATAAGTGAGCTCATTTCGTCATATCTGATGCCTTATCAATATTTCAAATGTGAAACATCCCTTTACCAGTGGCCTACGACAATGCATTCGAAGTACGGTCACCAACTGTAGTTGGAAATAAGTTTTAGAATCCCCTCCCCGAATTATTTTTGGAGAGCTCTGCCTCAGTTCTGAGCATGCAAAGGGCCAATAATTGCGCAGATTGCAAACAGTAACATTATAAACAAAAAACTCTGTTATCTTTGATAGTATCACATTCCGCGTCGCCTATGTACGTCTATGGTATATGCAACGGCTGCTAAAGGTTTCGTCATCGTGGTACTTAATTTCCATTTCCCCAGTGGCTTTTGCAACTTGTCTGCCAACCGCATGTCGGATGACCACGAAAGAAAAAGGATGCTGAAAGTCTGTTGGGATGACGGGATGCGGGGATCGCGTGAAGTGGTAGGCTGTGGAGGGCAGAGCTCCATGCCCATTAGCGACCACGGCCGCGTTCCCCCTTACAAAAGCACCCACCCGAGGCTGCTACCTATCACGTCACAAGTACCTTTTGATGTCATACATTATACATTTGATGTCATACATTAAAACTTGTGGACGGCGTCTGAAATGGGGAACGCCTGGAAATGGGGAACGCGGCCCAGATCTTCCCGCCCAGTTCCTCTCTGATTTACGACCCAAGCTCCGCCCACTGAGGTTGCGTCATAGATGCACGCCCATGGGGAACGCCCTTAATGCAATATATGAGCGCAGTTAAAATCGGCTGATCCAACCTCATGGGGACATGTAGCGCACATAAATGGCACACTTAAATATGATTCCAACAGGAGTTTTTGGCCAGTGGTATGTAGCCACATATATCATTATCGACCACATTTTTCATATAAGGTCAAGACCTACTGCTGGACATACGAGACCACCAACAGCGCATCGACCGTTGCAATGCGCTACTATGTCAGCACCTGCGACTTACTTCTAAACAAACGCACTTACTTTGTCCCTTGGGTGGGTATGTTATGGCCTTGGGTCGTGACGTCAAAGGTAAGGAATAGCTAACCCCGAAGTAAGGAATGGGCTTCCATTGGCTGATGAACAACGGGCTCTGGCAGGGCTGATGCGTGTCGACATGGTTCGAGCAACAAGGGCGTAACAAATTTCCAGCCTTTTGACATGTTTCATCATCAGTTCCGTGTTTGTCTTTCTTTTAAGGCATGCGCGTTGCTGTACTGGGTCTGCCACTATTGACCCATTTATCTTTTGCCTCCCAGTTGGTCTGCCCTGTCTCCGCCTCTGCTAGCGCCTAGCATGCCTCTTCCGCTGTCCCCGGCATGTAACCATCGCTTTGGGCGCCGCGTCAACTCAGCTCGCGTGGGCCGCGTCGCGTGGCCGCTCCCCCCCCCCCCCCCCCACACACGTTTTTCATAATTTCATTTAGTCGGTATGATAAATGCATACATGGGCATCGTATGTCAAACTTGACCATGGTCCATGCCCAGCCATCACAAACAAACATCTGCACCATGATAAGGCGAGGCGTCATAGAGCACCGCAGGCCCATTCGGAGATAGCCCACTCCGGTTTGGCGCTGCAGCGCGTGTGCGCGGCGGCCCGGTCCAGACCGGCCAGCTGGCCGTCCTTCGGCCGCCCGGCGCACTCTGGCGCCCGGTCTGCGCACGCGGCGGCCAGCCCGCTGGAGCGCCCGCTGAGAAGTCCCGCGGTCCGACGCCGGCCGGCCAAGCCAAACATCGGCCGGGCCGATTGGAGCGGAGAGGCGGTGCCCGGCGGCTGACCGCACGCGGCCGCGGCGGCGGCCGGCGCCCGCTGCTGACCGAATACGCCCGGCCGGCTCCAGCAGGCCGCAGCCGCCAGCGAGACGCACCGCCGCAGCGGAACCGGCTCAGCTGGCCAGCCGGGCATCTGTGACGGGCCGTGCCTCGCCGCGCAGGGCGGAGACGGCTCCATCCCCGAACTAGCACGCAGCGCCGGTGGGAAGAGCCGGACCAGGTGGTGATGGTTTGGAAAGGTATCTATCGACCGCACGGTCATGTAACGCTGCTGACGTACCAGACCGATTGAATGTCGGCTAAGACGCGTTGGTCAGCCGGATCACAATGGATCTCCTGCATCACCAAATTGCATATTTTGTTAAATTGTGGTTTATATAAGTCATTACAAGCTGTGTGACTCTCTAATAAAGGCTCGTTCACCAGAACCCGCTGGATATTCCAACAATGCATTTATATGCCAACCAATGGCCAGCCATCGCGCGATTGGTCTATCGGGGATCCGTTACAGCTGATGCCTTTTCGCTGTGGAACGGCCCCAGGTCCTCCGTCTCTTGCTGCGTCTGACGTCATCAATTCTCCGCCCATGCCCGGCAGCACTTCCAGGGACTTCGCGAGCAAGGCCATGGAAAGCCAGAGTCTGGTACTCACAGGATCGTCGCGTAGTTATCTACTTTCCACTGGAGGTCCCAAGCCTGGTGCGCACGCCGTCCGCCCCGGCCGCCCGCTCTCTCCCGACAGACCTCGCCACGCCGCCGCCACACATGAGGCCGCCCGCGCCGCCGGAGCATCGATCTACGCCAGCCGGCCGCGCAGACGCTAGCGCCGCCCGGCGGACGGCGCCGCGAACACGCGGCCGTCGGTGGCGCTGTCCCGGGGCGCAGCCGGAAGAGAGCGGCGCTTACCGGCCGGATGGATGCAATGGTTTGCTATTGAGAAGCAGCAAGGACGAGCATCCCTGCGCATAGACTGCAGCCAATTGGATAAGCGGTGATGACTTTGTCAATCGCGTGGGGTCTCGCGCAAATAAAGGAATGAATAGATAAATAAGGGGAAATTGAATGCTTCTCGAGGTCAGGTTTAGGTAAACAGCAAGTCCTCAGTCCGAAGCATCACTCGCTGTTCAGTTCTCACTCGCCTCATTCTGACTGCTCGCCCCACGACATTTCTCGGGGAGAGCCGCGGCCGTCGGCCCAAGGCGCGCTAAGTGCCGCTCTGGCGGGAATACCGCTCCAACACTCGCACGTACCCCCCAGAGGATTCCTGTGTGCAGGGTAAGGCCCGTCGGCCCTCTCACCACGACTGAAGCACTGTCCCACCACTCACTTCATCCTGCATCTCATAGCCATAAATAGCCAATGCTGGCCTAAAGGGCTCGAAAAACCAACCAGCCGAATCCAACGCAACCGCTGTGACTGCTCGCGTAGGGCTCTCTACGCACTGAACAGCCGTTCACATCGGGTCAAGCGGGTCACCTCTGCGGCCTGCGGACGGGATCTCGTGTCGGGGTATAACGAGTCCGCATGCCATCCAAGGGCAGGTCAAGACGAGAAGGCACCCCGCGCCATAGCGTGAGAGAGCAGACGCACACAGTCGTCTGCCGCACATCAACGTGCTGCCGACAGAGTGCAGGCGCCAGACGGGGCCGTCGCATGGCATGCTACCTCTGTCGGTCACGGTCACAGTGACCGGCCTCTCCGGTCGGCGAGCCGCCCCACCAGCAGAGGTGGGGCAGCTCATCACGATGGCCGCCCTGCTGGGGGGCGCTGGCGCTCTGTTCCCCCAGAACGTCATTACCCTCCAGTCGATGACCAGTCCTAGACGGGGGGGTATCTCATACATAACACTGGTAAGCTGTCAAACTTAAGTGACTGGATTCACCCCTCAGCTTCCGCGTGTGTTACACATTATACATATATATATATATATATATATATATATATATATATATATATATATGCATATTTATAAATACACATATATCTCTCTTCAGACCGATCGAATTCAAAACAACTGAAGCATTGCCAGGTTTGCGCAATGCATTCGGTTCGCCACGCCTAGGAAGCAGCATACAACAGTACTGCTTATTTGCCTCGCACAGCGGCCGCAGCGGCGCACCCGGCATTCGCTTATGATGAGGCTAGACACACATTTCGGCGTCTCCGACTTCAGAGGGCGTCTCCGACTTCAGGTGACGTCTCCGACTTCAGGGCACGTCTCCGGCTTTAGGGGGACGCCTCCGGCTTCAGGGGACGTCTCCGGCTTCAGGGGACGTCTCCTGCTTAAGGGAACGTCTCCGGCTTCAGGAGACGTCTCCGGCTTCAGGGGACGTCTCCGGCTTCAGGAGATGTCCCCAGCTTTGGGAGACGTCTCCGGCTTTAGGAGACGTCTCCGACTTTAGGGGATATTCGGCGTCTCCGGCCACCACGCCTCTGGCAGCTGCGGCTGATTTTGGCTTGCAGCCAAGAGGTCAGCTCGCAGCTGTGTTGGCAGAAATGATCCTTACCTACAACAACTGGTGCAAGATGGCCGTTGGCAGTAGGCTGCAGGCCGCCGATAGCCGCGTCTTTGTTGCCATCAGCACTCACAGGAATATGCCCAGTCTTTCATTCCAGGAGTCCCATAAATTGAGTCCCCTGGTGAGAGCTCTTAACTTTATTCTCGGCAGTACCCGAAATCTAGGGAACTCATGCTGTTCCTGGGCATACCGATATCATTTAATGACATCGAGACATTTGCCGACGTCTCAGGATGAAACATGATTACTCGGTCGGATGCAGTCCCAGAAAATGCACATAGTGGACAATCTCATTAGGCCTTCCCCATTCACATGAGTAGCAGTATCTCAGATGCTTTCACAGCTCAAACACATGTAGTCTGCCTGCTGAAAATAGCCGAGCTTTAACGTAGCAAGAGGTGCCGTTTGGACACAGCTAACGATAGCTGGGGCACTTGTAAAAAACTTGAACGACGTTTCTAAAAATGCGAATGTGACAAGTGGACCTTGTTCATGCCTTAAAGTTCCGGCAAGCCCAAGAACGAGTCCTGGACCATTCCACGCCAACTCGAATGCTAAAGTGCAATTTTGGGTACCACTACCTCAGATCTGGATACAACTTTGTTTTCCAGCTGAACTCGTGTTCTGATGACGACTTAGTTTTCTTAACACTTCGGCGCTTAGTCGTCTTTCGACAGAAAAGCACGTTATGACGTGTCAGAAAATGGCGTAATGACAGAAATGCGTCTAAGGGTGGTTTCGACCTTTAGGGCATGTTTCAAAACAACCCCCTGGTGAAATCTAAGAGCTACGTCTAACGGTGGCATTGGGTGGTACCAATGTAGCCCCGTCAAAGCATAGCAAAAATATAAATATGAATTGTTTTCGAGACCAAATTACACTGCCGACGCTCCGCAGTAGCACTACGCTTCCTCACTGCAGTCGAGAACACCATCGTCACGACAACCACCGTGTGCACCTCTACTGGTGCGAATAAAAGAACGTTTGTGATTGATCCAGTGGGCAATGGTCTGTTACCGAGAGGTGCATTGGTTGAAGTTTGAACCAATGCGTCACGCGGATCTTGTGACAACCTAATTCCGAAACCCAAAGTACGCCTCGAAGGGAGTCATTTTGGTAAACGTCGTAGAGGAGAAATCAAGCCATAGTACAACGTTTCGTTGAATTCGCGGAACTTCATGCTCGCATATCTTTTGTCTTAACTGTGCTTCAAGCTCTCGTAGCATCTGTTGCGAACATTACAAAATACACGCGTTGAAAAACAAGGCAATTAAGTGTTTTGCTTTCAAAGTGCTGAAAAATGAGTCAAATGAGAGTTCCCCCGCAGGGTCGGCTACTTCAATCAAAAATTCTGAGCCATTCGGAAAGATTTCGAGAAGACTGTTAGTTATGTTTAAATTTTGTTCAATTCCATCAAGTCACATCTGATGCATTTCTTCTAGAAATAAGGCAGTCCCGATACTGGGACGTATTAACAAGAATGTTCGTTTGCAAGAACACCGAATGCTGTGAAAAGTTGTACTTAGCTTGTGTCAGACCACACCAAAAGTATTGTGCACAGGCTAGGATCCCACGCTTCCAAAAGCATGTAGACAGACTGGAAAAACGGAAAGCAACTAGGATTATGCATGGGATTAGTGACGAAGAACTTGAGGATAGGCTAAGGGCCTTAGATTTTTATTCACTGAAATATCGTAGACTTAAAGACAATCTGACAGAGGTCCTCAAGATTATGACAGGGGAAGACAAGGTAGATCTACATGGAGGCACTGAAAATCAGGCCGAGACTTCGGGGAAACGAGCTTCATCTAGCAAAAGGCAGGAGCATAACTAAGAATGGGCAGATGTCATTTAGTCAAAGGGTAGCGAATCACTGCAATGAAATGTAAAACGAAGTTGTAGGAAGTCCCTCTCTAGCAACATATAAAATCCTTTAGACAAGTTCTCTCCGTTTAAACATATCATTTATATGTGTATATATATATATATATATATATATATATTTATAGACATTTATCATTTATAGATAAATTCAGGACAGGTCAGGTAGGAACATTAGTTTTGATGGTATATCCGGAATCTGAAACCATTTATAGAAAGGCGAGTGCTTGTTGTACACCCGCGCAGTGCGGAGGCGGTCACAGAGGGGCGGACCGGCGCGGCGTGATGCTCCAGGCTGGCCGGTCCCGAGCGCTCCCAGCCCCCCCCCCCTCCCCAGCCTACCGGGCCCGCGGCGATGCCGTCGACAGTTGTCAGCCGCTTCCTGTGCTGGTCGCTCTAGACGGCTGAAGTACCGTTGGGAAGATGATAGCGCTAGCTTTATCCATCTTCCCACGCACACCCAATGTCTTTGGTCATTTCAGCTGTGGCTCAGTCGGTCGCGTAAGGCTGGTCTGGTTGGGCGGTCAAACGTGTCAGGATAGACGATTCTACGCACAAGGTGGTTACGAAGCATTTATGACTTCAAAAGACAGGATTTGCGTTGACCTGTCTAACCTGAAGCATAAAGCGACCACTGAAAGACTGACCTGTCACCAAAAGGTTTATTTTTTGCCACCCTTCACCTCTGGGACTTGGTATCAGCCAGTGAAAAGCTATGCACAGAACGCAGAACATGCCGCAAAGGACTCTGAGGTTATGGATCTGCCACACCCGAATTCGTCGACCGAACCGAATTCGTCTCGGCCAGGCCCCACAAACCTGCCCCCCTAGCGGAGCACGTCACATCCACAGGATCCGTAACAGTCGGCATCAGGCGCGTAGTCGCATGAGTCGTCTAGGGCGCTGTTTATATTTCAGCTTCGGACGAAGCATGCGGATGCACGGCGATTGTAAGATATCAAGGGTCAAGTATGAGCCCTGGCTGCGGCGGCCGCGCGGCCCGCTGCTCCGCCAGGCATGGGTCAGTTCTTCGGTATTGTGACCCAGCGGCAGACAGTCACGACTGCGCTCCCCCATCCCGTTGCCAGCGCACTTCGCACGTGCTGCATGTAGCCATTCACATCATCCCACTTCTTACCTCATGCTGAGTCATTCAGAGCTGCACTTTACCCATCTGGCGTTTAGCTGGTGTTTAGCTGGTGTTTTAGCTGGTGTTTTAGTTGTGTTTTGGCTGGTGTGTTAAGCTGGTGTTTTCGGAAGCTCGTCTGGCGAGAGCGCCACCGGTGTGCAGAGAGGGAGCGAAACCCTCTTCATCTGTTGCGCAGCGACCGCGGATCGTCTCGATCCTCCAAAAGTTCAGCTTCCGGCGACTGCTTGCCCACCTTGCTTATACTGCTTGCTTGCTTGCTGACCATGGGTCGACCATGGTCAGCCGGGTCGCCATCTATTTAGAGGGGGTCGCACTATCAAGACTTTTTAAAAATGACTTACGCGTTTCAGAGGTAACTGGATGGTTTGCAGACGAGTCAGCGCAAGGCAAGTGCAGTTGCCAGTAGATACAATTTGCGATGAGGGAAGACTTTTCGAGCAAGACCTAGCGACCGGTAGAATCGCAACCGAGCAGCAACGGCCCAACATCGTGATGACGCCTGGCTGGCCCTGCTTCGTACTGCAGGCACCCCTGTTCACACTGCCATAAAAGCTGCGTTTCACTTTGGTTCTCCTCTGGCTGATCTCTGACCCCGGCGTCCCGGTGGCCTCTAACCTCGGTGCGAAGAGAGAAATCAGAGACGCTTGAGCGTGCGGCGAACATATCATGCGGTGAAAAAAGGTTGCGGCTTTCTTCGCCACTACACTTCTTTGATTTTTGCACTCGAGTAAGCGGCAAGAATTACGCTATGTGGTAGGCTGTTACAAATAAAGTGTTGGCATCGGTCATTCCATGGCAGTGACCTATTCTGACCTTTAAGGCAACAATGGAGGATCATGATGCCGTCCTGCTATAAATAAATTCAAAATGGGCACGAGAAACTACCCCACACAGATAGGTCATTCATACATAATGATCTCGAGTAAAAATCCGGTTGGTTTTGACCTTGGTCTGGCCTTTGTACCTGACCCTAGTTCAAAAGAATTTGTTAATTCAAACTGCTCTGTTGCTTAAGAAACTATCTCAGAGGTAAATGGCTTCGTCTTACACTCCGTTGTTGCATCAGATTGAACTTTTCCCTAGAAATTACCTTCGCCGAATCCATGGCCTGACTTTGACGTACCTTAGGTCAGTGACATTACAAAGAACATCTTAGTTTTTGACGCAAGGGATCCACTCTTTAATTTTCCGCAGCTATGCAAAACTTGGTGGCGGTGTGGCTGCGCCGTTCGAAAATTATTCCGGGAAACTTTCGGTGAGTCAAACTGACCCCTTTCCAAGCACGTGCCAAGCCAATCGACAAAAAAGTCGGCAAATGTGTCGTAATGGCTGCCGGCCGGGCCAAACGCGTGCGGGAAGAATACCAGGTGGATTTCCGCCTCCCTGCGGCCCGTGCCAGAGAGCCCCGGTCGTCGGCACTGCGTGTAAAACGTAGTGCATCGCCGGGGCTATAGCCGATGTCTTATCTTAGACGTTGTCCTAGGAGAAGAACAGGCCGCACCCATGCCAACTCTTACTGTTGTTCTAGGACATAGCGACAAAAAAATACAAAAAACAGCGAATTCCGCAGGTCTCTAAATGTAACAAGAATAGTTTTCCCCCGCACTACATGATTCACGCACACATTTTTGCATTTGCATTTTTGCATTTACAAGTTCCATGGTGTGCTTAAAGCCGTTAAAGTGATATAGGGACAATAGAGTTTTCTGAGCTAAAATTGCGTGAACGACCATATACCAATATTCGTCATTCTCAATATAAACATGTTGAAGACAATGATGCCGAAAGCTCTGCATCTCCTGCCATACGTAGCACATATCCGCCTGCAAAAACAAGCCCAGCTGTTGGGCATACTCCTAGCCCTCGGACATCGAACAATTTTTGTCGGTAATTCCTCCCCCTGTCCTACCCCAGAAACGTCGCGGTGTACTTTTAAGGTTGTTTTCAGATTAATTTGGAGGCCTTACCCGGTACAGCTTGTAAAATCCACATGACGTCATGCTATCGTGCGGTCAGAACTAAGTGCTGGGCTGCACTGCACCACATGACATCATGTGCGCGTACTGAAATCATCGCATTTATGACAAACAGGCCGGCCCGTTCATTCGAGAACAGCATCCAATTCGAGTTTCATCTGCATGGTCAAAAGTAAGCAGTACATGGGAATAACTTCCGCATTTATTACAGAAAACGTTTCGTTCTTTCGGACGGTGCTGATCTGTAGTCCTTCCGTCTAAGTCTTCGAACTGGAGGGAAGCGGAATCCTCGCCGATGACAGGAATGGTTACAAAAGCTACGTGATGTTATATTTGCCTCTGTTGGGGGCAGAGGACGGTGCCGGTTCTCGGATGAGTCAGGACAATGCACCAGACAGGCTGAACACCGCACAGACGGGCCGGCAGAGCATCTCATGACAAATCGACAGTGCCATAACAGACAATGTGTTAAATTCTGTGCTTCCAGAGGGTTGTCTCAGCCCTGAGTCCCACTGCCATATTTTCAGAGAAGTCAGAGCTACAGTTTACGAGCTGTAGCTTCGGACATTTTTAACACGCCAGCGAACTAAAGGCTATCTTTGAGGACCTCTCACTCAATCCAAAATTATGTAGATCGTGTAGGCTGACATACCACTGAAAGTCACAATGAGCCCGTGCCTCTTCTGGCTATCTGCATTTTGGTTTTGTTTATTGAACTCAAAAGTTTGAATTGTGGTGACGTCACGTGACCTTTTTTGACCATATGGACATTCACAACGCTGTGCGTTGAATGTGGGAACCAAGGGCATTGGAATATCTATCAAAACCAAACGAAAAAGCGTTTTTTCTAAAATATCACTTATATGTGCCAGTCTGTGATTACATGACCGTTTTCGCGATTTCAAAACGTGCTCAGTAGTGATATGCTGAAGGGATGGAATATTGCTGTAGCAAAAGCCGTTGCCGTCAAATATATCATAAGCTGAGAAGATGCATCATTTGATCATAATGTTGTCACAAAAGTATGTTTAAAGCGTTGGGGGTGGGACGATAGATATCCGACTCCCCATAAATTTGGGTGGAAATCGCCTCACGGTAACGGTAAGGACAAAAATAAACAGGCATAAATCAAGAAAGGTAGAAATGGGAACATTCACATTTATGGTCTTCGCAGAGGGCGCAACACATTACCAAAGGGCCGCTTCCACGGGGTCCGGGGGGGGGGGGAGGGGTGGAAGAGGAAAAGGACAGGCTGGTGACGCCTATTGCGAAGGATTGGTACATATTGCAAAAGTCGATATTTATTAATTAAAAGGAGACCAATTGCCAGCAATTATCCACTCAAAAGTAAACTGTCAGTGGGCTGTTTTTCAGTCTACTTATTACGTTTTCAAAATAAAAATCTGCGAAAAGCAGAGATTGCCATCCGGCTGGGTATAAATAATGGCTGGGGGCGGGGCGCCCAGCGCTCACACAAACACTGGCCGTGCTGCTGCGGGTGCTGTGACGTTCCGCCAGACCGTCGTTCGGCCTCGATTGGCACGACTGCTACCATAGCGTCACCAGCCTGCCCTTTTCCCCTTCCCCCCCCCCCCCCCCTCTCTGGACCCCGTGAAGCGGCCATTGGGTCATATGTTACTCCCTCTGTGAAGACCAGGAATGTGAATGTTCCCATTTTTGCCTTCTTAAGTTATACCTGTTTACTTTATCTTACCCGTGAGGGTGCGAATATCCACCCATTTTATGAGGGGCCATGCTATCTATCGCCCTACCATCGACGCTTTAGCATATTTTATGACAGCAATGCGACAAAGTTGATTCATCTCATCGTCTCAGCTTACGGAAGCAATATTGTGGACGGCAGCACGGCTTTTGCTACAGTCAATATTCCAATTCCCTTCAGGCATATTACTACTGAGTACGTTTTGAATCGCGGAAACGGTCACGTAATCACAGACTGGCACATACAAGTGGTATTTTAGAAGAAAACGCCTTTTCGTTTGGTTTTGATAGATATTCCAATGCTTTGGTTCCCACATTAAACCCACAGCGTTGTGAATGTCCATATGGTCAAAAAAGGTCACGTGACGTCGCCATATCAAACTTTTGAATTCAATAAACAAAACAAAAAATGCAGACAGCCAGAAGAGGCACGGGCTCATTGTGATTTCAGTGGTATGTCAGCCTACACGATTTGGCTCCATCCTGTCAAACTACTTCAGTAGGCAAACTAAAGTCTTATCTGGGTCTCGTCCAGAACCCAGGTGGCGCTTCCTCTCTGTCCGCGGCATTGCACAACCCGATCGCAACCTACCAGGGCTCAGCGCTCGGCCCGCTGCTGTACAGCATTTATCTAATGATATGCCGCTGTATGCTCATGACGTATGTATTGTGCAGTGCGCGGACGACACGCAGGTTTTAGTGAGTGGGTAGGCCCGGTGACATTGGTACGCTGATTACATCCATGGAGCAACATTTTTCACGCCTGTCCAAATGGTTTGGCAAAAACGGGATGAAAATTAACGCACAAAAAAAAAAAACACTACTCATAGTCCCCGGCACGCGTCAAAAACCGTCGAACCTGCCACCGACTGGCTTCAAATTTATGAGCGCCACTGTAGGCAGCTCTCCTTCCGTTCGAAACCTTGGTGTTGTATTTGACCAGTGCATGACGTTCACTGCGCACACTGATGACGTCCGGTGCGGCGATGCACTGGCGTTCTTAATCGCCCTCAGCACAAGCCGGCACGTCTGCCTCAGGCCACACTCATTACTCTAGTCCAGGGTCTAGTTCATCTCACTCATCCGTTACTGCATCTGTGTGAACAGAACATGTAATGTTGCTCAAACATCACGACTGCAGAAGCTGCTGAACTTCGCAGCCCGAGTCATCTCGGGGTGTCGGAAATATGACCATGGCGAACGATGTTTTACGAGATCTCGAGTGGATGTCTGCTGACAACATGTTCTTATATCATACACTGACACTTCCGAAACGTACCCTGGAAAGATCCCGGCCCGAGTCGCTATCTGATCACCTTATCCATAGACGCCATGTTCACCATCGCACAACGAGGCAGGATGATATGTTACATGCGCCGGTGATCAGATCCGAATCGGGTAGGCGGCGTTTTGTTACTTCACCGTGACCGCCTGTAACGCACTACCGCAGAATATTCGCGAGCTGAGCCTTGCACAATTCAAACGCGAGTTGCGCGGTTATACCCTGCAGCGGCGGATCAATAACGGATAGCAACGCCTACTTCAAATGACTTAAGCGAGTGGGAGAGAGCGCGTTCTGCGTATGTGTGCCTGCGTGTGTGCGTGTTTGCGCGAACCTCCCTGACCTACGGTGTTTTATTTCCATGACACGGGCTCTGTAATAGCCACATTCTGAGCGGAGTGAGCTTGTGTCGTGTAACAAATAAATAAAAAATTGTGCTTTTCATCAGTTTGAATGCAATATAAGCCAGTTGACAAACGTAAACACAGTTTCAGAGGTGTCTATAAAAAAATTTGAATGGTCCCCACATTGTTGAGGGTATCAACCTTTGTGTAACTGCCAGATCAAACTATACAAAGATCCACACAGCCTGCCTGTGCAAATTCGCATTCAAGCTCCGATGTGGAACTCAGCATCACAATTCAATTACGGAAGACAGGTCCCTTGCCTCCTATGATCCCGCTATTCCTAGTGTCATCACTAAGGTTGATCGTCAAAACGCAGATGAAGGCATGCCCATGCTGAGCGTCCCGACTTTAGTCACATAGGCTAATAGCTTGGTATAAGGTAATAACAAGGTAATAAGCTAGTGCAAGCTCGAAGCTTGATCACCCTGCTCTTATTGGGTCACTGAATAGGTCCAAAACTCGCGCATGACGTTAGCTGATTGTTTTAAGTCAGGTATTCTTTATATGATGAGCATGGCTTGGAGAATTCGCAATAAGCGTTTGTTCGGACATATCTCAAAATCGGTGTACTTTCTGTAAGGCCAGAGTGCAGGAAGTCTTGACTGTGGGTTTTTGCGCACATGCTGGTCTGGTGCTTCCTTCTGGCGGGCGCATTGTCATGCGTTGTGATCGTGATGAAGTCGTTGCCAATACAAGGCGAATCGCGAAGGGCCAGCAGCGGAACCGGCGTCGCCCCTGTAAAAAATTTTAAGTCCTACACTACATTAGTACACTCTGGCTGTTTTGGTTTGCTGCCGGGTTGTTTTTCGTTACGAGCTTCTGGTTGTCCTGATCTTGTAACAGATGGTCAGTTTTAGTTCGGTGTTTTTTTCTCGTCGGTGTGATATTTGTCCTGATGAAGTTATGCAAACTTTTTCTATCTTGCATGACGGGGACATCTGTTGTGTATAGAAGAGTTCACGAACCGGTTTCTCGCCGAGTGGTTTGAGGTTTTGTTGACTCCGAGTTACCTAATCTCTCGGTCAGTTGCGCTGTTCAAAAAGCCGTTGTTAATAAACAACTACTGGCACCGCTTCAGTTCGTGGTGCGTGCTGGACCAGCTGTAGCAAGATTTTGAAGAACGTCGTAGAAACGAACGGATCACGATGTGCGGCAATGCTCTGGCATTCGCCAGTCCCGTTCATACCGTCGCTAGCATCGGCAGGTTACGGTGCACTTTGTCTCAAAAGATCCGCTCCTCGCATCCACATCGTTGTCAGAGAGTGGTAGACGGCTGCTAATTTGCAGGTCAACTGTGAATCGTATTAACGATTCCCGCTGCCTGCCGTACTGCAGTTGGTAGAGGTCGGCGTCGTCACTGACAACAAACAGCTATCAACATACCTGTAGTACATACGTGGTTAAAGGTTCAGGTTTTTGGGAACCTGATTCTCTAGCCAGCACATTCGCAAACAAGCATCAAGAGAGACGGCCCCATTTGTCACGTCATGTCATGTCTTTAGGACGAATTATGAATTGTTCGATATGCGTAGCTCAAAGTTTGGGTTCCAGTCAATGGATTACAAGTCACACGATAAAACAAAGATGCGGCGGTGCTGCAAACAAGTCAAGAGCTTGGGAGAGACCCACAAAGCCAAGCAAAACCCCTTTTTACATTGACCGAGTTTTGATATGAACGCAGCACGGCTTCAGGAGGTCATAACGCCCTGCGGTAGCTGGTTGCAGTACGAGGCCGCGACAATACTAAACAACGCCGTACTCAAGATATCCAGCCGAAAAGCAGGCAGCTCCAAAATGCCTGCCGCCGTCGAGCTCGTGATTGCGCTCACTCACAGCGGTGCGAGGGTGAACAGCGACCGTACGGTCACCCGAGCGCGGGGTCATTAAGGGACGCCAAAGCGATCGCGGCGCGAAACAAGGGCACTCACGCCGCGCCAGCCCAATGACCTTACGACCGGTGAAATATGATCTCGGCTTCGTGCCTCCTAGGCAAAATAGCTGTAGGCTCGTGCCTGGCGGCAAAATTTACATGTTTTGACGAAACTGGCCGATATGTTGAAGTTTTGCAAACTGGATTTTACCACGGCGTATTTACAGATGAGGCTAGACGAGACAGTCAGCAGCTGACCGTATTGTACGCCCTTGAGAGGACTTCTAAAAATGAAACGCTCGCCATATGGTATCTCAGCATCGCCTGCTATATTCCAAAACACGGCGGAAAAGATGCTGGAAGGCCTCCCTCGTGTAGTGTAAGACCTCCCTGGAAGGCCTCCCTCCCTCCTTCTTAGATGGAGTCTTCTTTGCAGGCTCAGCGAATACTGAAATTCTGGAACGGCTGAATGAGGAGACTGAATAAAATGGAAGATCGTTTCGAAAGAAAAAGGTGCGAGTTCATGATGACGCCAGTCTAGTATCTGGGAGCAGAGCTGAGCGATGAAGGCGTCCAACCAGTGAAGGAAAAGATGGACCTCGTGCTAAAGGCACCAATACTTCAGAACACCACGCGGGCTGATTAGATTCCTGAGAGTAGCAACCCTCTGTACCAGATACATGGCAGACATGTCCAAGGCGGGAGCTCCGTTATACCAACTGCCGAAAAGGGGCAAAATTGGTATTGGACGGCAGCTGAAAAAACAGTTTCCAGGTCTGAAGGAGGGACTCGCTTAGCCTCCCGTCTAAGCTCGTTGTGACGGACGAAAGCCAGTGAGGTTGGTCACTGGTGCAAGTCCACATGGTCTGGGTGCCGTTATAATGCAAGTGGACCAAAATGGGAACGAGTGACCCGTGAAATTTGCTGCAAGACGTCTCACTAAAGCTGAGAAAAGCTACGCTCAAGTAGACCGGGAGAGATTGGTGGTCATCTTCGGCGTCACCCGATCCAAGCGGTACTCTGGGACCGCTTGAATCGGACCGCTCTGGGATAGGAGATTCACTCTGTTGACTGAAAACAAGCCGCTCGCTGCCCTCTTGGAACCAAAGACGCAGGTTCCTGCGCTGGTGGAAGCCTGAATGCAGAGGTGGGTGTTGACTCTGGTAGTCTATGCATAGGATGTTGAATGTAGGAAGGCAGAGGAAATTCCGATAGCGGACTTCCTGGCGCGCCTCCCAATTCAGAGGGAGGAGAATCTGACCGACATCCCAGATAAGGCTTTAGTTTGGCTCCTGGAGTAGTTTGACAGGATGGGGCCGCCGACCTGTCAACATGTCAGACGCGCCACCGGCCGTGATAAAGTGCTGTCAAGAGTCGCTCAGAATCCCCTCAGCGGCTGACCGGAGCGGTAACCTAATCATACTATTGCTCCAAATTTCGCTAGAGGTAAATTTGAAGAACTTACCGTCTTTCTTCCTAGCTTCAAGTGGAAGATTCCCTAACTGGACTCACTGCACATCAGACGTGGAAAGTGTTCACGGATGTTTTAGAAGAACAGGAAAGGTTCCTTTTGGAAAATGCGAGACAATAGCTCAAGGAAGCCAGATTGCTGACGCACACGGTGCGCAATTTGATTGCAGTGATGAAGGCATCATATGGTATTGTACGGCACAGAAAGCAGCAAGGCAGCGTATAGGATTGCTACAAAAAAGCTACAGAAGGAAATCCGGAATGTGTGAAAAGGCTATCAGAATAAGGCTAGGAGACACTAGATCTAGCGATATTCAGAAATTTTCCAGCCACAAGTTTAAATCTAAGGGATCTCCTGTCGGCCCCCTTGAAGAAGATGGAAAGTCAGTAGTGGAGGATAGGAATATCGCAGATGCTCTTAGCAGCAGTCCTTTCAGTGTTCACAACGGGTCCGTGAGTGATCTGCCTGGTAGTAGCGGAACCTGACAGAAGGCAGTCTTGTGGATTTGACGGTGACGGGGGGCTCGATAGGGGATAGGTTGAAAGGACATCATGGCGGCCGGGACTGACCAAGATATAGGGCAGAGTGCTGAATGAACGCGCTAGTGCTTTAGCTTTTCCTTTTGTACTGATATAAAGGTCATTGAGTTTTTCAGAAGTACCTGAGGACTGCCGCAATGTCAATGTGGGTTGCCGATATTTAGGAAGAGGACCAAAAAGAGTGGGCAGCAACTACATGCCGGTCCGTCTTACCTCACTAGTATGTGAGATCCCAGCGAAATTTATTAAGGCTAGCATTCGGTTGCACTTTGATAGGCATCAGTTGATAACTAGTATTCAGCATGTTTTTTTCTAGTCGGTCCTGCTTGACAAATATTCTGGAGTTCATGGAACAGGTTGCTAGTCAGTAGATAAAGGCAATAGTTTAGATGCTCTTTATCCAGATTTTAGTGAGGCGTTGATAAGGGTGTCACACCAACGTCCCTTATATCAGTTAAAATTGCATGGTATTGAGGGAAAAATCTTGGCTGGGTAGCGACTTGGTTGCGAGACAGGGCACAGAGAGTAGCGCTCAGTGGTAATAAATCTCAGCGGGAGCTAGTAGAGAGTGGGGTTCCACATGGGTCGGTGTTAAGGCATTGCTGTTAATTATTTTTGTGGAATGTGAAAAATGTTAAGATAGGATTACACGACATGAAGGATGGATGGATGACGGCATTGCATTGATAAGGGTGTTGAAAAATGCCAACCAGGTGGAGCTTGACGTAGAGAAACTGGTGAGCTGTGCCTCCTTGTGGCAGAGTGTCACTTAATCATAAGTATAAGGTGATGCATATGTGTGGCTCTAGCAGTGGGGGCATAAGCTGTTAAAATGGAAGGCCGAGGGCTGGACCAGATCGAGGACAGAACGGACTAGGCGCTACAATTTCCAGGGATTAAAGGCTGAAAAGCAGTGGGGGGTTTGCTGGAGCAAGGCACATCGAATGCTGGTAATTTTAATAGGAATGACCATGACGAGAGTAGGAATGTTGTCAAAGTTGTACTTTGCCTATGTCAGACCACACCTAGAGTGTTGTGTACAGGCTTGGTCCCCATGCCTCCAAAAAAAATATATATACAGGCTGGAGAGAGTGTGACGAAAAGCAGCTAGGATGATCCATGGGTTAAGCAGCTTAGGATATAAGGAGCAGGGCTTAATGCCTTGGATTTGAATTCACTGAGATATCGTACACTAAGAAGGGACCTAATAGAGGTATTCAATATATGAAGGGAAAGACAAGGCAGGCATACAAGGAGCACTGGCAATTAGGCCGAGACTTAGAGGAAACCAGCTTCATTTTGCAAAAGGCAGAACTTTCGTTCTGATATGAAATCCTTTCGACAGGTTCTCTCGGTCTAAAGATATCATTCGTAACTAAATTCTAGCAGATCAGGTGGTAGATTAGTGTCAAGGACGAGTGCAAAACATGGGTAGACAAACCTCGATGAAGCTCTTGCGGCTCTTTGCTGGCCTGATGTCTGCATGTCTATATATCTAACTGGGATGGTCTGTTGAAATATGGTGTAATTTAATAAGGTTTTAATTTTTGTCATCGATCATATCCTGCAAATCGGTAGCTTTTTCACCCCTGGAAGACCTTACCGAGGCACAGAGGCGGTTTACGGGCCCTCCTAAAACTCAGACAATTAAGATCACTGTCACAACAGGACGGAACAAGCGGATAGTAGACAAAGAGTGATTAAGCGTAGTGACTGAACGGGGCAAAATTGCTTCGAATACTTCCATGAGTTGTTCATAATGTGTAACGTCTTACTTGAGCTTCTGTGAACTAACGCTCACTCTGTTGTTAAACGGAGGATTATGGGTTAAGCCACCGACAAATCATTGAATACTTATTCGCTCCACATAGATCAGATGTTGGATAATCTGAAAACTGAGGCAACATAACGGCAGCGAATACCAAAGACGGTTTGCATCGTTTAAGCATGACGCCTTCGCCGCTGAACCGGGCAGTCAATTTAAAAAAAAACAGCTTTATACATGGCCAGGAAGAGACACCAACTGGAAAAGTCACATGACATGCTGCCAGATGTCCTGAGAGCGAGGACAGATCTGCGCATTACTGAAGTGGTCAGGAAGAAAGTAAAAGCTGGTCTTCGAGTCGGACCATGTCAGCCAGGTCGTGCCTGCCCAAGAACGACTATGACACGGTCCAGCTCAGGATACACCAAACTATTGTGCAAAGGAGGCTTGTCTTGAGGAGCTTGCGTAAAGTGTACAACATGTCCAGCGGGGACTAACACAAATCTTCAATCGGCAATTACTGCAGTTCATCCGAGGGCACTCCGTCAGGCAGCCAACAGCGGTACGCGATCGGTGTGCATGCGCGCGTATCAAATAAAAGTTCCTCAACTCCGCCCCTCGGTCTTTCTGATTTGAAATAATGTGGCCTCCTCGATCACGCTGCATGTGACACAGAACACTGTGACTGCATAATGGGGGATCGCCAGGACTGTGCTTACCACTTTGAAGATCAGACAAGCTGGGTCAAGTACTTTGCCCATCAAAGGCTTTTGCCAAAGAGGACGAAGTGGTTATCCAGGGCAACTTTTCTGACAATACTCCTTCGTATTGTAAAACACGGCCCCAGCCCCCGATGCGACTCCTTCCAGTGCACTGCGCACCTGTTTGGAGCAAACCGGTGGGAGTTGTGTGCTGCGCTGTCAGGGGCTATTTTGTCTCTCATATGACAAAGCGATGTGGCAATGGTGTTCCCGAACGGTGTCACCACCAGGGTTCATATGTTTCTGCAGCCCCTTGTCCCAGAACTTTGTGCCACAGTGCTCAATTTTACCAAAATATTTCATGCATGGCGGTGCCAAACCGCACATAATTAAGTACTTTATCAGCGCGAGCGAGCATACTACCTCGGATTGCCCTGACATTGGCATTGGCAAGCGACATTTGTTAGCCTCATCGCATCGTGAGAAGACGTGATGACATCGGGGGCAGCAGCTAAGCATGTCACAGCATCAGGACAGCCTTACGAGCAACCCATGGACCGCCAAATGGCCGATGGCAGAGGACGCCTTAAAGCACCTATCGGAGGAGCTGGTCAGCAGAATCATGTTCATCTGGTATTGTGGCGGGAGGAAGCAGGTGTTACGAAATACCCCACAGAATGCTTTCAATCCTATTCGAAAGTAAGTGTTCCTTAAAAAGCCCTGCATGTCTCTCCTCCCTGTCCGGGGGATGGGCACTTGTGTTACATATCTTATATCCAGAACGTAAAAAACTTATCATTCGTAAGTTTTATCGTATTGGAGCCCGTAACAGACATCCGTTCGATCCGGTTGAAATGTATCCTACATACCAAGCTCAGAACTAAACTCGTGACATTCAAAAGAACACTTGTAAATGGCTTGTGTTGGATAGAAAGTGACGACTGTGAATTTGTGTACATTCTAAGACGGCCCCTGCTGGCTGACGTTACAAGGATGTTCGAGGCTTCACCCCATTAACCCTCAGCCCGGATCTCTCTAAAAATGACCGCAGCTGAATCACAGGCGTAAGACAAGCTCTAACCTCATGCTCCAAGCGATATTACACACGTGGGCTGTTTATTTTGGCCCGTCCGGCAGTTGATTTGCCGTGAAATGCCCCTGCTGTACCCAAGCTTCGCACTTCCCGCAGCTGATGTCCCGTGCTTGCTGTTTCGAACTGACGTACCCCACCGCCACAAGGTCGTAACTAGTGCCTTCTTCAAAATCCGACAAATTCTGCTTTTGCACTTGCCACTGAGTGAATGTATCACAGTACCAACAATGTTTATTTTACCACGCATGGGCACTTCTTTACGACAAACCAAATTATCAGTGCTCCTCGCCGGTAAGTCTTAACCCAACCGGCTATCTGCAAGCCATTTTCGTAGTCGTTATCATAAATCGTATGAGCAACTGCACGTTACCGTCATTCCTGCCAAGGACACCCCTCATCTCCGCAGCAGACACATCATTTCACGAAGAACTGCTGGCAACATTTTGATTTCTGGCCTATCCTTACCCATCACAGTGTATCAGAAATATCACCTACATAACTTTTACATTTGCACAGCCCGTATAGTCCGAGCACACCACACCATCGATGACCTGGACATTATCTCAAGCATAAAGTGATGTGCTAAAACAAAGGGCAATGTAAACATAACGTGATGTGATGTAATCCTTTGCATTGACATGCACTAACAACATGACATGCACCGACATTGATAATGCATTGACAATGACAATGCCCCAATAAGCAAGACAGATATAAATTGCAAATACAAAACAAAATCATGAAAGAGAAACCAGAAACGTGATCAGGGAGCAACGCGCAACAAGCGTGCCGTTCCGAACATTTTTCCAAACCCAGCATCAACAGATCGTGACATTAAAGGCACAGTACCACAACTAACTCCGGTCAATACAACCGCTAACGTCGTCCGTAGTTCAGCCCCGTACAAGAGTTCCAAGGCTTCACATATACGCGAACTGAACAGCACGTGCGACAGGCGCAGTTCACATTTCATCCATGACGCACGAAGACTTGAGCGAGGGTGGTTCACAGAAGCATAGAGTTGCCAGTCGCTTGCTAAACAGATCCTGCTACACACAGCGGGGGTCTGCCAAAGGACGCCACGCACAGGACACTGAGCGCCGAACACGGAAGACCAGCCGTCACCAGCACAACGGCGGCGACACGGCGGGCCGACCCGCTGCACCACGGCCCGAGTAAGCCTTACCCGCTCCTGGGCCGAGTACAACCATCTCATCCATTACGCCGTGGGCTCCAGAGAGTAACAAATCCGCCGACTGTCAACAATAAGTGGAGCGACGAGCCCGGTCCGGGCGGAGCCGCGCGGCCACATCCGCCGCACGGCGTACTGTAGAGAGCAGTAAATGACGAGAAAGTGCGGAACAGGCAAACAAGAGTCAGTAAAAGAAAGATGGGGAGAACGGCGAGGGACAGGGGGGTGAAGCGAAGCGGGCAAAGGGAGGGGAAGATAAAGGAGAAGAGAGGAAGTGAAGGGAAGGAGGGAGGAAAAAAGAAAGAAAGAAGAAAGAAAGAAGAAGAAGAAAGAAGAGAAGAGAGAAGAGAGAGAGAGAGAGAGAGGAGAGAGAGAGAGAGAGAGAGAGAGAGAGAGAGAGAGAGAGAGAGAGAGAGAAGAGAGAGATAGAAGAGGAAGAGAGAGAGAGAGAGAGAGAGAGAAGAGAGAAGAAGAGGAGAGAGAGAGAGAGAAGAGAGAGAGAGAGAGAAGAGAGAGGAGAGAGAGAGAGAGAGAAGAGAGAGAGAGAGAGAGAGAGAGAGAGAGAAGAGAGAAGAGAATAGGAGAGGAGAGAGAGAGAGAGAGGAGGGAGAGAGGGAGAGAGAGGGGGGGGGGGGGGGGGGGGGGGGGGGGGGGGGGGGGGGGGGGGGGGGGAGGGACAGAGAGAAAGAGGGAGGGAGAGAGAAGGAATGAGACAGACCGTGGCTGCCTCCATGTTCCTCGTGTAGCAAAGTTCAATAGGTGGGATGGCGTTAGAAAGTTAACGGTGGTGAATCGTAGCGACGCCAGAGGTCATCAAGGATCGCTGTGGTGACGACTCGTAGCCGGACACCGAACATTCTGTCAGTTTTACCCATTTTTTTCGGCTGCGGTGCCAGGCACTAAAATGTTTTTTTCCCCGGCTGCTTAGAAGTTTTGCAAAAATTTGGCGAGTCGGACACGGACTCCTGTCCTGTGCAGCTTTGTCAGAAGGGCAGTCTTATTCACTTTATCAAATGCGGCTTTGAGGCCCAAAAATAGTGTGACCGTAACTAGTCCTTGTTGGAAGCCGCGTTGGACTGAATCAACAAGTTGGACGAGGCTGCCCGCCGTGGAGCGGCCAGGGCGGAAGCCGTTTTGGTAAGGGGAGATAAGATTGTGGGAATCTAAGTAGACCCTGATTCGAGCGGTGACCATTCTTTCAAATAATTTCGATGCGCAGCCTGACAGAGATAGGGTGATAGCTCGTAGGATCAGACGGAGGTTTGCGAGGTTTTAGTATCAGGATAAGTGTGCTGGAGCGCCAAGTAGCAGGAAAAGTTTCATTAATCCAAATATCGTTAAACGCATAGAGAAGATTTAGCAGTCCAGACTCAGACAGCTTTCTGAAAAAAAACATAAGCGATCTTGTCAGGACCGATCGAGGTGTTGCCGCACTTGCTGAGGGTTAGCCTCAGTTCGTACGGAGTGAAGAGGGCGTTATAGTGTTCGGTGTTGTCAGTGGTAAGGTCGAGCGCATGGAGTGTGATGTTGAGCGAGTTCGTGCGCTGATGGGAGTATTGATCGGACGATGAAACGCGGGCGTAGTGTACTGCAAATTGCGTGGCGACCTCAAATGGCACCTCACAGTGCTGGTCGTTGACTACGAGGTGAGGGATTTTGTAGTGGGATGTGCGTTTAGTGGTGAAGCTTCGTATTAGCGACCATATTTTTGACAGGGGGATGTATCGGTTAAAAGTGGTGGCGAAATTTTCCCAGCTTTCCTTTCTTGCTTGTTTTATTATTACGTTAGCTTGATGTCGAGCCCTACAAGCTTCCTCCTCGTGGACTGTGCAAATACATTTGCCAAAAGCACGCACGGCCCGGCGTCGCAGGGCCACTGCGCGCTGACACTCACCGCTCCACCAGGGCGCGTGTTTGTCCCCGGGTCGACGATGAGTGTGTGGAACAGACTGGTGTGCTGAGGCAAAAAAACTATTCAACAATTCAATAAGGTTGGGGGTCGACTCAGGAGCGTGAGCCACGTCTATATCATCTCGAAATGTGGTCCAGTCCGGTTTGCGGAGGTTCCATCGAGGGAGGAAATGGAAATCCGCCTGTCCTGAGGGGACTTCTAATTCGAGGTGAATTGGATAATGGTCACTGAACAGCGGATCTGTCTGTACGTCGTTTGTGAAGTGTGGCGCGATTCGTGGTGTTGAGAGAGCCAGGTCAATCACGGAGTAACTAACAGCTACCCCTCGGTGTTGTATGTGTGTAGGTGTTTCACTGTTGGGGTATAAGAGGTCATGAGTGTGCAGTAGTGTGTGGAACATGATGCCGCGTGGTTGTGTTGATTGGCACCCCTACGCTCGGTGGTGGGCATTAACATCGCCCAAGATCAGGCAAGGGGACGGGATTTAAGTGAAGAGGTCAGAGAGCTGGGTGGCAGTGAGGGGATTAGCTGGGGATAGATAAAGAGAGAGGAGAGTGAGGTCAAGTTGTGCGACTTTTACGTTGACTGAGGATTGAGGGAGCCGAAATTTTTCCGTCCCTATTTTTTATCAAAAGAAGGGATGGCCCGTCCGGCAGCTCGGACGACGGGGGAGCGCGGGCCCCACGGCGAGGGTGGGTCCCGGATCGCAGCGCGATGGGGATGGGGACTCTGGCGGCATGTTGGGTGTTTGGTATTGGTGATCGTGTTTTGGTGGAAGTGAGTGCGATCAAGTGTGGCTTAAGGCCGATAGAGTGTGGGCTTAATGCCTGGCAGTGTTGTTGAAGGCTGAGTGTGAACCTTACGTGTTCGGCGACACGAAACGGGTCATGTCGCCCGGCAGCGGCTACGTCGAGAGAGGGCACTAAAATGCCGTCAAAATTAAACAGCACTCTGAGGTAAACACGGCCTCAGAGGTTACCAGCGGCCGTCGCATGGCGGCCGTGCCAGCCCAAACGGCGTAAAACTGCTGCTGCGCATAAAACGACTTCTAGCAAACATAAACGCACCACATCAGTTATGAGAGAAAGCCGTAATAATAAAAAATAACAAGCACTGACAAAGAATCGCACTAATAAAAAATAACAAGCACTGACACGAATCAACAAAAATTACGGCAAAAAAAAAACGGATCAGGACAATACTCCGAAGCTTTTTGCATGGTGGATAAGCTAATTTTGGGCAGGTTAAAGCCCTCTTAATGTGACATCACTGCTTCAATGGGACGCCAGCAAAATCCTGACAGGAAAAACCGTGACGAATTCTGCGCACGAATACATTACTTTCAGGTCAGAAGCGATTGGGTAGCCATTACTGTTTTTACAGAGGGCGCAGCGACGCGTGCTCTGTGCCAGGTATGTTTGCAAGTGGTGCTCATCGCGTAAATGAAGCTGACTAAGTTACATGGCTGTAGACCTGAATCATGTGATGAAACAGCGTTTTTTTGCTATGGAAAGATTTGCCAATTCGGCTCAGATACGGAGAGCTGAAAGAGCCATCAGCCATATCAATGTCCATAAAAGTTTACAGGTAGACTGCTTGTTTACAAACTGCAGATAACTTATGTTCTTTGTTACTTACAGTCACCAGATATCCTCATGTGTAAACTTTCCGGCGAAACAGTGAATCTGAAGTTTCGGAAACACTATGACAGCGCGTGCACATCTTTCTTGCAATGTAAGATCTAGCCTCTTGTGTCATTTGAGTTCAGGCAAAAAACCGGCTCAGCTAAACCCAAAATAATCTATCCAGAGAAACATCCATATCACCGTACTCTTCACGTCCTGTCAACGCACCGACCCGAAAACTACGAGCCGCAATGCTCCAGGAGTGATCAGCGCGGCTTCGCTCCTCGAGTCACCTACATACTGGTATACCAGGACATCAGACGTCCCTGATAATACGAGAGGCAAGCGCCCACCCGTGTTTGATTTGTACCCGTCCAGACTGGTTCAATCCGAAAGCGCGAGCTGCCTCGGGCCCGGGTCCGTGCCCATCGGCGGCCGGCTGGCCATCCCTCGACGCATGGTCGGCCGTCGGCGGAGGCAGGGGAGGGGGCCGGGGGGGGGGGGGGGGGGGGGGGGGGGGGGGGGGAGGGGGAGGACTACGACAGCGCGAGGGCGGGCGTACACTCGCGGACACGCCGCACGACAGCACGGGACACAGCGCGCGGCACGGCTACTCACGATATTGGCGGCCAGCGCCGCTCCCGCTCAAACCGGCACCGAGTCTGGCCGCAGTCAGGTCAGACCGGCAACTGGCCGCAGCCAGGAGGTCAAAGGGACACCTGACCGCGGCCAGGACGTCGAAGAGACACCTGTATCTGCGGCCGCGGTCAGGGGGTAACGCGGCCCGGGTCCGGTAAGGGACGACAGCGCTGGCCTGGTCACCAGCTGGCCTCAGTATCACAGTCCTCCGTCCTATCCTCAGATTCGACCATCAAAAGAAACTTTAAATACCCTATGTAGCGAGAGTAAACTGAAAACAGGACCACCGTCCGTTTCTCATAAGTTGGAGGCTCCCACACGACAGCCCCCTCCCCCTTCCCCCAGTAGATCGGAGACGGCACTCACTTACGTTGTCAAATGTGGTGAAATCATCGAAGCCGGCGAGCACTAGAAATCAAATCGTAGAACTGGCATTGTAAGAGGGATGACTACATGATGCAAAACAAAAATCGGCAAGTTCTGCTTCTGAGCTCTCTGCTGTAATTCAAACACTGGTCGTTGATACACGGCGGCCACAGTCCTTCCCTCCACACCCTGCACACCACAGGCGGACACAAGAGCAGAAGTCTACCTTATACTAAAACAATCGCGTTGGCACAGATACCCCTGGATCGGTTGCGGCGCTGGAGACTGAAGCCTCTGGCGCCGGTGGCTGCGGCGCTGGTGACGGCAGCCTCCGGCGCTGGGCGCAGGTGGTGGCTGCGGCGCTGGTGACGGAAGCCTCCAGCGCCGGGAGTAGACGGTGGCTGCGGCGCTGGTGACGGCAGCCTCCGGCGCCGGGCGCAGGCGTTGGCTGCGGCGCTGGTGACGGAAGCCTCCAGCGCCGGGAGTAGACGGTGGCTGCGGCGCTGGTGACGGCAGCCTCCGGCGCCGGGCGCAGGCGTTGGCTGCGGCGCTACTCTACCTTGGAGCGCGGCGGCGGCGGGCTGTAGCCGTACAGGAAGGTGGCGGCCACCACCAGCAGCGCTCCCACCCCGAACAGCGCGCTCAGGCGCACATCCCCCAGGTACGCCCACGAGAACAGCGCGGACAGCACGATCGAGATCGAGGTGGCGAAGCCCTTGAGGATGTTGTCGGCGTACTTGACGGTGGCGGAGACGGCCAGGCCGCCCAGCGCCTGCGGAGCAGCAGCCGACCGCGAGCCGTCACCGAACGTGTGGAGTCGAGCCTCAGGCGGCCAAAACACCCGACACGCCGTCGAGAAGCTTCAGCTCTGACCCAGACATAATGGCCGAACCAAGCATCTGCGCGTCATGTGATCGGCCACAGCAATGGCTTCACGAAATAATCAGCCGAACAGGAATCACGAGCAATGTCTGAGTACCAGGACGTCACTAATGTACATATTTCGTGCAGAATGTACGCAGCAACGAAGCTGCGGTGTGAACGGGCAAACTTTGTTTTTATTTGAAGCCAGATCACCGACACCGCCGAACTCCATTCGTAACGCGCTGACTGACAAATGCAATGATCGCGGTATGCTGTCGTCACCACCCACACGCCAGCTCGCCAAGGTGTCAGACGGCGCGAGCCGCCCCGTCCGCTAGACATCACAGAGAGCTGACCGATGATGATGATGATGATTTGTGCTTTGGGGCGTACCGACTACGTTGGTCATATGGCGCCCATACAGAGAGCTGACCGGAGCCATCGGCTGGCGCTGAGCTCACCTGCAACACCACCACCGTCCAAGTGTACCGCGTATAGCCGCAGAAGAAGCCGAGCCTGGCGATGGCGGCGCCATCGTTCAGCACCACCGCCGCCGCGCTGAATGGCACCGAGAACACGGCTGCCAGCGGGACTGCGCGTTAGTCGCGCTGAACGGCACCGAGAACACGGCTGCCAGCGGGACAGCGCGTTAGTCGCGCTGAACGGCACCGAGAACACGGCTGCCAGCGGGACTGCGCGTTAGTCGCGCTGAACGGCACCGAGAACACGGCTGCCAGCGGGGCCGCACATTAGCCGCGCCGAAGGGCAGTGAGAACACGGTTGCCAGCGGGACTGCACGTCAGTCGCGCTGAACGGCACCGAGAACACGGCTGTCAGCGGGGTCGCACTTTAGCCGCGCTGAACGGCACCGAGAACACGGCTACCAGCGGGGTCGCACATTAGCCGCGCTGAACGGCACCGAGAACACGGCTGTCAGCGGGGTCGCACTTAAGCCGCGCTGAACGGCACCGAGAACACGGCTGCCAGCGGGGCCACACATTAGCCGCGCTGAACGGCACCGAGCACACGGCTGCCAGCGGGGCCAATCATCAGACGCGCCGAAGGGCAGCGAAAACACGGCTGCCAGCGGAGACGTGTGCTACTACCTGCGGGGACGCGCTAACAGCGCCAAACGGAGCGCAACGCGCACACCAGGTGTGGTCGACGAACGCGAGCGTACAGAACACCCGGCAGAGGGCAAAACAACGTTGCGAAGCGACTCATGCAGGAAGCACAAAGCAAACACATACAACTGAATAAAGAAGGCTCACGCATTACAACTGACCAAGAAACCGTCAGGAAAGAACGCAGAGGGGATCAATACAACGAAACAAACCGAGAGCACATGCAGGGAAGGCAAACTGCCGGCGCAGGCCACTCACCCAGCTGCACGTTGCGGACGGAAAGCGGCTGCTGACCGCCCTGCTTCAGCAGACGCTCAAAGTAGACGCCGGCGTATCCACTTGACAAACAGAGCGTCAGCACTGCCAGCAGACCAAGCGGGTAGTTGTTGGGGCCGCGGGGCGAAGCCGCTGCGCCATCCGCTCGGTCCAGCTGACGGGCACACCGCGTGTGGCGTCAGGGCCGCATTGTTGGTACGATAACAATTTCTGACGATAACGAGGCTGCAATTATTGTGTCACTACTATCATGTTTATCACGCACGCACGCACGCACGCACGCACGCACGCACGCACGCACGCACGCACGCGCACACACACACACACACACACACCACACACACACACACACACACACACACACACACACACACACACACACACACACACACACACACACACACCACAACACACACACACACACACACACACACACACACACACACACACACACACGCACACACACACACACACACAGATATATATATATATATATATATATATATATATATATATATATATATATAACATCTGTCGGAGAGATCCTTTGTCAGTCATAGACGCGCATTGGATGATACAGATCGGCCACCAGATCGGTTTGGAAAGAATAACCAGGCTTAAGTATGTATATCATACCGTATCTACTTACAAACAGGCGTTTTCTACGACTACGAATGGCTGAACCGTGCAGCGGGCTAGGATGCAATTCAGTGGGTCATTAGCATGACCCCGGACGGCTGACCATCCGTAACGCCGGCAAAGGTGATAGAGGAGCGAGTGCGTGGTGAAACCCGAAATGACAACGTGAGCTTTACATAATTTTAAAACGCACCTTGTCTTGACAAAAAGCCGCCTACATGAGACATCTGCATGAGAGCCCCTGGCACAACTACATGTGAGCTCCCGCCACGTCTACATGATATCTTTTGGCGCACCTGCACGAGAGCTGGCGCATCTGCATGAGAGCCCCTGGCACATCTGCATGAAAGCTCCTGGCACATCTGCACGAGAGCTCCTCGCTTATCGGCATGAGAGGTCCTGGCACATCTGCACGGGAACTCCTGGCTCATCCGCACGAGAACTGCTGGCACATCTGCACGAGAGCTCCTCGCATCTGCATGCGAGCTCCTGGCACATGTGCACCACAGCTCATCGTTCATCCGCAAGAGAACTCCTCGCACATATGCACGAGAGCTCCTCGCACACCTGCATGTGAGCGCCTGGCACACCTGCATGCGAACCCCTGGCACATGTGCACGAGGGCTCCTGGCTCATCCGCACGAGAGCTCCCGGCTCATCTGCATGGGAGCACCTGGCTCACCTGCACAAGACAAACACCGACCACCAGCGTCAGCAACGCCAGCCACTGCAGCGGTCGCACGCGCCGCTTCAGCATCACCGACGACATCAGGGCTGTCACCAGGATCTTGAGCTGGTACGACACCTGGCAGGGCGGCCAGTCAGCGACATCAGTCCCCACAAGGAAACATCAGTCGAACGGTTGGGAACATCTGTCCAACCGCCCAGCCATCGGCTCGCGCCGATGGACGCTGCAGGCATTCGACCTCTTGTTCACCCAATAGGATACCATGCATAACTTAGGTTACGCATGGAGAAGGGGGCGGGAGGGGAGTGAGGCTCTGAAGTTACACGCTACGTAAATGTAACAGGGGGGAGTTTTGAAGTTTTGATGAGACCATTACGTTTGATGCGTTTTGGTAATCATGCTAAGAAGGGTAAATAACGTTACCCGCCTCTCATGACAAGCAACACGTAGCTTTTTGTTTATCACCCGTAGCTCAACTAGGGGTGGACAGACGTCATCCTCTTGAGACGTTATCCTTAACACAGCGCGACTCGCGGGAAGGGAAGCCGCCTAGTGACCAGTGCGTAGCCAGGGTGAAGACGTTGAAAATATGTCAAAAATGGGGAACGTAATTTATGACCTACCCCGTACAGCGGGCTTGTGCTTTGGCTAGATATGCATGCAGTAAACGGGTCATACAGAGTCAACGGCTGGGACCCACGGGCTTACACAATGCATAGCAACATATGTCAATGCCATCCGGGTGTCGTCATCGTTCATGACATCGTACTTGAAAGATACCCTAAACGTAGTCAAATCTAAACTAACTGGTTCCAATATCAAGAGATAAGTTTTAGGCATAAGCAGATACATTGTTGAAAGGATGTGAATTAAAACATTCAGAGCTCATAACGTCCAATGGCCAGAACGTCCAGAATCGCAGCATCCAGAGTTCACAACATCCAGAATTGTTCAATGTCCCTGGACAGAGGACAAACAGAACATTCAAGCGCACAGCCTTAAAAGTTCATAACTAGCGCTCAAAATATCCAGTTTGCGTGAGATCCAGGGGGTGGGATACTGTACCACTTCCTCGCAATCCTTAACGTATTGATTTGGATGTTGCCCTTTAGATCGCTATCGTTACCAAATTCGCTCGTCTATGTCGACGAGTAACGGCGTAGGGTACAGTGCAGCCCAGTTTAAACCACTGAGCATGGACATGGACAGCGTTTTGTTTATGCACGCAAACTTTGCAGCGTCAGCACGTCTTGGCAGCAGGCGTATTAAAGAATTCAAAACTTGAGTCTCTGGCTCGTGGCATGGAAGATAGGTGGCTACTTGGCAGAAGCTGCACGGTGGTCGTGGAATATATATATATATATATATATATATATATATATATATGCATGTATCCTTACATTTGCTTATCACTGGGCATGCGGCTAATGCACGCATCAGATTTCGCACCAAGCAGTGGTCCAGAACTCACTTAAGACAAAGGGCTTTTGTGTCTTAAGGCGATCGGATTTGTTGTAGGAAATTAGCTTCCGTGCGTGTCCTCGTTCACTTAAGACAGCCTCATGGCAGGGCAATACCAATACATTTTCAAAAATAATCATATCTCGAAAATACTCACATACCCAATACTTACATGCATATATATATATATATATATATATATATTATATATATATATATATATATATATGTACTCGCGATTGACGACAAGTTTTTAGATGCACGTTTCGCTGAAGATGACAGCATATCGTGTAATTTTCTATTTCTTGTGAAGATTTTCTAGCCTACATAACATCTGGCCGAGTTATGATCGGGGCGATATAACGGGAGAGCTTTGGCACCCACAGAACGGAGCGCAAAAGTGTGGATTCATGTTATGGTACGCTCAGAAAATATGTGGCTGACAGTAATATCCATTCTGTATGTGTGTGTGCTGTGTATGCGTAAATCCCTATGCTCGCTGCATTTTTTAACTCTAGTGCTGATTTACCGTTTTGCATGCCTCGGACTGAAAGGCGGACAAGGGGTTAATGCGACCCTTCCCCTGGCGTTGCCAAACTAATAAATAAGTAGCTTAGCCGAGAACACAATCATATTATTCTGAACACGATCTCACAATTGGTACTAGCTTTCACGTTGTTGGCAGGCCAGAAGTAGAATTTTCCTGAAAACCGCAGTTTTTAGCTTTACGAGACCATGCCTTTTGGCGACACGAATCTTAAATTGGCGCGTGTCTAGTTCGATCCTGAGCACATTCTGTAGTACAATTCTGCTGCCGCCCGTCGCCCCAGCCAGCCGTAGACCGCCGTGGAGTGTTTATCACAGACTGCCGCTGCTCCGAAACCCGAAAATCTAGGCACACGTTTTCATGCCAAAACACGTGCCATAATCGCCACCTATCATGGCGAATGTTAGACGTCATGCTATTGGCAAGCCGGGTATTGGCGACAACTCTTGTGAAACGAAAATCACCGTTTTGCTATAAATATTAACTGAAGCCATGACGGGGCAATACAGGCAAAACACTGTTTGCTTCCTTCCATATTTGCTTGCTCCTGGCTCGACCTCACGCTGAGCCCGTCGTTTAAGACCAACCCCCTCTCAACAAGTTGTGATCTGTCCGTGGGCTGGTGCCGAGAGGATCCGATGCTCGACAAACTTTCCTCGTTCGAGCAAATACAGCTTTTTCATTGACGCGCCAGACCATTCGCACGCGCTTGGCGACAGGCAGGTTGGCGGGAATGAAAATAGGCCGAACGATTAGCCCATCGACCCTATTATCCCGTGATCGACCAAGGCTAACGATCCCTGTTACCGCGTCAGACAAGCTGCAGTGCACGCATGAGACCGCGGGAAATATGAGAAAGAAAGGGGTATGCAATGTGGAAATGATCATGATAGTTTCAAATATGCTCAGCTCCTTTCATCGCTTCGTTAGTTCTTTGGTACTGTATGCAGGAGCATACAGAGGGCTTACGGCAAGCCCAGTGTGCGTGCTGCATGCAACAAATGCTCTTGAAACGGGAGACGCAATAGTGCAGGTGTTCGGTGACTAGCAGCCGTCCGCACATAGCAACACCGCGACAAACGTTAGCGTGTTATGTTATGGCAGGTATTTAGTGGACACGTCGCCAGTACGTAGCAGGGTGGCGGCAGGTCCCGCCACTTCAAGCGGAGGCAGGTTTTCTCTGATGCATGTCCTGGTTGAGATAACAGCATACTGTGCGTTTGTTTCTTCTCGCGTTTTTCCAGCCTACGTCATATCTGGTCGAGTTATGAACGGAGTTACATGATGGGAGATATGTGTAACCCAGAAATTTGCGAGCGAATGTGCGAGGTCATATAATGCAATGCCCAGAAATGTGGTTGATGGTGTACGTGTAAGTGTATTGTCCTACGCATATGTAAGCACCTACTCTCGCTGTGTTTTGCGCGTTATGCTATTGCTGCATTGGATATCGGCATGGTGTTTCGTGGAAAGATAATCCTTATTTTGCTGATAATTGCAACAGTGTGAGACGATGTTTGGCTCCTTCCACATCTACTGGCTTTTTGCTTGACCTCACACTGACCCCGCCTCCAAAAACCAAGTCCCACGCGACAACTCGTGGTCTGTCTGTGGTCCGGCGGTGGACGATTACGGCGCTTGAGAAACTCAAAGCAAGAACCTTCCCGACCCGACCAGTTAGAACATTTTCATCCATGCTCTAGACAACACACGCTTGACGACGGGCTGGCTGGCGCTAACGAAAATGGCGCGAACGATCAGGAGATCCGCCAGGGCAACCGATGGGCGTAACTGCGTGCCAGACTGCCATGAACCCGACTTCGCATAATACCGAAGGAAATATACCCATGGTACAGGTATATATATAATATGGATGTGATAACAATAGCCTTTTAAGATGTACGGTTTGCTTCAACGTTTTGCTAGGCCTTTGGTGACGGAGGTAGGTACACCGTGCGCTCAGGGTAAGAGCAGCAAAGAGTACTTTTTGCGGTGCTTATTGTAAATGCCCTTGAAACGGGAGACGCGACAGAGAAGAAAATAGGCGTCTAGCAGCGGACCGTATGTAGCAACACGGCGTGCGTATCCGTTCGCGTGCGTACATGAGCTATTGGTCGGTATCTGTTGACTTGAAGGAAACATGCGCTTAGAGCCTGGGTGGGGTAAGTTTAGAGGCAGCATGGCCAAGTACACGCATGTCTCGTGCGAAGGATGGTGCCAGCCTACATGACATGCACAAATAACACTTTTCGGAACACTGAATGGGACTTTGCGGTCATAAACACAACACGGTATATACTCAGACCCACGCGAAAAAGCGACATAACTGGGGCCTACGCATGGAGCCGAATGATAAATCGAGAAAAATAACGAGCTACGCATTGAGGCGGGGAGGCGTGTCTTATCAACCGACCTCAACCAATGACGGAACCAGAGTGGTGGGGTGGCGGGGGGGGGGGGGGGAGTGCGGGGAATGGCTCGTTGCTCCCCGCCCCTTGGGGCGAGGGACAACAAAGTATCATGGTGAAGGGGAACCGAAATCCTCATTTCGGATTCACGTATCCTTTATTTTCAAAAAACCAAAATTTTAGGGACACCACAACAAACCACCCATATTCATTTTCGAGAGGTACTGAAACCCAGGACACAATAACCGGCCCCAAAACCTTCGTTCTCCAACGGCACCAAATTTCAGAGACACAGTAGTGTTGCGCCTCCCACCCTGAAAAAAATCCTGGATTGACCCCTTCCTCTCTTCTCAGGGCACCATGCCCGTTCTTTTAAAGAGACCCTTTGTCGAAGTGGGCCACTTAAACCTCCCAAGGCTTTGGTTTTAAAAAGAGATCAAAATCCATAGCCACCACAATAGGTGTGCCTTTTCCGCGGCGAAATCCTGAATCAGCCTGTTCCACAAGGGAGTACCAGCAAACTTCATCACCGGACATAATGGCTTTTATTTTCCAGAGGTTTCACAATACCTATATTTGCAACTTGTATGCAGGAATCTGTCTTACTTTGCGGCGCACTAGAAAACCAGGCGTGCAACGTGCGCAAATACATGGACCTTGTTAATTTTCTTACGATCATGGTGGGTCATGTCATTTTGGGGTTAAGTATTTCAGAGAAAAGATGGCAAAATGCACTGAAATCAACTGCAAAAACACCATCAAAAGGAAGCGCAAATTTGATTCCTAGATCATATACGGCTAGCCGGCTAGTTGATGTCATCAGCTGATAGCTGATCAGCTGATAGCTGATGACTAATGCAGAGTTTTTGCTCTGGATATTGCAAAGAAGTGAACATATCATGGCATTTAAATGTATTAAACGTAATGTTCAAGTATAAGAACCGTCAAAAACTCAATAACCCACGAAAATCATATGTGTGACGTCGACGGCGCGTAGAACTGCGTTCGACAAACACACGTACATGCTCCTCGGCGTAATGGGCATCCGGCGCAAATTCATTCAGCAGTCGGTAAGACGTCAAGCCCGATTAAAGTCATCAAGATTTTGTACCTCTCAGCGGAGTGGGTCCTCCTGTAATCTAGGAAAATCCAAGGCCAATAGGGATGGCACCTGAGCAATCGAAGCTGCAGCGGCAGGCCAACAAAGAGGCTTCCGTCAACAGTGAAGGGTACTCATAGCAAGCGAGAATGTAACACCAAGACGGTGGAGACCCTGAATGATCGGGAGTCCCCCGCAGGCTAACATAAAAGGTCCGGCCAGAGCACAGGATCCTCTGAGAAAAGGGAGAATAACCAGGACCAGTGTACACGAATGAATGCCCCTGCGTGATCAAGGGTGCCCCGGCAGGTTAACAGAGAGGGCTATGACAATAAAAGGATCTTCAGCAAATGAGCTGAAAGGGAAAGAGCCATTGATCGATGCAGAGAGCCCCTGAGCATCGAATGCTTCGGTGCGTTACCTTACATGGGCTCCAGCAACAGCGCAAGGTCCTCCTAATAAGCGGAAAGAACCCAACGCCAATATGAAGGGCCCCTGGGCGACCGAGTGTGTATATGGGGCCAGGTAGCAGCGGCGGGGCGGGAGAGCCTGCCTCGCGGGTGCAGCGGCCCCGGCCGAGCCCGCGCCGGCTGACACTTCTCCGGCGGCGGCGCCGCCCGGCGCGCCCGCGCTCAGTCTGCCGGCGAGCCCCGAGGCGCGACTGCGCCCGGGCTGGACATGGCCGCCAGGCGCCCAGGTGATTCATAGTAATAACGCCCCACTGTACCTATCACGTGACCATCGGTGGAATGCCAAGTTGACTATGACATCCGTTCACAAAAGAGGGAAATCGCAGCAGGAGGCGAAAGAAATGTGCTACTGTACTGCCATCTAGCGGCATGAACATAAACTAACCTGGATGTCGTGAAAGCTGGATGCTAGAAACGCTGGATGTTACACTTTAGATGTTGCGCACTTGGACGCTATAAACGCGCTATGGGCCACAGGACTGGAGACGGTGCTGAATGCTATGAACGCTTGGATGTTGCGACTCTTGGATGATATGAGCACTGGACGCTACGAATCTTTGAACGTTTTGATGGCTCCCCGGTTTACGGCTACGACACCACCTTGTACTACAATACGGCCATGAGTTCAACACAGCACATCAAGGTCAAGGTTCCTAATGTGGTCTCCCATCCACGTTTATGAACACAGGCTGGCAGTGACTTCATACCAGGACAAAAACCCGTGTGTCGCGCGCGCTTGAAGTGGTATCTCCCCGTGGCCAGAATTTCCAACGTCAGTTATAGACCACTTCTCCGGACGTGTTCAACCACAATTTCATTACAACATTGCTGTTTGCGGCCTTCAAATTTACATTTAGCGGCTGGTAATCCTAAGGTGCCGCCTGTATGAAGTCATGTGGAGATCGCAGTCCCAGAACGACCCTGGTTTGACCATTCAAGACGAATGTTCATCAGGTCAGTTCAAGAGCTTGCTTGACCTGACGATGATGATGATGGTGATTCGAGCTTTAGGGTGCGTCGGTTGCCCTGGTCATATGGTGTAGAGCTTGTTTGACCGTTTCACGAATACGCATACAAGAAAGTAAGTGTTCATGACTCCACTAACGACTCTATTTCCTCGGGGGGGGGGGGGGCAAACTATTGCTGCAGGGCATGATACAGCCTGACTCAGACATCATGGCGTTCTCACGAGTAAACTGGATGAAGGTGTACGAGTAAACTGGATGCAGGTTAAGCTCCAGACAATCGATAGAAAGCAAAATGATGCACTCAATTCACACGTCAATACGATCTGTACACCCAACTCCCCTTACCTGGAATGTCGGAGCGTCCAGGTAGGTGAGCGCCACAAACACCAGGTTGTTCTGGATGGTGTACAGGAAGCTGGGCACGGCCAGGGGCAGGGTGTGCCACGGCTGGCCCAGCACCTCTCGCCGGAGCACGGCAGCTGTCTGAGACGTCGAGCTCCCTGTGCGCACAGACAAGCTCAGCTGCGCGTCCGACACGCGCGCTCGAGCTCACAGCCGGCTTCGGTGACCGGCGACTGCCAGTGGCGGTGCCGTGTCACGCCTGGCCGGACGGTTGCATTCAGCGCTGTCCCGGGCTCGGTCGCGTGACGGAATATGGCGTCCGGCTGCTGGAGCGATCTTTATTCACATTCGGAGGAACGCGGTCATGCATATTCCGAGGAATGTTCACGAGGTGGTGAGACTCTTGTTTTTAGCAGTCTAAGTGTGTATACGATACAACGT
>NW_023596921.1:14240693-14520009 GCF_011947565.3 Pollicipes pollicipes
TCAGACGCGCATTGGATGATACAGATCGGCCACCAGACCGGTTGGAAAGAATAGCCAGGCTAAAGTATGTATATCATACCGTATCTACTTACAAACAGGCGCTTTCTATGACTACGAATGGCTGAACCGTGCAGCAGGCTAGGATGCAATTCAGTGGGTCATTAGCATGACCCCGAACGGCTGACAATCCGTAACGCCGGCAAGGATGATAGAGGAGCGAGTGCGTGGTAAAACCCGAAATGACAACGTGAGCTTTACATAATTTTAAAACGCACCTTGTCTTGACTAAAAGCCGCCTACATGAGACATCTGCATGAGAGCCCCTGGCACAACTACACGAGAGCTCCTGCCACGTCTACATGATATCTTTTGGCGCACCTGCACGAGAGCTGGCGCATCTGCATGAGAGCTCCTGGCACATCCGCATGAAAGCTCCTGGCACATCTGCACGAGAGCTCCTCGCTTGTCGGCATGAGAGGTCCTGGCACATCTGCACGGGAACTCCTGGCTCATCCGCACGAGAACTGCTGGCACATCTGCACGAGAGCTCCTCGCATCTGCATGCGAGCTCCTGGCACATGTGCACCACAGCTCATCGTTCATCCGCAAGAGAACTCCTCGCACATATGCACGAGAGCTCCTCGCACACTGCATGTGAGCGCCTGGCACACCTGCATGCGAACCCCTGGCACATGTGCACGAGGGCTCCTGGCTCATCCGCACGAGAGCTCCCGGCTCATCTGCATGGGAGCACCTGGCTCACCTGCACAAGACAAACACCGACCACCAGCGTCAGCAACGCCAGCCACTGCAGCGGTCGCACGCGCCGCTTCAGCATCACCGACGACATCAGGGCTGTCACCAGGATCTTGAGCTGGTACGACACCTGGCAGGCGGCCAGTCAGCGACATCAGTCCCCACAAGGAAACATCAGTCGAACGGTTGGGAACATCTGTCCAACCGCCCAGCCATCGGCTCGCGCCGATGGACGCTGCAGGCATTCGACCTCTTGTTCACCAATAGGATACCATGCATAACTTAGGTTACGCATGGAGAAGGGGGCGGGAGGGGAGTGAGGCTCTGAAGTTACACGCTACGTAAATGTAACAGGGGGGAGTTTTGAAGTTTTGATGAGACCATTACGTTTTGATGCGTTTGGTAATCATGCTAAGAAGGTAAATAACGTTACCCGCCTCTCATGACAAGCAACACGTAGCTTTTTGTTTATCACCCGTAGCTCAACTAGGGGTGGACAGACGTCATCCTCTTGAGACGTTATCCTTAACACAGCGCGACTCGGGAAGGGAAGCCGCCTAGTGACCAGTGCGTAGCCAGGGTGAAGACGTTGAAAATATGTCAAAAATGGGGAACGTAATTTATGACCTACCCCGTACAGCGGGCTTGTGCTTTGGCTAGATATGCATGCAGTAAACGGGTCATACAGAGTCAACGGCTGGGACCCACGGGCTTACACAATGCATAGCAACATATGTCAATGCCATCCGGGTGTCGTCATCGTTCATGACATCGTACTTGAAAGATACCCTAAACGTAGTCAAATCTAAACTAACTGGTTCCAATATCAAGAGATAAGTTTTAGGCATAAGCAGATACATTGTTGAAAGGATGTGAATTAAAACATTCAGAGCTCATAACGTCCAATGGCCAGAACGTCCAGAATCGCAGCATCCAGAGTTCACAACATCCAGAATTGTTCAATGTCCCTGGACACAGGACAAACAGAACATTCAAGCGCACAGCCTTAAAAGTTCATAACTAGCGCTCAAAATATCCAGTGCGTGAGATCCAGGGGTGGGATACTGTACCACTTCCTCGCAATCCTTAACATATTGATTTGGATGTTGCCCTTTAGATCGCTATCGTTACCAAATTCGCTCGTCTATGTCGACGAGTAACGGCGTAGGGTACAGTGCAGCCCAGTTTAAACCACTGAGCATGGACATGGACAGCGTTTTGTTTATGCACGCAAACTTTGCAGCGTCAGCACGTCTTGGCAGCAGGCGTATTAAAGAATTCAAAACTTACTCTCTGGCTCGTGGCATGGAAGATAGGTGGCTACTTGGCAGAAGCTGCACGGTGGTCGTGGATATATATATATATATATATATATATATATATATATATATATATATATGCGTGTATCCTTACATTTGCTTATCACTGGGCATGCGGCTAATGCATGCATCAGATTTCGCACCAAGCAGTGGTCCAGAACCACTTAAGACAAAGGGCTTTTGTGTCTTAAGGCGATCGGATTTGTTGTAGGAAATTAGCTTCCGTGCGTGTCCTCGTTCACTTACGACAGCCTCATGGCAGGGCAATACAATACATTTTCAAAAATAATCATATCTCGAAAATACTCACATACCCAATACTTACATGCATATATATATATATATATATATATATAATATATATATATATTATATATATATATATGCATGTACTCGCGATTGACGACAAGTTTTTAGATGCACGTTTCGCTGAAGATGACTGCATATGGTGTAATTTTCTATTTCTTGTGAAGATTTTCTAGCCTCCAGAACATCTGGCGAGTTATGATGGGGGATATAACGGGAGAGCTTTGGCACCCACAGAACGGAGCGCAAAAGTGTGGATTCATGTTATGGTACGCTCAGAAAATATGTGGCTGACAGTAATATCCATTCTGTATGTGTGTGTGCTGTGTATGCGTAAATCCCTATGCTCGCTGCATTTTTTAACTCTAGTCTGATTTACCGTTTTGCATGCCTCGGACTGAAAGGCGGACAAGGGGTTAATGCGACCCTTCCCCTGGCGTTGCCAAACTAATAAATAAGTAGCTTAGCCGAGAACACAATCATTTATTCTGAACACGATCTCACAATTGGTACTAGCTTTCACGTTGTTGGCAGGCCAGAAGTAGAATTTTCCTGAAAACCGCAGTTTTTAACTTTACGAGACCATGCCTTTTGGCGACATGAACTTAAATTGGCGTGTGTCTAGTTCGATCCTGAGCACATTCTGTAGTACAATTCTGCTGCCCCGTCGCCCAGCCATCCGTAGATCGCCATGGAGTGTTTATCACAGACTGCCGCTGCTCCGAAACCCGAATCTAGGAACACGTTTTCATGCCAAAACACGTGCCATAATCGCCACCTATCATGGCGATGTTAAACGTCATGCTATTGGTACGCCGGGTATTGGCGACAACTCTTGTGAAACGAAAATCACCGTTTTGCTATAAATATTAACTGAAGCCATGCGGGCAATACAGGCAAAACACTGTTTGCTTCCTTCCATATTTGCTTGCTCCTGGCTCGACCTCACGCTGAGCCCGTCTTAAGACCAACCCCCTCTCAACAAGTTGTGATCTGTCCGTGGGCTGGTGCCGAGAGGATCCGATGCTCGACAAACTTTCCTCGTTCGAGCAAATACAGCTTTTTCATTGACGCGCCAGACCATTCGCACGCGCTTGGCGACAGGCAGGTTGGCGGGAATGAAAATAGGCCGAACGATTAGCCCATCGACCCTATTATCCCGTGATCGACCAAGGCTAACGATCCCTGTTACCGCGTCAGACAAGCTGCAGTGCACGCATGAGACCGCGGGAAATATGAGAAAGAAAGGGGTATGCAATGTGGAAATGATCATGATAGTTTCAAATATGCTCAGCTCCTTTCATCGCTCGTTAGTTCTTTCGGTACTGTATGCAGGAGCACACAGAAAGCTTACGGCAAGCCCAGTGTGTGTGTGCTGCATGTTAAAAATGCTCTTGAAACGGGAGACGCAATAGTGCAGGTGTTAGGCGACTAGCAGCCGTCCGCACATAGCAACACCGCGACAAACGTTAGCGTGTTATGCTATGGTAGGTATTTAGCGGATACGTCGCCAGCAGGTAGCAGAGTGGCGGCAGGTCCCGCCACTTCAAGCGGCGGCAGGTTTTCTCTGATGCATGTCCTGGTTCAGATAACAGCATACTGTGCGTTTGTGTTTCTTCTCGCGTTTTTCCAGCCTACGTATATCTCGCGAGTTATGAACGGAGTTACATGATGGGAGATATGTGTAACCCAGCAATTTGCGTGCGAATGTGTGAGCTCATATAATGCAATGCCCAGAAATGTGGTTGATGGTGTATGTGTAAGTGTATTGTCGTACGCATATGTAAGCACCTACTCTCGCTGTGTTTTGCGTTATGCTATTGCTGCATTGGATATCGGCATGGTGTCGTGGAAAGATAATCCTTATTTTGCTGATAATTGCAACAGTGTGAGACAATGTTTGGCTCCTTCCACATCTACTGGCCTTTTGCTTGACCTCACACTGACCCCGCCTCCAAAAACCAAGTCCCACGCGACAAGTCGTGACCTGTCTGTGGTCCGGCGGTGGACGATTACGGCGCTTGAGAAACTCAAAGCAAGAACGTTCCCGACCCGACCAGTTAGAACATTTTCATCCATGCTCCAGACACCACCCACTTCACGGCGGGCTGGTTGGCGCGGACGAAAACGGCGCGAAGGGTCAGGAGATCCGCCAAGGCAACCGATGGCCGTAACTGCGTAAGTACGGCTGCCACGAACCTGACTTTGCATGATACCGAAGGAAGTATACCCACGACACAGGTATATATAATATGGATGTGATAACAATAACTTTTTAGGATGGACGGTTTTCTTCAACGTTTTACCAGGCCTTTGGTAACGGAGGTAGGTACACCGTGCGCTCAGGGAAAGAGCGGCAGAGAGTACTTTTTTGCGGTGCTTATTGTAAATGCCCTTGAAACGGGGAGGACGCGATAGAGAAGGCAATAGGTGTCTAGCAGCGGACCGTATGTAGCAACACGGCGTGCGTATCCGTTCGCGTGCGTACATGACCTATTGGTGGGTATCTGTTGACTTGAAGGAAACATGCGCTTCGAGCCTGGGTGGGGTAAGTTTAGAGGCAGCATGGCCAAGTACACACATGTCTCGTGCGAAGGAGGTGCCAGCTACATGACATGCACAAATAGCACTTTTCGGAACACTGAATGGGACTTTTGCGGTCATAAACACAACACGGTATATACTCAGACCCACGCGAAAAAGCGACATAACTGGGGCCTACGCATGGAGCCGAATGATTAATCGAGAAATAATGAGCTACGCATTGAGGCGGTGAGGCGTGTCTTATCAAACCGACCTCAACCAATGACGGAACCAGAGTGGTGGGGTGGCGGGGGGGGGGGGGGGTAGGGGGGTGCGGGAATGGGTCGTTTGCTCCCCGTCCCCTGGGGCGAGGGGATAACACAATATCATGGTGATGGGGAACCGAATCCTCATTTCGGATTCACGTAACCTTTATTTTCAAGACACCAACATTTTAGGGACACCGCAAGCTGACCACCTAAGTTCATTTTCGTGAGGTACTAAAACCCGGGACACAATAACCGGCCCCAAAACCTTCGTTCTCCAACGGCACCAAATTTCAGGGACACCAGTAATGTTGCGCCTCCCACCCTGCAAAAAAATCCTGGATTGGCCCCTAACTCTCATCTCAGGGCACCACGACCGTTCTTTTAAAGAGACCCTTTGTCGAAGAGGGCGACTCAACTTCCCAAGGCTTTGGTTTTAAAAAGAGATCAAAATCCATGGCCACCATAATAGGTGTGCCTTTTCCGTGGCGAAATCCTGAATCAACCTGTTCCACAAGCGAGTACCAGCAAACTTCATCACCGGACATCATGGCTTTTATTTTCCAGAGGTTTCACAATAACTATATTTGCAACTTGTATGCAGGAATCTGTCTTACTTTGCGGCGCACTAGAAAACCAGGAGTGCAACGTGCGCAAATACATGGAGCTTGTTAATTTTCTCACGATCATGGTGGGTCATGTCATTTTGGGGTTAAGTATTTCAGAGAAAAAATGGCAAAATGCACTGAAATTAACTGCAAAAAACACCATCAAAATGAAGCGCAAATTTGATTCCTAGATCATATACGGCTAGCCGACTAGTTGATGCCATCACCTGATAGCTGATCAGCTGATAGCTGATGACTAATGCAGAGTTTTTGCTATGGATATTGCAAAGGAGTAAGCATATCATAACATTCAAATGTATTAAACGTAACGTTCAAGTATAAAAACTGTTAAAAATTCAATAACTGTTCGGCAAATACACATACATGCTCCTCGGCGTAATGGGCGTCCGGCGCAAATTCATTCAGCAGTCGGTAAGACGTCAAGCCCGATCAAAATTAACAATATTTAGTACCTCCTACCGATGTAGGTCCTCCTGTAATATAGGAAAATCCAAGACCAATAGGGATGGAACCTGAGCGATCGACGCTGCAGCGGCAGGCCAACAAAGACGCTTCCGTCAACAGTGAAGGGTACTCATAGCAAGTGAGAACGTAACACCAAGACGGTGGAGCCCCTGAATGATCGGGAGTTCCCCCCGCAGGCTAACATAAAAGGTCCGGCCAGAGCACAGGATCCTCTGAGAAAAGGGAGAATAACCAGGACCAGTGTGCACGAATGAGTGCCCCTGCGTGATCAAGGGTGCCCGGGCAGGTTAACAGAGAGGGCTATGACAAGAAAAGGATCTTCAGCAAATGAACTGAAAGGGAAAGAGCCATTGATCGATGCAGAGGGCCCCTGAGCATCGAATGCTTCGGTGCGTTACCTTACGTGGGCTCCAGCAACAGCGCAGGGTCCTCCTAATAAGCGGAAAGAACCCAACGCCAATATGAAGGGCCCCTGAGCAACCGAGTGTGTATATGGGGCCAGGTAGCAGCGGTGGGGCGGGAGAGCCTGCCTCGCGGGTGCAGCGGCCCCGGCCGAGCCCGCGCCGGCTGCCACGTCTCCGGCCGGCGCGCCCGCGCTCAGCCTGACGGCGAGCCCCGAGGCGCGACTGCGCCCGGGCCGGACATGGTCACCAGGCGTCCAGGTGATTCATGGAAATAACGCTCCACTGTACCTATCACGTGATCATCGGTGGAATGCCAAGTTGACTATGACATCCGTTTACAAAAGACGGAAATCGCAGCAGGAGTCGAAAGAAATGTGCTACTGTACTGCCATCTAGCGGCATGAATATAAACTAACCTAGATGTGAAAGCTGGATGCTAGAAACGCTGGATGTTACGACTTTAGATGTTGCGCACTTGGACGCTATAAACGCCGCTAATGGGCACAGGACTGGACACGTGCTGAATGCTATGAACGCTGGATGTTGCGATCTTGGATGATATGAGCACTGGACGCTACAATCTTGAACGTTTTGATGGCTCCCCGGTTACGGCTACGACACCACCTTGTACTACAATACGGCCATGAGTTCAACACAGCACATCAAGGTCAAAGGTTCCTAATGTGGTCTCCCATCCACGTTTATGAACACATGCTGCAGTGACTTCATACCAGGACAAAAACCCGTGTGTCGCGCGCTGAAGTGGTATCCCCGTGGCCAGATTCCAACGTCAGTTATACCACTTCTCCGGACGTGTTCAACCACAATTTCATTACAACATTGCTGTTGCGGCCTTCAAATTTACATTTAGCGGCTGGTAATCCTAAAGTTCCGCTTGTATGAAGTCATGAGAGATGCAGTCCCAGAAGCCCTGGTTTGACCTTCAAGAGATGTTCAGATCAGTTCAAGAGCTTGCTTGACCCGACGATGATGATGATGATGATTCGAGCTTAAGGGTGCGTCGGATGCCCTGGTCATATGGCGTAGAGCTTGTTTGACCATTTCGCGAATACGCATACAAGAAAGTAAGTGTTCATGACTCTACTAACGACTCTATTTCCTCGGGGGGGGGGGGGGGCGGGCAAACTATTCCTGCAGGGCATGATACAGCCTGACTCATACATCATGGCGTTCACGAGTAAACTGGATGAAGGTGTACGAGTAAACTGGATGCAGGTTAAGCTCCAGACAATCGATAGAAAGCAAAATGATGCACTCAATTCACACGTCAATACGATCTGTACACCCAACTCCCCTTACCTGGAATGTCGGAGCGTCCAGGTAGGTGAGCGCCACAAACACCAGGTTGTTCTGGATGGTGTACAGGAAGCTGGGCACGGCCAGAGGCAGGGTGTGCCACGGCTGGCCCAGCACCTCTCGCCGGAGCACGGCAGCTGTCTGAGACGCAGAGCTCCCTGCGCGCACAGACAAGCTCAGCTGCGCGTCCGACACGCGCACTCGAGCTCACAGCCGGCTTCGGTGACCGGCGACTGCCAGTGGCGGTGCCGTGTCACGCCTGGCCGGACGGTTGCATTCAGCGCTGTCCCGGGCTTGGTCGCGTGACGGAATATGGCGTCCGGCTGCTGGCGCGATCTTTATTCACATTCGGAGGAACGCGGTCACGCATATTCCGAGGAGTGTTCACGAGGTGCTGAGATTCTTGTTTTTAGCAGTCTAATGTGTGGTACACGATGGCAACGTAACAGCTACAAGATTTAATATTCGTGCCACTGGCAGGAGTATATGTGGAGACACTTCACGTGAGTTTTTTTTTTTAAATACCGACACACTTCAACCGGCTAGACCAAGGCTATCCAACATGAGGTTAACATAAGCTACATAAACTTCCGGGATCTCCGGGGGTCAAAATGACCACCTCCCCCCCCGCACCCTCTCCGCACCCGAGCGAGGGGCACACAGCCGGCAACCCGGGCGCGTGTTAAGCTTTCCATTATATTTTATAGTTCACCGAAGATATAACTTTCAAAACTCACCTGAAGGGGCATATCCGCCAAATTACAGTCCATATAGCGACCTTTTTATGACCTATAGTATCGCTTCAAGTTTGAGACTGCAGTCAACAGCGTACTGTTTAAAAGTCCGATTAGATATGACCAATCATTTTGTGAGCAGCACTGAATTCATTTGCCATAGTGTTCTGCATTCAGCGGGTCAAAATGAATGAATTTGCAGGCCGGGCAAGGTAATGCAAGGCCGGGGAAGTTAATTTGCGCGTCAACGGCCATGCCCCGTCATCCATTTTGACACTCTAGCGTAATACATCTAGATACATGTTTGCAGGTCAACCATTGCAGACCCAAAGAAAATTGGTAGAAAACTTGGTAGCTTTTAAGTAATTAAGAACAATAACTTCACCAAATGATTCCACAGATTAATGTATGAGAAACAAGTCAAAGCAATCGCAGCGCTGCTGCATGGTTTCTCTTACCATTTTCCAGCCAGAGAATCTGCAACACCACACAGAACTTGATGGTCTCAGTGAGTAGTACTGCTGTGCTTGCGAAGTATGGCGCACCTGAGGAATTGACACGCGAGTAGCGCATGGCCAACACCAGAGCAGTGGTCTGCACGGTGATCACCATTAGCGCCAACCACTTCAGAGATAGGGCTCCCATGTCTGACCTGTGACGGAAAATGTAACGTTAGCAACACAAACATGCGTTTCAAACAAACAGTTTCCAACAATGTCAGCGCCCAGAAAACCAGACGGCTTTCCTGCCTGTGTACAAAAGCTGACTCCGCAAAAAAAAATAAGTAACCATGCATGCATCAAGCAAACCAATGCATTCTCATCAGTTATTACACAGCTAGGAATGTCCCAAGTCAATAGAGGTGTAAAAGAAAAGCGGATTCTGGGCGACGTGATATGATAACGAATAGGATGAGGATCTGAAAATATATTGTTTTAATTCAGTTCCTGAGAATTAAGAATGAGCTTTAGGCAGATTTTATAACGAAAACATTATTTATTTTGACAAACAAAATGTATTTCCTAGAAGTTTCCTAGTATTACATGCTCAACAGCAACATCTGTTACAGTGAATAGAAAAAATGGAGGCCAAAGGTACCTTTCTAGCTTAGAGTCGCAATGATCCTTTAGACTATTCAGATTGTGACATAACAACTGTGTTATGTTGTCAGCACTGTGTGCAACTGTGTGCATATGTCAGCACACATGATCTATTAGATATATCTTGACAAGCAAAATTTACACCTTGCACTATGCTTTTTTCTGTCGTCACGGTCACGGTCGTCATGACAACCATGGTGTGCAACTCTACTGATGCGAATAAAAACCTTGATTGGCCCAACGGGCAAGGGCCTGTTACCGAGAAGCGCAATGGTTGAAGTTTGATCCATATAGTTCCATTCCCAAAGCCAAAGTGCGACTCAAAAAGGGCCATTGTCTCACGTTAGGAGAGAAATAAAAGCCATACGTCCCACTGCATTACTCACAGGATAATGGATTCATGCCCGCATATCTCTTTGTTCACAATGTGTTAAAGGATTTTGTAGCATTTATCACATAAACATTTCAAGACATTAACATGTTGCAAACATTACAAAAAACATGGTTGAAAAAACGAGCCAAGTGGCATGTATCAAATTCCTAGCAGTGAAAGGGGAATAAATGACATTTCTCCCTCAGGGAGCTTTGTGCTGGGAGGTGTAACGACCTTCGTGAGCAGACTTCAAATACAAAATCTGAGCTTTTCATACAGATTTCGAGAAAACTGGCATCACTGATGAAATAGTAAGCATCTGATGTAATGTGTGAAAAAAACAAAAAATGTGGGACCTTTAAGAAAGGCACACTTTTATCCATGTGATACAATCAACAACTAAAATTGACACACCAAACTGAAAGCTATTTAGGCTCCTCCCCCCACAGCCATGTATTGCATAAGCATAAAATTCCAGTCATAAACTCTGAAAAACATCATATCAGACATAAATGTAACTCTAAATTCCATTTATGTATATTCAGCACTCAAAATGTATCTGATGCCTGCCTAAATCCCAGCTTAGCCTTACAAATAGAAAAGAAGAGATCATTTGGGAAGTACATGTCTGAAAAGACCTGAAGAATCCCTATCAGTGCTGTTCTTGGAGTTTCCCTGCTGATAGTTCAAGTGTCTTCAACATCATGATACCCAGAACTTAGGTTGTAGCTATCTGGGCCTGGTGTGATAGTTTCTATGCATCCAGTGCATGTCCAAAAAGTTTTTAATGCATTGGTACTAGGAGGTGTAATAACCTTAGTGAGCAGATTATTCCATTCATTTGCCCCACATGCACAGAATGTTTTGTTACCATGTAGGTTATTTGCAATACACTTCTTATGCTTCGGGGGTGTCTGCGAGTGCTGTGCTATCCTGTGTCATGCTGGAACAATTTCTCAGACTGGATTCTTGGCTTGCCTGTGGTTACCAGGTACACCATGAACATGTCTCCTCAAAATTGATAGTATAAGCTGGGTAGCCTGAGCACCCTGACCCTTCATCATATTTTACATGTGGCAAACTGCAGACCAGCTTTGTTTCCCTCCTCAGTACTGTTTCTACTGCATCCTGCCTTCAACAATGCATTCTTACCTACTACAACTGCTATATTCAAGGTGGGGCCTGACCACGAACTCAAACAGCACAGACACAGTCTTGATATCTAGTGCAGCAAAATGCCACTAAATTATCACTAATACCAGTGAGCTAGTATTGCTTTTGAACTAGGATGGGAATGAAAAATTCCACCACGAAGACAGAACAGAAAATAAAAATTCAAGCTACAAAAGCTGGGGTCAGTGAGAGATGCTCTGGCAAACAGACATACATTGCTAGTTGGCATGGACATAATATCACAAGCATGACACAAATGCTGTTGTTTTTTTACATCTTAGGTCATTACACTGAAACAGAATACATCAAAGAACACCATTTTCATAACAGTAAGACAAGCACCAAAAACTATGTACCACCCATGTTTTGATTGCTGACCTTTGCCATTACTTTCCTGGGACCTTTTAATGCAAAACAGAGCAAAGGAGTTCAGTGACAAAAACAACAAAAATTCAACAAGCATAAGGCTCTCAAACAAAAGAAGTCTTGGACTCATGCACATCAATGCATCAACACATCACTAGATCAAACAACTGATGTACTTTGGTTTTTAAGAGGGGGGCAGGAAATACAAATATTTTGCCACTGTTGTTTGCAAAATACCTATGCTTAATTCCATGAAAGCAACCCAGCTAAGCCTGACCTCCATTTAAGTTTCATTAATCATCTTTAATGACTTCATGTTTGAGATTTTGGCTGCACTTTAAAAATGGTCAGGTCCAGCTATCTCCTGAACATCCATCCATATCATATGGCAATTACTATGCAGCTGAGTTTCCCTACATTAAAACATATAGTCAATATCCACAGTAGTCATTTGGCAGTCACCAATCCTGTCAACTATGGAAAGCATCTTTTTGGACCAGACATAACCAGACCAGGCACTGCAACAAATTTGTGAAAGATTAACAAAATTATGGGACAAACCAAGCAAATGACATGTCTTGTGAGCTCACAATTTGTCTCGTATACAAATTTTAACGGATAAAACATAAAATTGCCCAATCTGGTTAAAAATCGTGTTACGAAAGCAGGCATGGTTAACAGTCCCGTGTCCCAGAGTAGAAATTGTTGGTCGCTTAAAGGTATACTTCTTCCTGCTCCCTCAAACCCGAAGTCACAGTCTTTCGCATGGTTTTCTGACAGACAGGATCATCAACCCCCCCCCCCCCAACAGAATATAAATATCAATTATACCAACCTACAAGGCTAAGGAGTGAAGTAAGTAAAGACAGCTCTGCACGACGAAACAGTTTGAAAGCGAAAATTGCGGTAGCCAACACTTGTGTATTAGCTGCGCCAAGTCTGTCCCAAAGATACGTACACGAAATAATTGTGTATATTTGTTTCCAAGTCGCTAGAGACTTTTCCGACGAAATGTCTCAGGATAACCCTGGAAGTTCCAGTTGAATGGGATTTCCCAGCAATGCTGCCAACTCAAACGAATAATGCTACTAAATCCGAGGGTATGCCGGATATAGAAATGGCGCATTGCACGCTTTTCAACCTCTGAAAAAGCAAAAATGCCGCGAAGGGGGCAGTGTTGGAAATAAAAACAAATGATGCAACGGTGTTTTTCAGTTCGGAACGATGTCGAACATGATTGCGTTCCTCAGCGCAGAGGGCAGGAAGAGTGGGGTAAGAGAGAGTTGTTTTATTTCCGTGCAGTCAAACCCTGTGTGGCAAATATTCAAACTACAGAAGGTTTACGGGATCACCCTCAGCCCTCAAGCACTCTCGTCAATTGTTCCCGGTAGGCACTAGCAGGGCGAATCCAGGGGGGGGGGAGGTCCGGATCATGACTCCCCTTGGGCCCCTAGGGCCCCCACAGCCGGCTGAACAAATGCAGTTTTTCTACTCAGAACACAGCCAAATTGGACGTCTGGATTTCCAGGCGACCAATAACAACCGTAAGCGAAAGTGAATGACCCACGGGCATAGGTGTAGGGGCGTTTCAAGAAGTGTGGGGAGGTGGCAAACTCAGGGCGAACTTCAGGAACTTTGCGGGAAAACAAGCCCGGTGACCGAGGGGATAGAGATGGAGGTTGTCATCGCTCTTCATTCGAATGTCATGGCTACTATGCTAGATATGCATCTAGAGCTGTTTTTCACTGGTTCACAATCTTGCCTACTCGACTCATCAATGTCATTCGGCAAATAAAGCTATCTAGCTTCCCAAAATTATTCCTCCACTTCAACATTGTCCTTCCGGGGGAGCCGAGATTCCACGAGCAGGTGGGCCGTTGAGGAGATATCAGTTCCCACAGGGTACATGCCAAAATACGATCTGAACTTAGGCTGGTTATAATTTTGCAAGGGAATCGATGACTTACAGTGCGACAGATTTTTCATGCACCTTTATTTTGCTGGCTGCTTTTCAAGAGTCAGAATCTTGAAACTGCCAAGAACAAAATAACAAACTCCATAAAACTGGAGATTCTCCTTTAGATACCAAGCCACAGAATGAAGGTCCTTTTGTCATCTATTCTTTATTTGGGCCCTCCTCCCGCACGCCGTCAGTGACTACTGTCTTGACCCGGCTGCCTCCCGCATAACTGACTGGACTGATCGTATGGGTGCTTTGTTGCATATTTCTGAGTCAGGTTTCTACTAATTGGCATGCAAAACATATGTTGGACACCTACAACAGTATGTTTCCGATTTATCTTGTTACACCTCATCACCATCGAAAAAATTCTACGAAATGCTGCCTGACTTAGGTATGAGTTGACCTAGCGGACATTAAATTGCTCATCATTCAACATAGATGACTTGATCTACTTTTGTGTACGCAGGAGCGTAGCCAGAGCCTTGTTAAGGGGGAGCACAGGGTTGACAAAAGCCCCTTCACGGCGCCCCGTCCCCCCCCCAAAAAAAAAAGAATCCCCCGACATAGCTTGCTTGTCAACAAGGGACACGGTTTTCTTAGTGTTATCGCTATTTTTACCTTTTAACAAGAACAGAAACCAGAGGCTACCGTGAAATCAATTCTGTTTGCATTTTGAAGTCAATAAACTGCAGATAGCAGGCGTTGAACGACCGCATGGGATAAATCACCAGCGCTCTTAATTCACGATGGTTTAGTGAACTTTTTCTAAACTGACACAATTCAGAACCTTTGTCAAAATTTGCATCTGGGTTCTACAGACATCAAGGAGATCGTGAAGGAAGATAGCATGTCGATAGGTTTGATCGAAACTGGAAAATGAAAATTTGGTTGAAGTGAAGTTCGGATGGTCAAAAATGCGTATGAACATAGCCAAGCCATGTTTGTCTTGAAATGTTCAACACCCAGTCAGAATCGATTCTTGATACAATCTATGTAAAGTGTTTTTTTTTAACATCCGTGCTCGCAAATTTTAGCAGCAAAAGTCTCGGCACCAGGCGTTGCAGTCCCCATCGTCCGCGGATCGTTAGATCAGTGACTCACTTTTAGTCGAGGCCCATCGATGGACGAAAATGATGACGTTCTAAACTAATGACCTTTTAGACACTTACAGCAATTGATACATGTTATGTGACGTAGTCTTGAGCACGTGCACCCGCAAATCTTTGTAACAAAAACCTCGATGCCAGGCGTTGCAGTCTCCATAGGTCGCGCGATGTCGGTCCAGTAGCTAGTACTGAGCTGTGGCCAACGGGTGGACGAAAATGATGACGTCTCTGAAAAGTACCTTTGAGCGCTTCAGAACATCAAATCTTACATTTAGAAGGCCGTTTGGGCGAATATTTCACGTTTGCGATTTTATGCTGATGATAAGAACGAATTGACCCTTAAAGCACCGCGTGGTGGTGCAGGAAACTGTTGGGGAAACTTTGAAAAGTAAAGGTAGATTCTTTATTTTTCGTGTTTCTGTAGCTGTCAATCTGTTCAGAAGACAGATTAACAGATCTGGTGGCACTTGCAGTAGCCGACGCCGTTCGGTTTTACGGAAGCTGCAGCCCAGGCCATCGCCGTCCTTGCCCTGGAAGTTGTGGGCGGGTTTGTTCAAACCTTTTGATGTAGTTTTTTCAGTAATCCGTTCCGAAAAAGTAAACGTTCTCAGGCAAACATGGGATGGCCTTGTTCGTTTTCTTAAAACTCATTTCGACCCGCTCTGTTTAACAGCAATGGGACCCCACTCTACTTAACGATAATTAAACCCCCTATTTCCTTGAGTAGATTACCAGAGGCACATTACCATTTTCGGTCAAGGGCCAAAGGGACATTCCGTCCCTTCGCGAAATGTCTTCTGGCTGTCATTCTGTTGACATGGGACGGGATCTGCTGGTCGATCAGAGGCCATTAGAAGGATACACCATATCACATTGCCCCCCCATCCCTGACACGGGAGTCCTGACCCGCGCAGTTGGCTCCGGATCAGCACAGGAACCCACACTGACGCAACAACACCCCTGATCGCCGCAGGTGGTCCAATAATTGTCACACAGACTCCTGTTCCATGTTTTCTGTGTTCTTTTGAGATATTGAGGACTCCCTGAGCGTAGATTGTAGATGAAATGGGGTCCCAAATTTGTGCTGACATGACTGATCGATATTCGTCGTAAAGTATTCAAGATTCAATCCGAATTGATTTTTTATAAAGAGGTATGTAACATGGTTTTGAGCATGCGCGCCCGCAAGTAATGACGACCTCGGCGACCGGCGTTGCAGTCTCCATAGGCCGCGCGGCGTCGGCCCTGTGGTTGTGACATTAAGAGATGGCCAATGAGCAAGCGAAAAGATGACGCATCTTAAGAAACATGACTACGGGACTAGGTAAATCGGCATGTTAATGCAATGCAAAAGTAAGCTGAACACAATCTTTATCTGAAAGCGGGTGGCGGTTAACACTGCTCCCCCCCCCACACGTTGAAAAGTGGGAAGATGGTCCCCTGCCATCCCCCTGTTTCTACACCTATGCCCACAGGTAGTTAAAAATTATCATCCACTGATTGAGAGGGTGGTGAAGAGGAGGTCTTAAGACTGCTTACACTGTCTAGGAGCCCTACTGCTGTTTCCGGGCGCCCTACATGTCCACTTGTGGGGTCAACCTAAACGTTAAGGAGCCCTCTATGTTACCCTTGATTTCTTTGCATTTGCTCGGACAGCTCTGAACTATTGCTAGGGTCCTCCTTGCTAACATGCCGGAATCTTTGTCAATCAGGGACCTTCCACGGATTCTTTCATTCACCCGAAACGCTACATTCGCGAGAGCCGAGGGGGGCATATGTTGACATGCTGGGCATTCTCGGTTGCTCAGGGGCCTTCACGTTGGTCACGGTTAAAATACCGGCACACTCACACATTGCTCATGGGCCATCTACATTGGCCTAGGGCCCTTCCATTTTTTCTCACTTGCTTAGGACCGGCTTCTATTCTGGAGGCACGGTGGCCGGGACCCCGTTGGTCGATCAGGAGGGCTGCAGAGGGATGCATCATACACCGGCCCCCTTACCGACGCGAAAGGCTCTCAGACCGGAAGTTGATCCCGGATCGAGGCGGGGGGGGGGGGGGGGCTCATTAACGCCAAAGGATCGCTTACCGATAGGGGGGTCCAATTGTTGACTGATGACTCCAGTTCGGCTCATCAGGCCCCTGATCGAAATGGTATGGAGGTCCGGGGCCACATTTGTTCTTGGGCCCGCGGCTGACACAGGGCTCTTTCACCGTCTCATTATGAACCCTTTCATTACAATCTATCCTATCTCTTTTCATTATCAGCAGGCTCGGTCACCTGAGGCGGTTTCCTAATGTTCGGGGTCACGTTCCTGTCCCTATTCAGAAAACGGAAGCACGGCCGACTCGGGACCACCACCTGCATGGGTCCCCTGTTAGGTGTAGGTGTCCACCCGACACCCCTGTAGGGAGCGTTGTACCTGTCAGGGGGCCAACGCGCCTAACTGAGGGTCCTGCGCTCGCGCAGGACCCGAGCTGACCAAGGGAGGCCCGGGCGGCACACCGGAACCGACGATCAAAGGTCCAGTTGGAGGGCATAAGGGCCCGGGGAAATGGCTGCAGGTCACATAAAAGATCTTGGCCCGTAGGGCAGTGATCTGAAAGATCAGTCAGAGTTCCCTCCTTTCACCGTTTGAGCAACCCCTGAGACAATGAGGTGTCTAAGTCGGTCAGAGATCATGAATACCGAACAGTCAGCCCCATGTCCGTCTGAGTCCTTGAGACCCATTTCCCAGGAGAGACGAGGCCGGGGTCCGCGATTTACAATGTTCGGAGTCCCTGATACAATGAGGGGCTCCTAGGTCGGTTAGAGGCCACAGTGCCTAACAGAGGTCCTGTGGCGGTAAGTGGCCCCGAGTCGGAATGGTGTTTGAGGGGGAATAGAGGGGGAAAGAGAGTCCGAATGGTCTCTAGAGACCAAAGATCAAACGTTTAATGGAAAAGCTGAAGGGTCCAAAAGGATGACTGTAGGTCTCATGAAGGAGCCCCGCCGTGATCTCAGATGTCAGTAAGATAATCTCTCGTCCCGATAGGGACCTCTGAGACAAGGCGTCCCTCTATTTCGGCCAGATATCACGAAGAATGAACAGTCGGCTCTGTGTTGGTATGAGCTCTGGGGAGAACATTTCCCAGGCAGGGACAAGGCCGGGCCCGCGATTTACAATGGTCTAGCTGTGCCAGTCAGGCGCACTCCCTTCCCCGCCGGAACCGAACGGCGGACCCTCCACGCCAATTCGCTCAGGGTCCCACAGTGCTTGACAAGGGATTCTGTGTCAATAAAGGGCCTCGAATCGGTCAGGGGAAATTTGTTCAACAGGGACGGGGGCGGGAGCCCGAAGACAGAAACTGAAAGAAACACAAGAGCTTATGATAAGTGCTCACATTGAGACAACAGAAGAGTCCTGAGCCATCAGGGCCACCGGAACAGAGCGACGGATCCTCGACCCCTATTCCGGCATGGGCTCATTAACCTCGTCTGGATTCAATATGTCAATCATTTGAACACCTACGGCGAGCACCGATGTTGTTTCGTTAATGACTGTTCATTCATCAATCCGGGGTCAACTGCACGGGACAGAAGGCCCCCCGCGTCAGGGAACGGACCAACAGGATGCGATTTATCCCCTTAAGGGCCTCCGGATCGGCCAGGGTATGCCGCCCCGTGTCACCAGGATAGCGGCCGGAAAACACACCGTTATGGGACTGTTGTTGATTGAAGTCTTAGGGCGCGCCGACTACTGTGGTCATTTTGCGCCCATAACGGCTAAATGGCTACCTACGACGGTAAATAGCTAAACATATATTAGTCAGAAATGAAAACGGCTGAGGGGTGACGGGAACGCGGCATCAATGATGTCCGAATACGTGAACCCACAACAACATATTGATACGAAATTTTCGACAACCTAAAAACTTCCTACACGCGGTATGAACTATTCAGGCAGGTGTATATAAAGTGCAGAACTTAACATATGACACGAACCCGAGGGTATGTTCGATGTATGGCGAGCTGTCACATAGTAAATTGGGGAGCGTCAGGGACGGCGCCGCCGGGCCAAAGTACCTCAGACGCTCGACGCGTAGTGTGGGGACAGCACACGAACACAAGTTTCACTGTGGGCGTGGTGTTGCAGTGGCGACACCGTGGTAGTTCGTCGTGACATAGCAAGTATCGATGTGTAGCATAAGTATGGCCAGTCCGCAAGCGACACAGGATAACTTCCGCCCGTCTAGACTTTCGATAGGATGGCTGCTATTCCTGAACAATCGGCTTAATGCTTTCCAGTTTACTAGTGCCCATCGCATCCCATGTGTCCTGTCATTGCCTGTGCAAAAGGGCAGAATGGCCGAGTATAGGTCTGTAGCGGGTATTGGGAACGCTCTGCGACAGGGACGACGAGCAGCACGCTTTGCGGCAGCGTCAGACAGCTCATTTCCCGCAATGCCAACGTGGCTCGGAATCCATCAAAGTACTAAGTTCTTGCCAGCCCAGCACAGAGTGTCGAGACGCAGTAAAATATCCTGTATAAGGGGATTTACCGGATTAAAACGCCTTAATGCCGAAAGAGCACTTAGGGAATCCGACAAAATCGCGTGCAGACCGTCTTCGACCACCTCTATAAAGCAAAGCGTCTTAGTGATGGCCACAAGCTCTGCAGTATACACGGACGCATGGGCTGGCAGTGTAAATGATCGCGTGTAGGGGCCACACACAAAGGCGGAAACAACACCCGTGTCCGCTTTCGAGCCGTCTGTATACGTAATTGTGGACCCCTAAAATGTTTCGATATGTTTTACAGCTGTTGATCTGGCAGCACACGGAATCATATTTGTTTCCGAACCTCCGACAACGAGACGTCGACAGTTGGCGATACCATCACCCACGGAGCAGTCGGCAGGCTACGTGGGCGTGCCACACCCTGAAAACTTAAGCCACTCTCATGAAGAACATTACGACCACGCACACAGAACGGCGTCACACGTGTTGTTTGTTCGCGCTGAAAAAAAACATCAGATGTGTGGCGTGAGAACACAGCGTCATGTGTTGGGTGGTTCGGGAATTGCGCGAGCTTGCAAGCGTACCGCATCCCCAACAACTTCCTTCGAGTAGCCAGGGAAGGTTCGTTAGCTTCCACAAGCAAGCTGGCTGTCGGAGACGTACGAAATGCACCATTAATGATCCTCAACGCGGCATGATGGACCGCATTCAACGTACGTTTTACGGACTCAGAGGCGCCATCACATACAAAACCCGCATAGTCCAGCTTGGAGCGTATCAGTGAACGGTATAACAATAGAAGTGTTTTCCGATCTGCTCCTTAGGATGTTGGTGCCACGCATTTCAATATGTTCAGGGTTTTAAAACACTTGTCACGCGGAATAATAAGATGTTCCTTGCAGTTCAAACGCTTATCAAAATGTAACCCCAAAAACCGTGCCGTCGTATTGCAGGGGATCGGCTGTCCATAAAGCATAAGCACCATGTCAGAACACTGACGCCGGGGTCGACAAAGGTGGACGGAGACTGTCTTCGAGGTCGAAAACCGTAACCCGTTGAGTATGCTCCATCTTTCTGAGCGAGCCACAGCCAACTGCAACTGGCGCGACATGGACGCTGCCGTGGCAGAGCTGCACCAGATGGCGAGATCATCAACAAAAAGCGAGCGACCAATCGCCTGGGGAAGAATGTCCCCGACATCATTTATCATGACGGCAAATAACGCAACACTTAGAACACTGCCCTGGGGTATGCCTTTCTCTTGTGTGTATCTTTTCGAGCATATGGAACCAACACGGACGCGGAAGAAACGGTCAGCAAGAAAGCTCGCAAGAAAGGTACTCATGGCTCCGCGTATGCCATACTGGAACAGCTTCCATAAGATGTCATATCGCCAGGTGGTGCCGTAAGCCGTTTCGCTATCGAAGAACACGTCTCCAACGTGTCGCCTTTCCCTACAAAAATGCGCACAGTTGAGTCCAAGGCTAAAAGACGATCAATGGTGCTACGGTTTTTTCCTGAAGCCCCACTGCGCGTTCGAGAAGATATTGTTGCTTTCTAAAAACCAAGACAATCGGGTGTGAACCATCCGCTCCAGAAGTTTGCATATAGAGGAGGTCAGCGCAATTGGACGGTAGTCCGATGGATCCTTCCTATTCTTACTAGGCTTCAGCAGCGGAACTATTAGCGACTCCCGCCAAGACGTGGGTACTCTCTTGTCTCCCACAGCTGGTTGAATGCCACCGACATAGCTTGCGCTGCTGTTGATGGAAGTCGCCGGAGCGCATCATTATGAATGAAATCCGGGCCTTCCGCCACTTTGCGCCAGACAGTTAATGGCAGACATCAGTTCAAGCATTGAGAAAGGTTTGTTATATGAAAACTCTTCGGCTGTATGAAAGTTTATCTGAGCTGCTTCGCAACTAGCACGATGGCGTATGAAATCGGGAGCGGCAGTTGTTTGCCCACAACGTTCCGCGAACACGCAAGCCATTTCATTTGCCACCTTAGATGGGTCCAGCATGCACTGGTCATTCATACGGAGCACGGGGTGCGGCATTGAGGAGTGTTGGCCTGCTATACGCTTCACCCGCGCCCAAACCACCGAAGCCGGCGTTTGGCAATTAAGCTGGCCCACATATGAATGCCAAGACGTGCGCTTGGCCTCCAAGATAGTTCGTCGGGCTGCCGCCCGAGCTCGTTGAAAAGTTATTAAGTTGTCCATAGTGCTGTGTCGATCAAAGTCTCGCAGGGCTTTTTTTACGTGCACGTTTAGCGTCGCGGCATTGGCCCGTCCACCACGGAACAGGGGGACGACATGGGGTACCGGATGTACCTGGTATGCTTTCCTCTGCTGATCGTAAGATTGTGGAGGTAAATTCCTCAACAGATGCAGGCACATCCACTGAAACGGGGGCCAACCTGGTTTCCACCAGTGCCTGAAATTCATCCCAGTCAGCCTTTCTAAGGTTCCTCCATTGCAGCCTGGAACCGAGAGCTGCTCCGTTCTGGTAACACAACCGGATGGGGTAGTGATCGCCACTAAAGGAGTCGTTTTCAACCGACCATGTCAGGTGTACCACCAGTTGGGGGCTTGCAAAACTCAAGTCCAGCGCCGATGTCTGACCTGACGGCAGCGTCATGTCAGTTCGGGTCCTGGTGTTTAAAAGACAGAGAAATTCATCATGTAAAAAGGTTTCGCAGTACCTGCCGCGAGTTTTGGTCTGGGCGCAATCCCAAGATGTGTGGTGAACGTTGAAATCACCCAGCAAAAGAAGGGGCGAGGGAAGCTCGGCCACCAGAAGTATCATTTCTGTCGTCGGAAACGGAGTACCAGGAGGTAAATAAAGCGAGCAGACGGTTATCGCACGACGCCCGAAAAGTACCTTAGCTGCAACAGCTTGCAGGTCAGAGTGTATCACGACGCGTTGGACGGAGGCACTGTGGTGCACAGTCAAAAGGACTCCGCTGTGTGCAATTGAAGCAGCTGGTATATCCCGACGCATTACGGTGTAGCTCCGGATACTAAACTGAGAGCCAGGTGCCAGTTTGGTCTCCTGCAGGCAGGCGATGGCCGAACAGCCTGATTCAGAATGACTCTGAGATCTTGTAGAATTGTTCTTACGCCCCCTGCAGTTCCACTATTAGATACCTGTCATAGAGCTAAGAAGTGAGGGTAGCCACTACACACCTAGCTAACCAGCACAACACGCAGAATATCACAGTCGAGACGCCCGCAAGAGGGCGTGCTAAAAAAGGGTCAAAGTCAGACTTTAAGACGCGACACGGTTCAAAAGAACTGGGCTGCGCTTGTTGCAGGACCATACACATTGGTCTGGGAGTTACGGCTCCATTCCGTAGAGCGGTGCTCCACTCTGGGCCGAATCCTTGGGCTTCCTCCGTCAGATTGAGACGGAGGACCTGCTGGGGGCCGCTTTGTGCGAGCGTGCCCAATCCTGGGTAGCGGAGGGGGAGGACCCGTGGATGGGGCCCTGCCAGACATCTGTGGACCAGCAGGAGGCTCAACTGCTCTTCTGGGCGATGGAGTACTGCTGCGGGGGACGGACGGCTTGCCCGCTCCGGACATACAGTTCGCCGTCTTTGCCCGTTGTTGTTCGGCCAAGCGCGCCCGCTTGGCATCGCGAGCGCGCCTGTCCGCCTCGTGCCACTTCAACGTTTCTATCGTCAGCCCGCATGCGTTCGCTAGTAGTGTCGGAGGTGACGAAGGCAGGTGAGCGCACAAATCGGGGGTGGACGAGGGTGGCGAAGAAACCGACGCGGAGGCCGGTGGAGCCCGCGAGCCACGGCCGCGCCAGGCCACCGTCCAACCCTCCTCTCCGGCAAGAGACAGCGGCGCCGGGGACCAACATGGTCGGTGCCGACCGGCCAGGCGTCGGGGATGGAACAGGGGGCTATGCCCGGACGCAAACGTCAGCTACAGACTGGTCGGTCGGCGAGGAAGAGGTTCGGACTGCCGGCTGGGAGTCCAGTGTACGTGCTGAAGGTACGACAGTCAGACCAAACGATTTCGTAAGTCCCACGAACTGAATTGCCGTCATCTGCTCGATGATGTTGTGCGACAAAGCAATTTTAATTTCGATGCATACGAGAGCTTAGGATGACTCGCATCATACAGGCCTCTGGCCCCTCGGAAAGATATGTTTTTTGACGTTTTTAGCCAAAGTACTTCCTTTTCTCTGACGAACGCTGGACATGTACGGCCAAACACAGTGTGTGGTATTTGGTCCTTACCACAGTTGACGCAATAAGGCTGGTCAACGGTGCATTTGTCACTCAGTTCGGTCGTGGACGAACACTTGCCCCGCACTGGGTTATTGCGACAATGGGGTTTCGTATGGCCGAACCGTTGACATTGGAAACAGCGCATTGGGTTGGGAACAAAGGACAGACTTTCACGCGGGCATAGCCCACACAGATATCTGATGGTGGATCTGGACCATTGAAAGTGAGAGTGATGCTGTTGGTAGCATTCAGTTCTCCTCCTCTCCTAACCAGGGTTCTGCGCGCAACGGTTACACCGAACTCCGAAACATCATCGACGATTTCGCCCTCTCTTACAGCGCGAAGGTCAAAACAATTTACGACACCTCTAGATGATTTTTTTGTGTTGTGTGGTGTTACTGTCAAAGCTACGGTTTTGTCATGTTTCCTGTTCTCATCACAAATACAATAAATAAACTCCTTCGCTTCTAATGCACGCTTGGCCTCCAGACTACTGGCGAACCCTACCTCGATGTTGCCATCCCTCAGCTCGTCACATCTCGTGATGTCTCCAAACTTGTCACAGCCGTTGCGTCGTTGGAACGGTGACAGCGCGGAAAGCTTTACATCTCCGCTGGAGAAGATCAGAATCCGAGGGCAAGGGGGGGGGGGGGTTGAATCCCCCTCGCACCCGGGCCTCAGCGCTGTCCGACCCCCTTTCGGGGGCCAGGTGCTTGTTGAGTTTTGATAAGCCATGCGATTTCTAGCAAGCATTCGGCACCGGGGCTCCCCACCCACCTCGGAGCTCAAATGGGGAACGGTCCAACACTCCCTCGGGAGGTGGTCGTCGTCAGGGCTACCTCGGTGCTATACGGGGCGAACGACGTCTCCCGCACGGCCAGGTGTAACCGGGGAGTACGTAACGTAACCCTCTCTTTCCTGACCGCGGTTCAGCGCCGCCGCCCCTTGACCCCTTAAGCCACCGCGCGGTCAGGCGCCCCAAGCGGAAATCCGCAAGGAACACCCAACCGCAGCGCGAGCGACAATCCGCTAGACCCATGTGGGGCCCCACGGGCCTCCCGCGCCCCCGGTTATCCTGACCAAAGTTGAGTGTTGGGACGCGCCGTGACTGACCCGCCCGACGTGCCCCTCAGCCACCAGGATCCGATCAACCCGGGGACCCGGGCGAGGGGGCACGGCGACCCCAATAAAACGAGCATTAGGGGTGTTGAGTGGGCCGGATGCGGGAAATGGGAAGGGAGCGGGCGGGACAAGGAGCAGGAGCGCACGTACCGGCAGGGTCGCTACGCCCTGACAGGAACAGCTTGCGCTGTCCACCCGTCACCGGAGCTGGGACCCGAGGGGGCGCTAGTCCCTTCCACTAGCCACAACCGGTGCCCATGCGAGGTGTGATGGGACTGAGTGGCCGTTCAGTTCTTGACGGTGAACAACATATTGCGCGGTGATGTTTGTTTGCAACCGGGCCCCTTTACCGGAAAGAAATAATGGGTTTGGTTAGTGTTGCATGGAGGAGGTCGAAATGAGTTCAAAACACACAAGGCCATTCCATATTCCCCTGAGGACGTTCATTATTTTGCAGAGTCGACGATTGAAACAAATAACATCAAAATATTGAGCCTGCCCGCCGGGTACCGAAAGTGTCGTGCTTAACGCACCTGTGTTAATCACTGTGCGTTTTAGTTGCAGGTTTTAGGGTTTTAGGTTTTAGTTACTAAGATATGCGAGCGTGCTTGCTCAAAACTAAGTTACATACTTTGCACCACCAATCAATCCTCACTGAATGCTGAACTTATCCGAGCAAACATGGCTCGATCATGTTTATATAACTTGTTGATTCATTTTGGTCGTCAATCCACATTCGTGGAATCCTTGCAATTTCTCTTTACAGCGCAGATAAAAATTCTTACCAAGTTTCTGACTCCATCATCATCATCGGTTTAAAAAGAGTCCACTGAACCATTGTAAAATAAGCAGCGCTGGCGATTCAAAACATTCTTACACAAATTCAATTCAATAGTCATTCCGGGTATAATTATCTATATATCCATATATGTATATATATATATATAGATATATAGATATATGTATATTTATTATGTATATATGTATATATGTATATATATGCATATATATTATCTATATATGTATATATATGTATATATATTATCTATATATGTATATACATGTGATATCTAAGAAAATGTGTCGTCATGAACAAATGGGGCATATCCGGTGACTTTTTGGGAAAGGGGCTCTGTCAACTCTGCGTCCGCTCGTCAAGGCTCTGACTGCATCCCTGAACGGATATTTTATGGACCGATCGTACCTGCTGGACCTGCTGCCGACTGCAGGGCTGCGCGTAATCCGTAGTCCACCCGTAGTGTGGAAGGCAGTAGGTTCACATGGTGTGCACCGAGCCCGTGGTGTATTTTCAGGTGGTTATGTTGAACTACACTAATGTTTCAATATACGCGCCCGTTGCGGCTTGGGTTCTTGTGGCGCGGCCCTCGGAAGATTAATACCGTGTTTCGGCGGAGTTGCGGTAGTGGGGCGGTATCGCATGCGTGCGTTAAGGTCGTAGTATGTTGTTGGGTGGGTTATGAAGCTGCAGAACCAGCCCTTGGACAGCCGGGAAAGATAAGGTCTTAATTTAAATGGTGTTTCGTAACAATGGATGGTAATAGTAGATGTCTTAAACGGACAACCTCCAGATCAATCCTCTAGGTGGACCCGGTCGAAACCTCTCATTAAATGGGAAATTTAGATGTATGGGTTGGGCTCCAGTCTGCAAAAAATCCATTCATTGGCTGGATGCCCATTACGTATGGAGCATCAGTGCATGGAACCAGCCTGGGTTGAAAATTATGCTCATTTTAGCTGAACTCAGGGCAGGCCAAGCTGCTGAATTTTCAGATTGTTTTTTCATGCAATTTTCCAAGCTTGTTTGCCTGATATTTCCTTTACAACATAATCTCTTGCTGAAACATTGGCTCTCTGCACTGAAATTGGCAGTGACTTCATGGTGCATGGAACAAGCTAAAACATGGGGACAGTAATGCAAGCTAAGTTTTTGGGCAGGCATAATGTATAGTGTGTAGTATAAAGTTTTTCAGGTGCATGCATGCTGAAGCTGGTCCCATGATTAAATGTGGTGTTACATGTTGCTTGCAAAATATTTGTTTTGTTTTGTTTGTGTGCATTTTACATGCTTCTGGAAAATCCATATATTAGATAACTTATGTCAAGTCAGTCTGGAAACCAGGGGAACAATGTTGACTAGATATGTGAGACATCTAAGTCCTGCCCAAAATGGGTTATTGGGTAACAAGAAGGGTTCAAAATTTGTCCACTTTAGTGTCTAAGATGTGTGCGTACATTCATCCAGCCAGTATTCTAACTGCTATGTCTGCATCATACTATTTCTTGTCAGCTGCTACTTCATTGTCTTTTGAACCCAACACAGGCATTCTGATCTGCCTGAACAATTCACCGAGCCAGAAGCACCTTGGTGCTATGCTGATTGGCTTAATCTGTGTTGATGCTAATTGGCCGGTCCTGAGCAAATGGAGGGACAATAGATGGTGAACCCCAAGTCAGGCGTGCAATAGCATGAAGACATGGCATCCACACTGCCTAGGTGGTTGGATACTACCACACTGGGCAGCAACCTGTAGCTGACCTTTTTTGTGGCCAGTTTCCACTGCCCTGTGGCTTCTGTAAAATTAGTGCTCTAAAGCTGAGGTGTGCATGTGTCAAACTCAGGGCAAGCAATTGGCAGTGAATTTTCAGATTGTATGTTGGTAAAAAGCAATTTGCCATCCTCTAAAACCAGACAGCTTCCTGAACTTCCAAAAAATTCTGGAAACCTGATGTTTCCTTTGCTTGAACTGAAATTTGCAGGTCATGTAGCATGAAGTGACCCAGAAAGGTTGACAATCTCAGAGATAGACCTGTCAAATCAACATCTGTCTGGTCAACAAAGTCACTAGAAATAGGTTTTTTAGCATCATTAGGGGTTCACACATGCTATGAAGCCATGAAGACCATGTTGCAAATGGCCTTTTTTGGCTCACAATGCTTTAAATTGTTAGTCACAGGATATTTTAGATTATTGCATGGGTATAGACTGCAGAACACTTCATATTCCAGCTCCTGGAGGTCAAAAGGGCAAAGCTACATTTGCATTTGTTTTGAGCTATTTTCCATGACTGCACTGGTTTCAATACTGGCTTGATACCATTGTAAACAGTTCAATTTTGTCTTGGTTTTGTTGCATTTTTAAAAGGTTGTTTTAGCTTTTAGCATGGATGGCTAAAAATTGTTGAGTCCCTGCTGACAAGAGCTGAGGACCAACTTTCTGAAGTGTTGTGTAGAAGGTATAGCATACAAGATGGGAAAGATAGGCTGAAAAATCTGCCATTCATTATGCTAATACATCACCTTAACCATTCCACAAACTTTTGTGATGGCTCCTGGTTCCATACAGCTCAAGAAAGCAAAAATGGTTCTGGTAGCACACATCTTTATTGTGCACTAGATTCAGCTTCAGCGTGGTGATTTTCAGCTAATTGTGGTTTGAGTTTAGCTTTAGTCTCGCGGTCCAAGTGCGCAGTTTGGCTCTAGTTTTGCCATCCAATCGCACTGCCCTGGTTTCTCTAAGGCTTCGCGAGTATAAAGGTCAAAGCCACTTTATTCTGATTTAGGTTCGATTGTTTTAAAAAGCTGCTCGCCTCAGAGTTTCAAGCTTGGAGGCCATCAGCTTTGACTTCGACTTTGGCTTCGCAACATTTTCTGCCTCTGAATCGGTTTTGAAGCCAGAACCTTAGCTTCGTCTGTGTGCCCGGTGTGCTGGTAAGATGCGTACTGACATGCTGCCATATGTTGCTGTTCCAGGATCTCTTCAAGAGTAAGGCCGAGACTGACGCGCTCGGCTGGACGCGCTCGGTTCGGGCCCGGCCATCCAGGCTGCTCACGGAATGGACGGGCCGGCAGCTGGCGAGGCAGCATCTGGAGGCGGAGACACGCCTCCCGCGGCGTCCGACCCGCCGCCGGCCCCCAGCAGCCCTTCCCGGCGCGAGTCGCCGGAGCCCGCCCGCCAGCGGCCGGCGGAGCTCACCGATGCCGCCGTGGAGATGGAGGTGGACGGCGGGGAGGCCGAAGGGAATGCCCCAGACCAGGCGTCGCCTGTCGAGCCGCCTCGCAGTCCGTCGGATGGCGGCGGGGCGGAGGCCGACGGCCAGTGCCCGGCGCCGGACGTGGCCGACGCCGGCGAGCCGGGGTCGGACGTAGCCGCCGCGCCGCCGTCGAACGGAGACGCCACGCCGGTAACGGATGGTGAGATTGCGGCCGACGGCAAGGACGTCAAGGGCGGCCAAGGCATCGCGCTGGTAACGCTGGACTCGTCCGATTCGGACGAGTCGGCCGTGACGTCCAGGAGGCTGGCAGCGGCCGCGCCGCGCGGCACGACGCGCGACGTGGCCGCGCCCCAGGCGGCCCGCATTCCGCGCTGCTGCTTGAACCCCGACTGCAAGAGCCGCGAGGCTCTGGTGCCGGCCGTGTCCTCCGACCTGGTGTACTTCACCATGGTGCACGGCGACGGCGACCGGATCCCCAGCCTCGTGCGCACGGACGGCAGGCGCGCCAAGGTCTGCTCTGTCTGCCGCCAGCTGGTGGAGAAGTATAACCAGGTGAGTTGGACCGCTACTCAGCCTTAGCCGCTCTCCACCCTGTTTCACCGTTTTTTTTTTTTTTTGCTGACTGGTCAGTACCTCGAGGATTATTGACGATCTTGGCAGTGTTGTGTACCAGCTAGTGGCACAGCGGCAGACCTTTCCACTGAGGCATTTCGAAATAAGAAAGTGAAGCGAAGTGCTTAGATAATACTGAAATGCGCCTGACCACTTGTGACGTTGGTGTGATGTGACGCCTATATTGTGCTGTATCGCTATGTCGGAACGTGTCTCGGCACACGCGATGTAGCGCGAATAACCATGGCAGTTAACGTATGCTAAAAACTCAAGAACTAAATACGGCATCCGTTATGTCAAAATGCGGCGTCAGCTGTGCGCTTCAAGATGTGACCTGACGCTTCCGCGCCGCCGGGTGGGTCGTGTCGGTTGACGTCGCGCCCGTGGGATGCCTGGCGTGTCGCGCCCGCTGGCGACATTGTTGCGTGGCGTGAACCGTGCCGATCTGTGGCCAACTGAAACTGTGACCGTGCGCACTTGTGACCAGCTAAAACTGTGACCGTGCGGATCGGTGACGGTGCGGACCTTTCACCCCTGTGAACATGTGGCGGTGTGAACTTCTGACCGACTGGCCTGTGACCGTGCGGACCTGTGACCGTGTGGCTCTGACTGGCTGGCCTGTGGCTGTGCTGGCCTGTGGCCTGTGACTTTGCCGACCTGTGGCCTGTGACGGTGCCGACCTGTGGCCTGTGACGGTGCTGACCTGTGGCCTGTGACGGTGCTGACCTGTGACCGGTGACTGGCGACAGATGATGGCCGAACTGGTGCGCGACGGCCGGCCGCTGCTGGAGGGGGCTGTCCGCCGCAAGGAGGACGAGGTGTGCCTCGACTCGGACGGCGAGGACGAGAAGGAGGACGACCAGGCCGACGACGGTGAGGACTGCTACTCACGGGGAGACACCGGTGTCCGTGTGCTCTACTGTTGATTGGCATTAAAGGCGCGATACGCAGCGTGGACATTCCAATTACGGATCAAGCTGCTGAAGCCTGAATAACATACATAGTGGCATGGTCTTCAGAAGTCAGGAGGAGTTCATCCTGTATATTTTATTCATTCACTGCTCCAGACATTTGGAGTCAGGTGAGCTTTACCATAAACAGTGATTTAGATCACCTACGAAAATGACTGGCACTGTTTCCTGTTTTCGGTGGAAACTGACCTGTGCGTTTATCTGAGCGTTTACATGGTGCTTTCGGATCGTATTTGAATGTGTTTGATTATGTCTAAAATACTGTTAACTACTGGAAGTACTATAACATTATTTTAGAAGTCAGCCGGGCCCAACACGGCACCTGGGCCAGTGAGAACGCCCACCGCGCGCGCTTGCTCGCTGGTCTGCTGTCAGGCTGTCGTGCTTAGGGTGGTCAGCCTGCTGGGCCGTCTCAGTCGTGAGGACGCCCATCGCGCGCGCTCGCGCTGGTCTGCTGTGGGGCTGTCGTGCTGAGGGAGTGTGGTGAGCCTGCCGAGCCGTCTCAGTCGTAAGGATGCTGACCGCACGCGCTCGCACTGGTCTGCTGTGGGGCTGTCGCGCTGGGGGAGTGTGGTGAGCCTGCTGAGCCGTCTCAGTCGTAAGGATGCTGACCGCACACGCTCGCGCTGGTCTACTGTCAGGCTGTCGTGCTGAGGGTGGTTGGCGTGCAGGACCGTCTCAGTCCTGGTCAGCAGCAGTGACCTCTCATCGGCAGATGGCTCTGGCAGCTTGTGTTCGGACGACTCCATGATCGAGGTCGACTGTGACATCGAGGAGAGGATACAGGCGGCCATGGCGGCTATCAAGTTCGACGATCAGCTGGACAAGTGCATCCAGTGGGTGCGGGACAAGCAGTCGACCATAGACGGTACGTGTACACTGCGCTTGGTCTCAGTGTTTTCGAAAAGACGCACCTGAATTTGCATTTCGTGGGCGATTTGGTCATTGTGCCATTGTCACTTGGCATGCACCTTTTCACCTAATTTGAGGTACATTGCCTCATTGGTGCAACCACTGGGGGAGGGCAGTTAGGACATGACCCCCCAGTTTTCAAAAATAACATTTGTCTCCGATTCGCATTTCAATGCATGTGTTTAACTTTTTCATTAATAATGCCATTTTCAGTTCAGACTGTCTCTGAAATTCCAGTTTAGCCGCCCCTATCTCGATTTGTCCCCCAATCTCAAACTTTGTCATAACGATGTGCTGCCATACCATTTTTTTGTGTGTAGCATACAGGTCTAATTATAATCTCGGTCATGAATCCTATGTATCTGCGTTACTCGTGTGACGAATATGAAGCGTGTTTTTTCTGTTGGCCTTAATGTGCCCCATTCATAACATCATGAGGCGCTCACCGAGCTTCGTTTATTGCTTCACGAACACGCGTGTGGTTTGATCCCACGACCACAAAGTAAACCCAACCGCCGCGTGTAGGAAATTGGTCGTGCTGCCATGGACAGAAGACTTAATATTAACCGTACCGTTCAGCATGCTGCCGCCTGTAGGGCGTCAACAAACTATGGCCAGGTCGACGCCTGGTCTATTCGCCGACATCCACTCGACGGCTCACACATCAGACCGTCATAACGGTCAACACTGAGCCACAAGAAGACACACGTAATCGGACACTATTCGCATGTGTCAACCCTTGGCACGAAGACATTGCAAACAGCTTGTGTTCGAAACAAAGCTACACGGGCGATTTAAAAAAGCGAGAGACCAAATTCGTTTTTTAATCTTGCCGTGGCAGGGCGGAGGGATCGGGTGGTGCAAACATCGTGAGATTTTTGAGGATGCATCTCCGGCATGTTGGGAAATCGCGCAGCATGCGATGCCAACATTTTCAATGGCCTATGCGGCATCCATTGCGTGTTGGCACAAAACGTGTTCCAAGCTTTTCTGTTGTGGCAGCGACGGTTTTTTGAGGAATACTGTACGGCGATGTACGGCATAAGCGGACGGCGGACGGTAAACAACGATGGCACGCGAATGCGGCGGACCGACATTGCCACATTAGCGAACCCACATATGAATATGTGCTCAACACACATAGGAAGACACATCTTTGCGCCCAAAGAACAGGGACCACGCCTGTTTAGGTTTTGTGTCGCCACGAGGCATGCTGTCATCTGTATGGTGTAAAACTGAAAGAGTGCGTTTTTTTCGGAAAGTTTGACCTTTGACGTAGCATTGTTTAATGCAGTCGTTTGCAATTGTTGACTAAGGTAAAAAGTAGTACTGTTCACGAGATCCCGTTAAGACCATTCCACTGGTTTCCCACTGAAGGCTATCTTCATTAGTTTATCAACACTGTTGGGTGCATCACCCTCCCTCTCCCTACTAGTCCGCGCTATGAAAAACGGCGAATAGGAGTGAGGGTTAAGGATTTCATTTTTTCATTAATCATTGCAGAGTTAACGACTTCAGCGAGTCGGGAAAGGGCCATGACCCCCGCTGTTGAGCATATGCAACGCGTACCTAGCGTAACTTATGTGAGTAATACCAAGGATCAAAAGCCAGAACTTTCAACCTTATCCACTGTCAAATAACCAGAAAAGAGGAGAGATAGATCGGCTACTGTTTTGGGTACAAAGCTTTATCAGAATAATTATGAGTGGCAAGTTCAAAATGAATTCACTTAACAACATACCATATCAGGGAGTTGACAAACTGTCAACGACGAAAACATCGCACCTGAAATCGTGGCTTTGGATCTTCTGTTGGATAGAATAAAGCAAGACCACATCCAAGTCCCTAGTCACGCTTAACCTTTTGAGCACATGCGTAGGGAGAGACAGGAAGCAGAGCGCCACGGCCGCTCCACATGCGTAGGGAGAGACAGGAAACAGAGCGCCACGGCCGCTCCACATGCGTGGGGACAGACAGGAAGCAGAGCGCCACGGCCGCTCCACGTGTGGGGACAGACAGAAAGCAGAGCGCCACGGCCGCTCCACATGCGTAGGGAGAGACAGGAAGCAGAGCGCCACGGCCGCTCCACATGCGTAGGGAGAGACAGGAAGCAGAGCGCCACGGCCGCTCCACATCTCGTGAGGTTTCACTCAAACCAAACGGTGGTGCGCATGTAGGATGTACTTTAAAAACGGGTTTGGCGCTCCCACTTTCTGACACGGTCCTTTTCCCCTGCCCCCCGGTGTTTCATTCAGGCGACGCTTGACTTTGGGTGTTGTGTGTCTGACGAAACGTGCCGAAGTCAAGCCGAGTTGGAATAAAAAAGCGGTAAGTCATGACGTTATTGGTGAATTTGTGGTTTCTAGACGACAAGCCTGGCTTTTTGTGCCACTGCGAGAGATGGCTGGATGCCGATCCGGGGGTTAGCTGGGTTAAAGCTCTCTGTCGGTCTGAAGGCAATGTACGAGTAAGGATTAAGTAGTATTTGTGTTTTTAGTTAAATAGAAATGACTGTGGCCATACTCTGTCAGGAGTATGGCCACAGTTTTTCAGCGTTTGAGCCGTGCTCGCCCCTGAGGCCCGAGGGTTTTGGGGACTCGGGATGGCAGTCACCCTGAGCCCTGAGGCTCGATCCCTAATTCTGTTCAGTCCAATTTTCCCTAATTTTGTTCAGTAACGCTAACGGCTTGTGAAGTTGTAAACGCGGTCGAGTCGGTGACGATCGGTCATGGGCCATCTATCGTCCACCGTGGGGCGGGTAATCTCGCTATGGGTGGGTAATCTTGTTAATCTCGCTTCTCCAGATAACGCGAGTGAGCAGCACACCCCACCTGCACACAAAACGTGCATGTGCTGTCCCGGTCCAACCCTTCTCACTCTTCCCCTATGAGCTTACGAGGTGCTGCCTGCCAAGTCGGTGTGACAGTCTCAGCTCGAGCGTGCGTGCGGCTATCAATGCTCGTATATATTGCGTTATGCGATTGTGTTCAACTTGTCGCTTTGGTGATGACGAAAGCGAAAAAAGCACGAACACACTCAAGAATGGCACATTGTGCGGAGATGAACGGTACAGGCTGCCGCTACGCTGTCACAGGAAAGTGTAGTGACTTCAATAACCGATAGTCGTGTTGGGGACCAGCGCCCAATGGTACACCGAGTCGAAAGACTTCCATCTGTGCAGTCGCAAGCAATTCTGGCACCGGGATCATGCTTGCGTCGCTTGGAGTAGCTCCCAACGTCTCGTGAAACAATTTTGTAACTTTTGGGAATGTTTTCAACATTAGATGAGCGGGAAACTTCAGCTCCAAATCTTATTTTCTCGGATAAGTGCATAGTACCTGTGGTTAAAGTAGTTCAAAGTTCTTAACCTGGCACTTCGGAAATATTTATTGTGATCCCAAATGTCACCAAACAACTCCACTGCACAGGTATTCTTCAAATTGTTTAAACAAGTAGCACTCTTGGTCGTGTCCAAGTGTGTCGGCGCCAGTGTGTCTTCGCGTTTGCCTGGGATTATATGGATGCCGCTGTGTGTGATGCGCGCGTTTATTGGGGGAGGGGGGCGTGGCGTGGCGTGGCGGGGCGGGGCGGGGCGGGGCGGGCGAGGCGGGGCGGGGCGGGGCGGGGCGTGGCGTGGCGTGGCGTGGCGTGGCGTGGCGTGGCGTGGCGTGGCACGGCATGGCATGGCATGGCGTGGCGTGGCGTGATGGGGCGTGGCGTGGCATGGCTAGGCGTGGCGTGATGTGACGGGGCGTGGCGTGGCGTGGCGTGGCGTGGCGTGGTTTGGCGCGATGGGGCGGGGCGAGGCTGGGCGTGGCGTGGCGTGGCGTGGCGTGGCGTGGCGTGGCGTGGCGCGTGGCGTGGCGTGGCGTGGCGTGGCGTGGCGTGGTGTGGTGTGGCGTGGCGTGGCGTGGCGTGGCATGGCATGACATGGCATGGCGTGACGGGACGTGGGGTGGCGTGGCGTGGCAGTGACGGGGCGAGGCGCGGCGTGGCGTGGCATGGCATGGCATGGCATGGCATGGCGTGGCGCGGCATGGCGTGGCGTGGCGTGGCGTGGCGGGGCGTGGCGTGGCGTGGCGTGGCGTGGCGTGGCGTGGCGAGGCGAGGCGAGGCGTGGCGGGCGCGCGGGCGCCAACCTAGCTTTCAGCTGCGTGATGCACGTGATCGCCAGCGGTCGGTTCATTGGCCCGGGTGTGACGTGGCCGCGACGGTGCCGGCAGACTCGTTCAGCAAGACGGAGCGCGAGCTGGCCAAGCTGGACAAGGACGTGCACTACCTGTACGAGGACCTGTACAAGGAGCGGCCGCCGACCAGAGTGAGCCGGCACGAGCAGGACGGAGCGCTGGGTCCGGGTCCGGGTCCGGCGCGGTGGCGCCTCTGCGGACCGCTCCGCCGGCCCGCGTGGCCATTGCATGGGGCGGAGTGTGAACGCGCGTAGTGTGGAACAGTATCTAGATCGGCTAAAAAGCTGGGTCTCACTGCTACCTTCCGGGCCTGATTCACGTGTTGGTCAGCTGTCCATGCTTTGTAAGAGGTGGTTGTCTGGAACAGTCTCGTGTTCTGTATTGGTATTTTTGCTTTTGAGCCAGGGGTGCTTGCACGGGGCATTATGGTATTCAATGGTTTAACAGCTTATGCATGAAATCCCACCACCTGATATGACTGGGGACGGTGCACTTGTATGCGATGCTGATGTCGGTCCTGTGCATGACATGCGCTTCTGGGGGCTGTGCATGTAGGGCTGCCGAGTCCGCCGAAGACAGTGTGGTGCAAGTTAGCCGCTGAGGTTCTCCTCGCACCTCCTGCTGTCCTGCCCCAGTGGGTGGCCCCGTCCTGCACGCTGCAGCCTGTCGGCGCGGCCGGCGGCCGGCTGCGCCTGCCGCTGACGCGCTCGTCCTCCTGAAGGCGGTCCCTGTCCTGCTTTCAGAGCGTCGGCGGCGGCGGCGGTGTCTGGCCGTCGGGCGCGGCCGCCGGCCGGGACCATCAGGCGGCGGTGGCCGGTCGGGCGGCCGAGGCCCTCGCGCCCCGCCCGCCTGCCGACACCCCCTTACCTTGCTCCGAGGTCGCGGACGCGACCGCGGCGCCGCCCGTCTCGTCCCCACCGCCGTCTGAGCCCGACGAGCCGGCGACGGCGACGGCGGCGGACCGGCGGAGCCGCACGCGCAGCCGGCTCCCGCCGCCGCCGCCGCCACTGCCCGAGCTCGAGCGGCGGCGGCGCGCTCGGGCCAAACGAGAGCTCCCTCAGCCGCGCTCCGGCCGCCACAACTGCACCTGCGTCATGTGCGACTTCGCGACTGTGGACGACGCTCCTGGCACTAACGCCGAAGTGCGGGCGGAGCGGGCCGCTGGCGGCGCCGACGGCGCACCGGCCGGCGCTCAAACACCGGCCGCAAGCGTGGACGAGACGGCCAGAGCCGGCGAGCCAGGCCGCGGGCGTCCCGGCCGACGGGGGGCTCTCCAAAGGTCAAATGAGATAATGGCCTGTAAGGAGCAGGGTTCAGGGGCCCGCAAGGGGGGACACGAGCCCTTGGGTCCGGGGCGACGGTACTCAGGCGAAGCGGTATCGAGTGACATGGATGTAATGTCAGGGTCAGGGATCGCAGGGGAGAATATTACGGAGACTGCCAATTGTCGGTCATCGAAGATTCCTGATGACGCAAGCTCTCCACAATCCCTTGAATCCGTCGGCTCCACCTCAAGAGCGCTGCATATTTTCCGAAAGAAAGACGTGTGTCCGCCACCACGCGAACAGTATGCAGGCAGGGCAGAGAGACCGTCGCAGCACGTGGTCGGCCCTGGCACGGACCACGTCGTCACTTGCGAGGATGGACGGCCAGCCTTCGGCGTGCGCAGCACCCATGCCGTCCCGACTGCAGCTGCCGTTCCCGATCAGCCGGGCGCCACCGCCGGGAAGCGGCGGCGCCTGGCTGACTGCAGTGCCGGGGGTGGCGCCAGTCCAGGCCAGGGGCACGCCGCGCCTGGCGCCCGACGGTCGGTCGGCGCGGCGGCTGGCGGCGGTCCGCCGGCGGCTGGCGGCGGCCCGCCGGCGGCTGGCGGCGGTCCATTGGTGGCTGGCGGCTGCCCGGCGGCGGCTGGCGGCGGCCCGCCGGCGGCTGGCGGCGGTCCGGTGGTGGCTGGCGGCGGTCCGACGGCGGCTGGCGGCGGCCCGCCGGCGGCTGGCGGCGGTCCGGTGGTGGCTGGCGGAGGCCCGGCGGCGGCTGGCGGCGGTCCGGTGGTGGCTGGCGGAGGCCCGGCGGCGGCTGGCGGCGGTCCGGCAGCGGCTGGCGGCGGCCCGCCGGCGGCTGGCGGCGGTCCGGCGGCGACTGGCGGCGGTCCGGTGGTGGCTGGCGGCGGCCCGACGGCGGCTGGCGGCGGCCCGCCGGCGGCTGCGCTGACGCTGGCCAGCCGGCTTTGGAGGGGCGTCAAGCCTGGGCAGCGCATCACCCTTGGCTCTGGTCAGCAGGCAGACGGCTCGGCTGGCTCCATCCAGCTGGGTTGCAGTGAGCCACCGCCCGGCCAGCAGGGACACGGTGACCCAGAGTCCCGTCGGCAGAAACAGCGTAGCCCAGTGACTAGTCCGCAGGGTCACACAGAGCCAGATTCTTGTCAGCGCGACCGCGCTGCTCCGGGTCCAGTCCCGTTGAGTCGCACCAAAAGACTCACCGCGAAGTTCTGCTATATGCGGAAGCTCAGACAGAGCGACACGGCCGGGGCGCGGCTCCGGCAGAGCCTCGCGGTAGTAACCTTAAAGGAGGGTCGCATTATGCTAAGGCAGAGACACGCTATCCATGGGTCTAACCGGCTGCAGGTTGCTGAGTGTACCAAACAGGGACGTCCTGTGGCAGAGCGTGACGAACAGTACCCCACGGCCTCGGCGCCCGTCGAGCAGAGCCACTCCCTCACGGAGCCCGTGTATGAGGGACGAGGCATGTGGTCAAAGGGTAAATTGTTTCTGCTAGGGAAGTCCAAGGGTGGTGAGGTCATCCGCGTGCCTGTCCGAATGAGACGGGGCGCATTATGGGGTGGAAAATGTTACATTCTTTCAAAACCTGACCAGAGAGGCACAGTCCCAGGGGCCATCAAACAGGTAGACACAGTCCCAGGGGACATCGGACAGGGAGGCGCAGTCCCAGGGGCCGTCGGACAGGGAAGCGCAGTCCCAGGGGACATCGGACAGGGAAGCGCAGTCCCAGGGGACATCGGACAGGGAAGCGCAGTCCCAGGGGACATCGGACAGGGAGGCGCAGTCCCAGGGGACATCGGACAGGGAAGCGCAGTCCCATGGGCCGTCGGACAGGGAGGCGCAGTCCCAGGGGACGTCGGACAGGGAGGCGCAGTCCCAGGGGACGTCGGACAGGGAAGCGCAGTCCCATGGGCCGTCGGACAGGGAGGCGCAGTCCCAGGGGCCGTCGGACAGGGAGGCGCAGTCCCAGGGGCCGTCGGACAGGGAGGCGCAGTCCCAGGGGACGTCGGACAGGGAGGCGCAGTCCCAGGGGACGTCGGACAGGGAGGCGCAGTCCCAGGGGACGTCGGACAGGGAGGCGCAGTCCCAGGGGCCGTCGTACAGGGAGACGCGGTTCTAGGGGTTGTTGGACAGGGAGGCGCAGTCCCAGGGGCCGTCGGACAGGGAGGCGCAGTCCCAGGGGACGTCGGACAGGGAGGCGCAGTCCCAGGGGCCGTCGGACAGGGAGGCGCAGTCCCAGGGGACGTCGGACAGGTAGACACAGCCCCAGGGGACGTCGGACAGGGAGGCGCAGTCCCAGGGGACGTCGGACAGGGAGGCGCAGTCCCAGGGGACGTCGGACAGGGAGGCGCGGTTCTAGGGGTTGTTGGACAGGGAGGCGCAGTCCCAGGGGACGTCGGACAGGTAGACACAGCCCCAGGGGACGTCGGACAGGTAGACACAGCCCCAGGGGACGTCGGACAGGGAGGCGCAGTCCCAGGGGACGTCGGACAGGGAGGCGCAGTCCCAGGGGACGTCGTACAGGGAGGCGCAGTCCCAGGGGACGTCGGACAGGGAGGCGCAGTCCCAGGGGACGTCGTACAGGGAGACGCGGTTCTAGGGGTTGTTGGACAGGGAGGCGCAGTCCCAGGGGCCGTCGGACAGGGAGGCGCAGTCCCAGGGGACGTCGGACAGGGAGGCGCAGTCCCAGGGGACGTCATACAGGGAGGCGCAGTCCCAGGGGACGTCGTACAGGGAGACGCGGTTCTAGGGGTTGTTGGACAGGGAGGCGCAGTCCCAGGGGCCGTCGGACAGGTAGACACAGTCCCAGGGGCCGTCGGACAGGGAGGCGCGGTTCTAGGGGTTGTCGGACAGGGAGACTTCCCTGGGGCCGTCGGACAGAGAGGCGCCCGAGGCTCCGACAATCAGGAACGTACGCCACCCGAGTCTGCCAAACAGGAACACGTGGCCCCAGAGTATGTCAGTCAAGGAAACCTAGTCAGCCCGATGGCACAGTCTGCGCGGCAGGCGCCTGTTATTCCACGGTGTGCGAAACGGAGGTGCACAGGAAGAGAGTTTGTGGAACTGTGGCGCAATGCCATAAGCTCTGTCACGGCAGGACATGCGCCAGGTTTGGACAAGCAGACAGACGTCCGAAGCTTCGACAGGCAGTGTTGCCCTGTCCCAAGCTCTGGCAAACAAGAGAAGGTTCTCCGAAGCTCTGCTGTCGAGCATGGGTCCGCTACGCAGGGTTCTGTCAAGCTGGGACACACTGTCTCGGGTTGCGACGAACTGAACCTCAGCTTTGCCGAAGGGGGAAATGCCGTTCCAGGGTGTAGCGGGCAAGTCCACGCCAGTTCAGTGTGTAGCCAGCGTGTGGTTCCAGAGCCGAACGAGGAGGGATACACCGCTCCAGCGTCAGGTCAACATACCGTCTCAGGGTCCGGGCAACAGGAGCTCTGTCCTCCGGTGTCTTACCAACACATCGCCCCGAGGATAAGCCAGCAAACGTGCGCTGCTCATCTGTCAGGCAAAAGTGCTACGGCATCACCAGCTCGACAGGGACACACGAGTCCAGTGGCAGGCCTGCAGTGGGCCGGTGCTGGCGGCGAGGCGGACCCCGCTCCAGGTGACCACGATCCTGACTGCCGGCCGGGTGTTGTCTGGGTGGCCTCCTGGGCGCTCTTCCATCAGCGGCCACCTCAGCCAGCCGCTGCGGACGGTCCCGCGCCGCCCCCACCGCCGCAGCCAGCCGAGCCGCCGCGGCCACGCCCACCGCCGGTCAAAAGCACCGGCACGACTGCGGCGCCGCCCGCCAGCGGTGACCCGCCGGACGGTCTGGGCTCGCCGCCGCCCGCGGCTGGCGGCGTTTCGTCGATGCCCCGGGCGCCGGCCGAGCCGAGGCTGCGCGTTCCGATAGTGCCGTGGCCATCGCTTGACCAGACAGTGTCGCCCCAGTGGCAGGCACCAGCCCTGCTGTCGCCCCGAGCCCCGTCGGCTCGGCCGACACATCTGTCGTGGTCGGCGCCGCGGCCTCCTGCTCCTTGCGGGGCGCGCCTGGCCCTGGCAGTGCCGCCGCCTGGTCCGTGGCTCTCGCCGCCGGTGGCGGCCGTCGAGCCGCTGGGAGAGCGTGCGGCTGACGGACCGGGGCCTCACGGGACCTCCGTGAGCCTGGACCCAGGCCTGCTCGGCTCAGTCGCCCGGAATCCTGGCCACAGTCCGCTGAGGTCAAATACCGAGACGATCCTCGCCTGCCGGCTGAGAGGCCGCTGGCGTACCGGTCCAGTGTCGCGGTCAACTGAGGACGCGGCGGCGCCGGGCAGGCCGGTGCCGACAGCAGCTAGCAGTGACGGGTGGCCGTCTCGACCGGCCCCGGCGCCGTCAGCTGAGGGCGCGGCGGCGCCGGGCAGGCCGGTGCCGACCACGGCTAGCAGTGACGGGTGGCCGTCTCGACCGGCGCCGGCGCCGTCCGGTGACCGTGTGGCCGGGCAGCGGAGCTGGAGGGCGCCGGCTCTCGGCGGCGCCGGTGGCGATCCTGGCGTCGGAGGGCAAGACTCCTGTCCTGCGGCGCCGCCAGCGGCCCGCGAGAGAGTGACGAGCGCGGCATCGGCTGAAGACGCCGCTCGGCCACCGGCCGCGCCAGCCAGCCAGCCGCAGCGGCAGGAGGGACCGGCCTGCCTGGCCGGCGGCGTGCACCTTCCGCGGCCGACGAGGGGCTCCCCGCCGCAGAGGCGACCGGTCGAGATGGCCGCCTCCACGCTGTACTCTCCGACCGGCGCGCTGCTGGGCGGCGCTGCCGGCCGTCGACCGCGCGCCTCCTTCACGGCCAGCGTGCCGCCACCGCTCGCCGAGCGCCAGGTCACTGCCGCCGCCCCCACCCCCGCCGTCGTGCGGTCCTGACGGTGCGCCGTCGGCAGCCTTGGCCAGCAGGCGACGCCGTCGGCCGCAGCTGGGCCCTCGGCCGCCCGCCAGCAGCCGAGCGTGCGGTCTTGTTTTGCCTGTGCCAGTGCGTAGCTGGGGCTAGGCTTCTCAGGTCGTGAAAGCTCGTCCTGAGTTTCAGACTGGAGGTGGTGAACTTAAGATATGCTCAGTATGCTAGCAGCAGCTTTATTAGTGAGTTACGCTAAGAAAAGGCATGTTTTGAGATAAATGTTCTTACACCCAAATATATATATATATATATATATATATATATATATGCTTTAACACTCTTATTCATTCACGTGATGGAGTATCCAAGACGTTAGGGCATACACCAAACAACTGCCACCCGCTGGCCAATGTTTGCTACGCCAAAATCAAAGAATATATCTCGCAGGCATAAAATTACGGCGTATAGTGTACCTGTCTGTGGGAGTAGTTGTCGAGAGGAGTATCCGCTGCTTAGCGCCAGCTAGCTGGCCGGCCGGCAAACTGGGTTGGCGCTGGCTTGCGCGTTGGATGGTTATTTCACGCAGTGCCCACGTATGCCAAACGCCAGTATAGGCAATCCTTGCATGCCTAGTGTTATGGTGCCTTTCGAGTCTCTGTGACATGTGTAGTAACGGTTACGAGATGCAGCAGGTACGAACGTGTCGCCTAGAAGCTGCCGCGTGTCCGTCTCATCATGTGATTGCCCCGCTGTCGGGCGCGACTATCACCGCTGCCGGGCGCGGTTGCCACCGCTGCTGAGCACGACTGTAATCTCTGCCGGGCGCGACTGTCACTTACTGGTCACGACTGTGTGGGACCCCCTACCGGGTGGGACTGTCACTGCTGCTGGGCGCGACTGTCGCCCCTACCGGGCGTGATTGTCACCGCTGCTGGGCACTACTGTCACCCCTACCGGGCGCGACTGTCGCTGCCGTCGGACGCGACTGTCATCGCCTGATCTCGAGGACGCTGGTGTCGCTCGCTGGCTGACACGGCTGCTGGCGTCGACAGAAGCTGCCGCCGGTCGACATATTCCACACGGAGGTGCAGCGCACCATCCACTATCCGGACGGACGCGTGTACGACCTGGACCCGGCCTACACGGCTCGCCAGCTGCCGGCCGCGTCGCCGGCCATGCCACCGCCGGCGGCGGCCGCGCCGCCGCCACCTCCGCCACCGCTGACGCCGAAGCCGGGCCTGGGCCGCGGCCGCGGTGGCGGCGGCTCGCCCGGCGACAAGGCCGTCGGAGACGTGAGTGGGTCTGCCGGTCCTCGCCACCACGGCGGCTCTGTGACCAGGCCTCAGCTGGCGCCGGCGCTTGCCTTGTAGAGTTCGACGGTGGGGTCCCGCGATCTGCGTTGCTTGGTCATAAAGGCGGGATTGCTGCCTTCTCCCCACAGCTTTTAGCTTTGAAAGATAAACATACGTAGGCGTTAAGACAAGTGAAGAGTTACTAGGATGCGTTATGGTGATGTGTTGTGTTCGGCCCTCCATCCCCAGCTGATGTACCGCGGCGACTTGGTCCATGCGGGGCAGCAGCCTGGCCTCCGGACGAGCATGACGCTGGCTTCCGGTGCCGGCAGATCATGATCAGTGACGTGGTGCAGGTGGGGCGCACCAGTCTGCCGGTTGACCTGCCGCCGCTGGGCACTATACAGCGGCCCCTCGTCAAGCCCGGACAGCACGTGTTCGCCATGCATAGTGACACACTGTCGCCATGGTTCAAGGCGAAGGTCAAGGACGTCATGGTCAAGCAGAGCGTAAGTCAAGTGCCTGTCCGGCCCCAGGGAGCCAAAATGTGTCGTTGGTAGGACGAGCGTAACATCGCACACTGGGTCCGGCGCTAGTGCACGACAACCAGGTGTGTTCGAACGATCAGTGGACAACCTGAGCGTTGAGGTCTGGCTGCCAGTCGTGGGGAATGGGTTCTGCCCACGTCTTTTACGTCGGTGTCTGGCGAGCGCGCCGTGACGGGTCGTCTCGCCTTACTGTCGCCGCCGTGACGGGTCGTATCGCCTGACAGTCGCCGCCGTGACGGGTCGTGCCGTCTGACTGTCGTCGCCGTGACGGGTCGTGTCGTCTGACTGTCGCCGCCGTGACGGGTCGTGTCGTCTGACTGTCGCCGCCGTGACGGGTCGTGTTGCCCGACTGTCGCCGCCGTGACGGGTCGTGCCGTCTGACTGTCGCCGCCGTGACGGGTCGTGTCGTCTGACTGTCGCCGCCGTGACGGAGTGTGTCGCTTGACTGTCGCCGCCGTGACGGGCGGTATCGTCTGACTGTCGCCGCCGTGACGGGCGGCATCGTCTGACTGTCGCCGCCGTGACGGGCGGTATCGCCTGACTGTCGTCGCCGTGACGGGTCGTGTCGTCTAACCGTCGCCGCCGTGACGGGTCGTGTCGCCTGACTGTCGCCGCCGTGACGTGTCGTGGCGCCTGACTGTCGCTGCCGTGACGGGTCGTGTCGCCTGACTGTCGCCGCCGTGACGGGTCGTGTCGCCTGACTGTCGCCGCCGTGACGGGCCGTGTCGCCTGACCGTCACTGCCGTGACAGGCGGTGTCGCCTGACTGTCGTCGCCGCGACGGGCGGTGACGGTAGCTCCGCTGTGGTCCGTGCAGGGAATGCAGCTCCGCGTCAAGTTCGACTCGCCGCGCGTGACCTCCAACAAGAACCGCGTGGTGGAGGGCTCAGAGGTAGCGTACGTCAGCCAGTCGACAGTGCGGCTGCACGTGGGCGTGCGGGTGGTGGCCGCCTTCCGCGACCATCAGCAACAGACGCCCACATTCTACTCGGGCACGATCGCCGAGGCGCCCAAGACCATGAATGGCTACAGGTGCGCCGCTCCGCTGTCGTCGGCCGTCCTGATGTGCCGTTATGAGCGTACCGGAGACCCAATGGTGACGTGGCCACTTACAGTTGGTGTAATGTTCACCTAGCACGCATACATTTAGGGCCTAAGTTGCCTAGCTCATTTTCGTTGATGTTCCTTGTAATATGTCATCAAAGTGGTCGCTGCTTAAACCTTATGTGCTGGAGCAGCCAGCGTCAAATGCTTGATGTACCGGCAGTTGCACAGGAAGTGCTCATTCGTGGCGGTGTTCCCAGTCGCATAATGGCGCACGTACAATGCCCGCAACATCTTATCAAATGTGTCAGTAGACATCGCAGTATTCGTTATCCGCACATAGCCGATCATTACCGTCGGTCATGGAACGCGCTTACATGACGTGCGTGTGGTCCCACAACGCAGGTACCTGATCTTCTTCGACGACGGGTACGCGGCGTACGTGCAGCACCGGGAGCTGAAGCTCATCTGCCAGCCCTCCAAGGTGGTGGCCGACGACGTGCACCCGGACTGTCGCGAGTTCGTCGCCAAGTACCTGGCCCAGTTCCCCGAGCGGCCCATGGTCAAGCTGCAGAAGGGCCAGGTGGTGAAGACCGAGTGGGGCGGTGAGGGCTGGCGGCTGCGCAGGCCGCGCGTACCCCGGGGCCGGCTCGGTGGACGGGTTGGCTGCTCCCGCGGCGTTGGCCGCAATCGCGAAACAACACCGTCTCTGTTGGTGCCCTTTCGATAGCTGCCGAGAGAAGGCAGCGTCTCTGTTGGCGCCCTGTCGATAGCTGCCGAGAGAAGGCAGCGTCTGTTGGTGCCCTGTCGATAGCTTCCGAGAGAAGGCAGCGTCTCTGTTGGTGCCCTGTCGATAGCTGCCGAGAGAAGGCAGCGTCTCTGTAGGTGCCCTGTCGATAGTTGCCGACGTCGGACCGTGCTGCGTCTGCGCTGGCTGCAGCCCTCTGTACCAGAGCCGTCTCCGCGGACGTGATGCGCGCCGGCGTGCGTCGCGGACCATTCCGGTGTGTAACGCCCGACTGCGCCCGGCTTGCAGGCAAGTGGTTGCCGGCGCGCGTGGCCGAGGTGGACGCCTCGCTGGTCAAGATGGCGTTCGAGTCGGAGCGCCGCTCCGAGTGGATCTACCGCGGCTCGACGCGGCTGGCGCCCATGTACGCCGAGCTGGTGTCGCACCAGCCGCGCAAGCTCGGCACCGGTGCGCGCAGGAACATCCTGAACGCCGTTAACGTTGGCAAGGTCAGCGGCGGCACCGCGTGACCGGCCATGACAGGCCGGCGCGCCGAGCTCCGGGGAAGCAGCGTTGGCCAGCTGATTTTGATGTCGTTCACTTGTGCAACAAGGTTGGAAAATGCTGGTCGCTATAACGTCGCTGATCTTGTTGCTGTGCACGAGTGTAATCGGTGGGCTTGTCAGTAAAAGCAATCTTTCGAGTGGCTTAATGTTGGTCATACTTTTGTCACTGCCAATCGCAAGACATGTTGTTGACACTCATCATGTTGTGCAGCTGCAGTAACGGATTGACCGTTTGGCACGAACAAGCTGCCAGCAGCCCAACATTGCCGCTGCCACGCCATGGCGCCTGACGCCTGACCGGTGTGTGAGACCGCGTTCTGTGTCCCGGCGGCCGGTCCGTCCAAGCCTCCGCCACCCGCTCCGCCGCTCACCGGGCCGGCTTGTCTTCAGAAAAATCGCGTATACGTCGAGTACACTCGACACTCTGAGCAAGAGGAAGAGTCGGCCGAGGAGACGGCGGCGGCGGCGGCGCTTCGCCGCCCGCCGCGCGCCGTCGCCCGCAAGAGCACGACGCCGGCGGCGCAGGAGGTGACGCCGCCGCCGCCGCCCACCGACCGATTTATCTCGCCCATTTCACCCATGGAGGGCGACGGCCAGATCACAGAGGTGAGGCGCGTCAAGCCAGAGCAGGGCTGGGCCCGGCCGGCGCGGGGTGCCGACCACCGCGCTCCTGTCGGTCAGGTGCGCTAAGTTCGAACCTGGTCTCATTGATGTCGAGATCAGGGAGCAAGCATGTTGGAATAACGAAACTAGTTAATTCTAGTCATTGTGCACATGAGTGATCGGATAAATGGAATCATGCGGGTGTGCCTTCGGTGTTGCTTTCGAACGTCTCGTGGCGATGTGACGGCTGTCGGTGTGACTCATGGCCGGCCCCGGTGAGGCATCGCTGCTGATACGCGGCCGGGTGGGACTGAGTGCCGCCGGGCGAGCCTTCGCCGAGCATCGGTGGATGGCCGGCCCCGGTGAGGCCTCGCTGCTGACGTGCGGCTGGGTGGGACTGAGCGCCGCCGGTCGAGCCTTCGCTGGGCGTCAGTGGGTAGCCGGCGTCACCGCTCAGCTGTCCGCCTGTCGCCAGATCAGCAGCAAACCTCGCGTCACGCCGCGGCGCCTGCAGCCGCACGCCTGCGGCCGAGCCTGCATCCGCAACTTCAGCGTCGACATGGCCCGGCTCAAGGGCGTCAACCCGCTGCTGATGCCCATGATGAGCGGCTGGATACGGTAAGGCGGCCGCCGGACGCGGCCTGGCTGACCGCAGTGCTGCGGCGCCACCACCGAGCGACGCACGCGTTATTCTGTTTGTACTGTGGTAAGGTGCTTGTCGAACCCATTGATTAACGTGCAGGTACAGTTTTAGGTCCGTGTGACTTGATGCCGCTCTGTGTCAGATAGCAGAAAAGAACCACCATATCGACTCTCGCGTTTTTTTCGTTCGGTTTGTTGGGTTTCGTTGTCCAGACACTCGCGGTTGTGATGGGAGGACGGCGTCGGGCCCTTGGGGCAAGTAGCTGCTCTCTCTCTCGGACGGACGATGCTGAAGACACGCTGAGCTGAAAGTTAGCGAGCATAGCATCAGGGCAGCACGATGGTGCCGCCGCGCTGGAGTGTGCTGGGAGCTGCCGCCGCTGGGTGTCAGGGCGTGTCGCGCCGTCGCCGCGCGGGCTGACGGCCGGCCGTGTTCGGCAGCGAGATCGTGCGTCACCGGACCAGCAAGCGGACGGTGCTGTACCGGGCGCCGTGCGGCCGCCGCCTCCGCTCGCTCGACGAGGTGTTCACCTATCTGCGCCGCACCGACTGCAAGCTGGAGATCGACTGCTTCTGCTTCGACTTCTGGGTTCACTGCTTCACCGAGTTCGAGCCGGCCAGGAAGTTCTGCAGCATCAAGGTCAGCCGAGTTGGTGTGGCCGGTCTCACTTCAAGACAGCAGTCGGTGGCTGGCGTTGTGCGTTCTTCTGTGACTGGTAGCATAGTCCGCTCAATGCGGTTGGACGCAAGATGCTGGAGGCAGCGCGTCGACTCGCGTTACGCCTTACCTTCGTGTTAACCCCGCATGTTGAGGTGCCAGGAAATGGGCGCTGCATGACCTACAGCAGTTGATGCGCCCTAAAACCCCAAATCATCATCATCGTCGAGGTGCCAGGAACGTCATACTCCCCCCCCCCCCCCTCCCCCCCCCCCCCCACCCACCTGCCAGGCCCAGCGAGACGGCTCTGTGGCCAGCTGGTGCGGATTCGGGACGTAAGGCGGATGGGCGCAGGCGTTTGTTCGCGCGTTTGCGTAACGCCAGGCCGTTGGCAGGACATATCGTACGGGAAGGAGAACGTGGCTGTGTCGTGCGTGAACTCGCTGAACCGTGACTACCCCGACTACGTGGAGTACAGCACGCGGCGGCTGCCTACCAGTGGCGTGCAGCTCAACCTGGACTCCAACTTCCTGACCTGCTGCGACTGCACTGACGACTGCCAGGTACGCGGCCGGCCCCGCTGCCCGCTCGTCCCGCCGACGAGGCGGCGTTCGTCGGGTGCGCTGTGAATTCGTACGTGTAATGTGCACCTGAAGAGTCCGCGCCCTTTGTCTCGGCGACGCCATGATGAACAGTAAAAGGTTTGAGCGGCGGCCGTCCGGGTCCGCGGCGCGCCGGGTCGGCTCACGACCCCGCCTGACCGGGCCGGGCCGCGGTCTGAGGCCGGCCAGGTCGGCAGGGGCCGACACCGAGCGGCCGTTCCCGGCCGCCGCCGTCTCGAGGCTCTGGCGGCGGCGCCCGGACAGCCGGACAGGCCCGCCGCTGCGACTGACGCGGCCCGGCGGGCGGCGGACCCGGCGCCGCCAGCGCAGGATGACACTGCCCCCTGACACCGGCGAGCGCCGCCGGCGCCGGCCCCCGCGCGCGCGCCGCCCCTGACCGCCGCCGACCGGCCGGCCCGCCTCCCCGTCAGGACAAGCAGAAGTGCTCCTGCTGGCAGTCCACCATCCAGGGTACAGCGTTTGGGCCCACCGGCCAGGTGGACGAGACGGCCGGCTACCACTACCGCCGCCTCATCAACGGCAACGTCATCACCGGCATTTACGAGTGCAACGACAGGTGCGCCAGTCCGTCTCCGTAGCGGTGGACGCCGGGGAGTGGACGGGGGCGACGCGAGAAAGCGTTGTGATAGGCAATGGTGAAGTTAACTTGTACCTGATGTGTAGAAAAGACTGATTCATAAAATTGCGGCAAAAGCTTTTAGATGCTACATTGTGAACGTCATGCTTGGTTGTATTTGTTATGTTTGTTTCTGGCCCAGGCATGCGTGCCGTACCATGTGCTAATTCTGGTCTGTTCGCGGCGTCAGATCACATTTGTTGGTGTGCCTTGGGTTTGGTGAACGTTTTCCCAGGCGATGACGAGTGTAATGCGTACCGGTGTTCGCCTATCTTTTGCATCTGTTTCATGCCTTTTGGTGCAGCTGGTGTGGCTGTGCGTGCCTTGTGTGTGCGCCGTGTTGTTGGACGGCCGTGTGCGTGCTCCCGGCAGGTGTAAATGCCGCTCCAGCTGCCTGAACCGGGTGTGCCAGCATCCGCTGCGGCTGCGCCTGCAGGTGTTCAAGACACTGCGCCGTGGCTGGGGCATCCGCTGCTTGGATGACATCCCCAAGGGCGGCTTCATCTGCGTGTACGCCGGGCAGCTGCTCACAGAGTCCGGTGCCAACGAGGTGCGTGCGGTGCCGGGGCCTAGCGCCAGTTGGGAGGCGTCGGGGCCTAGCGCTAGTTGGGGGGCGTCGCGGCCCGGCGTTGGTGGGGAGACGTCAGGGCCTAGCGCCAGTCGTGAGGCGCCGGGGCCGTCCTGCCCCCTGTTGTCTGCCCTGTGGCCGCCGGCCCGCTCTGGGGCCTGTCCTATGGTGCTGCCCCCATTCGTCTGCCCTGTCCCGGCCCGCGCTGGAGCCTGGCGCGTGCTCATCCGGGTTCGCCGCCACGCCACAGGACGGCAAGAACTATGGCGACGAGTACCTGGCCGAGCTGGACTACATCGAGGTGCTAGAGCGGCTCAAGGAGGGCTACGAGTCGGACGTGGTCGACGACGAGCAGAGCAGTAGCGACGAGAAACAGGACGACGACAAATCAGACGGTTAGTGGCTGCCGCCCCGCCCCACGCATGTCCTCTGCGATAGCTCAACAAAGGTTTGACTTCAGCACGAGCCGTACTGAGCAAGAACACGGCGGATCTTCCCTTCTGGGCATGCGTGTGTTAATGATTGGATGGACGTGTGGCCAAAAAGCACACCAGAAACGGCACACAGCAGCCCGCTGTTCGGCGTGCGTATGCATCGCGACCCAAGAGCTGGTCGGTCGTCAGTAGCATCGCCGTCGCTGCGAGTGCACAGCGGTCACTGTCGCTGCTCGCTGCGAGTGCACAACGGTCGCTGTCGCTGTGAGTGCACAGCGGCCGCTGTGTCCCACCTTCACTGCACCCAAGCGACTTCATCCTCGCGTGTCGTGATATTTGTGGGTTGGCGGAAGCACCGGTGCCGTTCGCTGAGGACCGTCATTCTAAGGAGCTTTTGTGAGCTTGCACGAAGTACGGATATCCGGTGCAATTTCCGTGGCTACTATTCGACGCACCGACACCGTGCCCGTACGGAACGAGACCAGGTGGGCTGCGAAGCGACACTGTTCGATCGGGCAGCAGGGGGGGGGGGGGGGGGGGAGAGCCAGCCGGTCGATGGCCGCCTGGTCCAGCTCACACGGCCTAGCCGATCCGACCCTCTCATCCTTCGTCTTGCTGCATCCTCGCGACACCCCGCTGTCCGGGGCAGGCTGCATGTGTCGGCCACCAGTGGGCCGAGAGCCCCGTGGGGAGGGGGATCCCGACCGGGTACACAGCGGACATGCGCAGGTTAAAGGGTTAAAGCTTGGCGGTTGGCCTTCCACGCGCATGCACGCCTGCCCCACCGATAACCACCGTCCTTCATCCCATAGCCCTGAAATGATCATTTTCGGTCGAAAGGGCTCTACTTCAAATAACCAGTGCACGGTCTAACCACACGATCCAGCTCCAACTCTCCCGAAAGCACTCGGTGCCTTCAGTTTGGATTCGTAATATTGTCATATAGGTAGCCTAAATTGATTGGGCGTGCAAAAGAGGCTCCCTAACTTGTTTACGTAGAACGCACGGAATATTTATCCTAGAGCCCATGCTAACGTCAAAGATATGATGAATTATTACAGCAAGATAGAAAGCACGTAGCAATAGTGAAGATACAGGATGAAGCGGGCGGGTGGGCTGACATTTTTCACGGATTTGACCTCAAAATGAAAAATTATGAAAAATTGCACGGGTCACGGATTGATTTTGGTAAACTCAATTCGTACCATAGTTCGTAGTTGTCATGGCGTATTCGTAGTTGTCATATCGTTGTCATATCGATCGTAAGTTGTCATGATATTCTAAACCACCTGTCGCGTCAGTTTATGACCGTGCATGTATGTGACTGGTAAGCGTTTGACGCCGTGATCGGAGCGGCCTGAGGTACAGGCGCTGCCGCCATCCCCTGACGTCTGCCGTGTCTGACGCCAGACGACGGCTCGCCGGAGGCCGAGGACGACGACTCCTCCTCCGGGCCGCAGTCGTCCGAGTCGACGCGTCGTCGCGGCGCCGCGCGCGACGACGACTTTGTGCCGCGCAAGGAGATCGGCGGCAGCGGCGACCAGGACCTGCGCCGCTCCAACAGGTGAGCCGCGCCAGCCGGCACCGGCGCAGGGGCGAGCGCCAGCTGCCTGATGACCAGGGCCGTGTGACGAGGTGGAACAGGCTGCCGCCTGAGCGGACGACACGCTGTTGGATACCAGGCCTTCAGGTCATGCCATCATGACGAGGGCAGTGGGCGCGCCCGAAAGCCTCAATCATCATCAACATCATCAGATCATGCCATTGCGGTGGACATGGAACCAGCTACTTTGGGTAGTCATCTTGTCGCTACCCGGCGGCGAAGCCCAGCTAGAAACATTGGTAGCCCTTAGACTATCTCCCTAACAGCGGATGACAACCATTGAGTCTGCGACAAAGGGCCTTTTTACAAATTGCAAAATGGCACATGTTGAGATCCATCTATTCAGAAGGTTCGGGCTGCACAAGACGCAATCCGAACCTTTTGAATAGATGGATTTTTGAGGTCAGAACTGGTGCTAAAGAGTGTTCGTTTTGTGAGGCTTGGCCCCTATCATCCGGTCGGGCAATGCCAGGTCATCGGCAGAATTCGGGGCCAACAATTGGACATGCTGCAATGCTCGACGCGGTCCGTCCTGCCCTCTGACGCCACCTGACTTTAGCGCGGCCACCGGTCGCAGGCCATACACGTCAACAACGAATAGTGAGAGCTTACAGCGACTTGAACCTACCTCGCCACGGGTTGGCTCGACATGCAGGCGCTCTAACCTATTGAGATGTGGGAACGAACAACACAAGCTATGGGGACGAACAATTTAGGCAGGTTATGCTTGTAAATTGATGCGAAGAAAGTGTGTTGACCCTAATGTAGATCAAAGCCGTTGAATTTCACGGTTGTCACCCATCCGACTGTCGATTGGTGCTAAGTAAATTGAAGTAGTGGCGACGGGGTCGAACCCCGGCCAGGATTGACCTGAACACATCTTGTGTTTTCTGCATAGATGAAAAGTCTCCCTTCTTAATATGTACGTTTGCTTTTTGGCACGCGCTGTGAATGACGCCGGTGTCGCGCGCGCGGACGAAATGATGCTGTGGAGCGCCACACGGCTGGAGTCCATCGGGCGTGCGCATCTAACCATGATCAGTGCAACTGTCTTCGCTCTGCTTCTGGATAAAAGTCCCTAAAAGATAAAAGCGTGCAGACAAAGTTTTATGATAATGTAGGACAGTGACCAGTCTTGACCCGTCTGGGCCGTCACGCTTTTTAGACAATGATATTGTCGTTGCCGCCGATTGCAGCTGCATGTGACGTTAAACAATACTAAGCGCAATTCCATAAACGACCCTGTTGCTTTTTCAATGCATGTGGGCGCACGCTGTTTGATGAAAGGGATTTTATGGCAGCATGTCAAGTTCAGCAGAATCTAGTGCTCGCCACTCTATTAACGAAGGCAGCGTGAAACTCCTTTGACGCGGAAAAACTACACCGCAGTTCCTGTTGAAACTGGTCGCAGCTCCCGACGCCCGATGTCGCGGCGGCGTTAGACGAACACGGTTGTGGGGAGAGGAGACGCACAGCCGTATTACCAGCACAACGTGAGGCGGTGTGTACGGCCGGCGCCCGGTCGCTGGCGCGGACCATGTCCTCTGGGACGTGTTTAAGATTAAATGTCATAGCTGGCTGGGTGTAGCAGTTACCGACGTCGGACCGGTGTCAGCGTAGGCGTACACCGTGTTGTGCAGATCACTCGACGCAGATATCGACGCAGGTATCGCAAGCTCATCACCATTGTGTGAAGCGGCCATTGGGCCGTGCCAGTGGCCATACCCGCAGCCTCCCATTTTTTAAGCGGGGGATGTTAACGTCTGAAAGCCACACCAGTGGACTTTGTTAGCAAACTCACGAACCGACCCCCTACCTCCGTGCGTCTTTTAGACACCACGAATGGTTCCCACATGTATTCGACTCCAATGTATTAGGTTTGAATTGCATCTTCCTGTCGGTAATTGTTACACTGCGCTGATAAATAAGCTACGCAGATGAACGTGTGTAAGCCATTCGTATGCTTTTGTATGGGGGGGGGGGGGAGGGGGCTGTGAAAGTGTCGAACTTTGATTTCTTTGCCCGTAGAGTATATGTGCTATACTGCGTGCGCTTACCGTACACACTGATAATGCTTCACGATTGATCAAGATTCGGTTGATTGGCCCACTGCCTGTCTGGCAGCTGTAACATGAAGCTGCAGCCGACGTCTGTATAAACCATTACGTACACAATGACAGCGGACTCATTTGTACTTCTTAATGTATGGTCCTGATTTGAAGTTGTTGGGAATGTACTTTATCAGTGATTAGCTGTACTTGTCAATTAATATTCCTTTGTATTACAGCTGTAATAAGTGCTCGAGCTTTTGTTCTTGTCAGGTTTTGTATTAGCACGTGCACAGCGTTTCTCTTCTTCCCAATCGCACAAATGCCATCATTTGGCGAGAAATGACATTCGACGATTTCATGAGTGATGCCAAAGCCTCTTTTCACGGTTGGTGCAGGTGCAGATATAGTTTATTGTCATAATCGGCAACTGATCTGTCCCAAATCAGGTCACGGCAAGCCAAATCAAAGGAAGTGGAAGAGCAAGAAACGAAGAAAAAGAAAACCACGGTCTCCAAGAGCGTGGAAGCAAAGAAAACTGCGCCACCAGATGCTACAGCAAAGTCCGACAATAAGAAAGCACAGACAGGTATCAAACACCCTTTAAGTCGGGCGATGGGCTATCGCTTATGGCCCAAACTTGGTTGGCTGCCTTTTAGTAATCGGCATGTCGTGCGTGAAATGGGCGTTCATTCATTTGTGTATGCGGTGCTGCAAAGAGGCTGGTCTCAATTCCTATTTGCTTTTGTTTGCAAGTGTTTGCAACCAGTGTTGTTTGGAAACAAAGCTGTGCGATCTGCACCACATGCCTTTGTTTTTCATGTTGCCCAGACCCGTCCTGACCCGCGGTGTGCCCGTGTGACCCCAGAGGTCTTACCGCAGGCTATCCCCACCCTCCCTGACCCGCTGTGCGCCCGTGTGACTCAGAGGTCTTACCGCAGGCTGTCCCCACCCTCCCTGACCCGCTGTGCGCCCGTGTGACTCAGAGGTCTTACCGCAGGCTGTCCCCACCCTCCCTGACCCGCTGTGTGCCCGTGTGACCCCAGAGGTCTTACCGCAGGCTGTCCCCACCCTCCCTGACCCGCTGTGTGCCCGTGTGACCCCAGAGGTCTTACCGCAGGCTGTCCCCACCCTCCCTGACCCGCTGTGTGCCCGTGTGACCCCAGAGGTCTTACCGCAGGCTGTCCCCACCCTCCCTGACCCGCTGTGCGCCCGTGTGACCCCAGAGGTCTTACCGCAGGCTGTCCCCACCCCCCCTGACCCGCTGTGCGCCCGTGTGACCCCAGAGGTCTTACCGCAGGCTGTCCCCACCCTCCCTGACCCGCTGTGTGCCCGTGTGACCCCAGAGGTCTTACCGCAGGCTGTCCCCACCCTCCTGACCCGCTGTGTGCCCGTGTGACCCCAGAGGTCTTACCGCAGGCTATCCCCACCCTCCCTGACCCGCTGTGTGCCCGTGTGACCCCAGAGGTCTTACCGCAGGCTATCCCCACCCTCCCTGACCCGCTGTGCGCCCGTGTGACCCCAGAGGTCTTACCGCAGGCTGTCCCCACCCTCCCTGACCCGCTGTGTGCCCGTGTGACCCCAGAGGTCTTACCGCAGGCTGTCCCCACCCTCCCTGACCCGCTGTGTGCCCGTGTGACCCCAGAGGTCTTACCGCAGGCTGTCCCCACCCTCCTGACCCGCTGTGTGCCCGTGTGACCCCAGAGGTCTTACCGCAGGCTATCCCCACCCTCCCTGACCCGCTGTGTGCCCGTGTGACCCCAGAGGTCTTACCGCAGGCTGTCCCCACCCTCCCTGACCCGCTGTGTGCCCGTGTGACCCCAGAGGTCTTACCGCAGGCTGTCCCCACCCTCCCTGACCCGCTGTGTGCCCGTGTGACCCCAGAGGTCTTACCGCAGGCTGTCCCCACCCTCCCTGACCCGCTGTGTGCCCGTGTGACCCCAGAGGTCTTACCGCAGGCTGTCCCCACCCTCCCTGACCCGCTGTGTGCCCGTGTGACCCCAGAGGTCTTACCGCAGGCTATCCCCACCCTCCCTGACCCGCTGTGCGCCCGTGTGACCCCAGAGGTCTTACCGCAGGCTATCCCCACCCTCCCTGACCCGCTGTGCGCCCGTGTGACCCCAGAGGTCTTACCGCAGGCTGTCCCCACCCTCCCTGACCCGCTGTGTGCCCGTGTGACCCCAGAGGTCTTACCGCAGGCTGTCCCCACCCTCCCTGACCCGCTGTGTGCCCGTGTGACCCCAGAGGTCTTACCGCAGGCTGTCCCCACCCTCCCTGACCCGCTGTGTGCCCGTGTGACCCCAGAGGTCTTACCGCAGGCTGTCCCCACCCTCCCTGACCCGCTGTGTGCCCGTGTGACCCCAGAGGTCTTACCGCAGGCTGTCCCCACCCTCCCTGACCCGCTGTGCGCCCGTGTGACTCAGAGGTCTTACCGCAGGCTGTCCCCACCCTCCCTGACCCGCTGTGCGCCCGTGTGACTCAGAGGTCTTACCGCAGGCTGTCCCCACCCTCCCTGACCCGCTGTGTGCCCGTGTGACCCCAGAGGTCTTACCGCAGGCTGTCCCCACCCTCCCTGACCCGCTGTGTGCCCGTGTGACCCCAGAGGTCTTACCGCAGGCTATCCCCACCCTCCCTGACCCGCTGTGCGCCCGTGTGACCCCAGAGGTCTTACCGCAGGCTGTCCCCACCCTCCCTGACCCGCTGTGCGCCCGTGTGACCCCAGAGGTCTTACCGCAGGCTGTCCCCACCCTCCCTGACCCGCTGTGTGCCCGTGTGACCCCAGAGGTCTTACCGCAGGCTGTCCCCACCCTCCCTGACCCGCTGTGCGCCCGTGTGACCCCAGAGGTCTTACCGCAGGCTGTCCCCACCCTCCCTGACCCGCTGTGTGCCCGTGTGACCCCAGAGGTCTTACCGCAGGCCGTCCCCACCCTCCCTGACCCGCTGTGTGCCCGTGTGACCCCAGAGGCGGACCGGGCGGGCGGACCGGGCGCCGGCCGTCTCTCACTGCCCGACGATGACTACAAGTCAGTACGGGAGCAGTTCGGCGCCGACGAGTACTGCTACATCATGGACGCCAAGACCATTGGCAACCTGGGCCGTTACCTAAACGTGAGCCACACCGCGTGACGGCGCCGCGCTCCGTCGCGTGATGGGGCCGCGCTGGGTGGGGGCGCGCTGTGCTGTGATTGTGCTGGGTCACGCTCGGTGATGTGAAACATCATTGGGTGAGCTTCCAGAACCATGGTTCGTAATGTTGGACTCATTATAGGGGGTGTCTCCCTTTTATATGGGGTTTTGGACTGAAAGAATCATGTTGAAGACCTTTCGGTGCACAGCGGATCGTTTGACATCAAACATTTAGGTGTACTTTCTAAGGTCACTTACCTATGGCAGGTGGTCAAAGTCACGCCATGGTTTCAGCGAAGGCAATTTCTAGGGAATCCTTCTGTCTGATCTAACAACGGAGTGTTAGACAAAGTCATGCATCTCTGAAGGACTTTCTTAGGCAACACAGCAGTTGAATGGGCAAATTACATTGATCTAAGGTCAGGTATAAAGGTCACGCCAAGGTCAAAACCAACTTCTTTTGTTACTCTAGGGCTTGCTGTATGGGGTAGTTTCTGGTGCTCATTTCGAATTTATGGATAGCAGGAACCGCATTATACATCTTCCATGGACTTCTTGGAGGTCAGAATAGGTCTGACCTAAAATGACCGACGTCAACATTTTGTTTTAGGAACAAGCTGCCTAGCGTTATCTTTGTCGCTTAATCAAATGCAAAACTCAAGGCAATCTTGCATTGTTTTGGTCACCTTGGCCTTCAAAAGGTCAAACGAGGTCACTCACCTTGAATGAGCATGTGACGTTTTGCTTAAAAACGGTTATCTGGGTTCTGGGGACACTTTGGAGACCAGCCTGGAACTTGACCTTGACCAAGCCATGCGTCGATCAAGGTCGAAAAAAATTGGATGTTGGAGTCTTTCATATTTGGCGTCCGTGAGCTCGAATTTTATATGTAATGGTCGTCAGTTGGCTCTCAATCAGTGTTGTGCAATGTACGATGACGTAATCAAACAGTGACTCATCGAAGAACATATTTACTAAACAAAGAAATTGTGTTGTCTGGAGCAGTCCTTTCTACTTGAAATTATACCAAAAGTTATAAGTGAACGTGTTTTATCATATTTGATGTTTGATTCAAAATCTTCAAATGTGAAACGTTCCTGTTAAGCCACTACGTTTCTTAGACAAAGACTTGCACAGAAGTTCGTGCTATCAAAGGTACGTGCTGTAAACAGGTTCTTAAATGTTCGTGAGCGAAGTGGCTCGCAACGATAGGCGTTGGATTGGAAAATATTCTTATGCAAATGATGAGTTTATGTAGGTTGGTGTTACCTAAATGGTTGGTACTTTTTCGGGCTCGTCACATGAACCAGTCATCATTGCATGCAATCGGGAATGGATTTTATTCGTATTGAAGGTGTGCCGTAGCAATTGTTGTATGCAACAGGTTTGCAAACAAAATAGTTCACGGAAGTGTAAGTTCTGGGCAGCAGCGGGCTCTTCAAGACATTTTTTCTGAATCTGATGCGCAATGGAAATGATCGTTGCTGTTAAAGGTGTAATAGGAAAGTTACATGAGGTGAAATTTGGGAAGTTAGAACCGTACACGCAACCTCGCCTTAAATCTTCCTGGAGTTTAATTTCTGTTTTGGCCTAAAACCACGAGGTCCTGACCCCACTAATCCTAGTGGTGGCTCCGCCCATGGTTCGACCCTGGGCCAAATGTGTTTATGTATCTTCCCTGACAAGAATTTTACCCAATACTTGTGTAAATGGGCTGGTCATTTCCAGGTCAAACAACATTTGTATAGCCATATGCCCTCGCGCCTTTCAAAATCTACGGTTACAGAGACGCCCAGTGTAAGGTTAAGCACCTTCGCATGTAAGGCAGCATACACCTACCGTGCTCTGTCTGCTCGTACCCGGTATCAGTGCGCAGCTTTGCCAGGCCTGCGACGAACAGCGGGACGGGCGGACAGTGGACCGTTCTGATGGACTTGTATGCTCGAGTGACTTGGCTTCAGGTGGTGTCGCCCCTAGTCCGTCTGTCCCCGGCTCCCGTCCGACCGTGTACCATGTCTTTCACAGCACAGCTGCTCGCCGAACGTGTTCGTGCAGAACGTGTTCGTGGACACGCACGACCTGCGCTTCCCGTGGGTGGCGTTCTTCGCGCTGTCCTACATCCGCGCCGGCACAGAGCTCACCTGGGACTACAACTACGAGGTTGGCTCGGTGCCCGGCAAGGTGATGTACTGCCACTGCGGCAGTCAGGAGTGTCGCGGCCGCCTGCTGTAGCGCCCTGCTCACGGGCGCGTGCAGCGGCCGCCGACCGACCGGTGATATACTGCCGCTGCGGCAGTCAGGAATGTCGCGGCCGTCTGCTGTAGCGCCCTCCTCACGGGCGCGTGCAGCGACTGCCGACCGACCGGTGCTGCACCGCCACTGCGCAGTCAGGAATGTCGCGGCCGTCTGCTGTAGTGTCCTGCTCACGGGCACGTGCAGCGGCCGCCGACCGACTGGTGATGTTCTGCCACTGCGGCAGTCAGGAGTGTCGCGGCCGTCTGCTGTAGCACCCTGCTCATGGGCGCGTGTCGGGAGCGGGCGGCGGCTGCCGACGGACCGGTGATGTACTGTCGCTGCGGCGGTCAGGAATGTCGCGGCCGCCTACTGTAGCGCCCTGCTCACGGGCGCGTGCAGCGGCCGCCGGCTGTAGTGCCCTGCTACAATACATCCCGAAGCGATGTACTGCCACTGCGGCACGCTGATCTAGGATGATGAAGGTCAGGAATGTCGCGGCCGCCTGCTGTAGTGCCCCGCTCACGGACGCGTGTCAGGAGCGGACGGCGGCAGCGGGAGCGGGTCTGGTCTGTGCGTCTGTCCGTCGAGGGTGGTCCGCCCCCCGGCACGGCTCGCTCGGGAGGACACTGTCGTCCATACTGCGGTCGGCGGTAACGTCACGCGGCGGCGCTCACCTGGCCTCTGGGAACAACCCTGGTGTGGCTGTACACCGGGCTTGATTAGTCGAGAATAAACGTTGGTGCGCCCTCGGACACAGAGGACGCCCGGGTAAGTATGGCGTCTTGGTTGTTTCCTCGAAACTTTTACGATGTTCGTCAGTTCTATGCCTTCGTGTACCCTGCGCTAGTTTGCCATTTCTGCACGTTGTAATCGTATGTATGATCTCAGGTGCTGAGTAACCATTGGCTGGAGCTCTGCTCCAAGCTATCTGTAATACAAACGTTCACAATTGATTGTGCGTTGTTTTTTTTTTAGCACAAACCACTCGTGCTCACATTTTGTGATCAGCTGCACGTAAGGGAACCTACAACTGGTTGGCTGAAACGGCCGTTGGAAAATATTTCATTCAAAATTGTTCCATGGGCTTGAAATTGCTTAACTTCAGATACATGTCATTATCATTCATGGAAGTGTTAAGCAAGACAACTTTTTCTAACTAAAACATAGTCCCAACTCACTGCATGCAGACGCTTTACATACGTCGGATCACCTGAATGTTTCAGTCGTCATCCTGACGAACAATCAGTAAGGTCCCTTTCGCGGGGCGAGGCCAGCGAAACAACAGACGTGTTAGTGCGGGTGATAAAAAATTGTAAACCAGTCTGAATGGGGCAAGTGTCCTGGGCACCCACACGAATGGATTTTGCAAAGTGCATGGCGGCATCACCAGTGGCTGCAAACGCATGGTTTTGTGAAAAGTGCCCAGCTGTGTGAAGCCGCTGGAGCTACGTAGTTTACGGCTGGTGGACATTGGTTGGGTTGGGTTTACCGAAGAAGCGTATCTAGATGACAGACGCATACAGTAACGGTACAGTCTGATCAGTTTTGCATGCTTCCTTTCGATAGTATTCTCCTTTAGCGTAATGTAACTGCCAAATTTATCTGTAGCACGAGCCCGATGGGAGGTGAGTAGGTCTAACACTCGATCCACTCGATCATGTTTGTGACGTGTTCAGCGCCTCGGTTTCACTCGTGCGCAAGCTCCTGATAAAGTGGCACGACGCGAAGGCATTCGTGCGGATGATCGTAGGTCAAATATCGGGATTATCCGGGGTGCTCCTCCGTCACATATCGAGATTATCCCGGCGGATGCTCGTCCGTGGCATATCGAGATTATCCCGGATTCGGTTGCGCGATGCCGTCCTGTCCAGCCTTCTGGGCTCTTCATGACTGCATTGCGGCGTCTGGTCGAATCTAGCCAATGCTGAGTCCAACCCACCCGTGGTTCTGCCCCTCGATCTCAAAAGCGTCCGTATCATATCATATCATATCATGTCCACAGTTGATAGTGCCCGCGAAATAGTTCCACGTGTGTTCGCTAGGGTACGTTCGAATAACCAGGACCTAATAATAACCAGGTAACCAGGACCCGATTTGGAGGGCTCCCGAACGATCGAGTGTGCCCAAGCAGGTTAACAGACGGGGTCCGCGACATGGCCGAAGAGCTCTCCGCAAGTGCCAGGAAATTGGAAAGGCACTAGACCAATGAAGAGGGTCCATTAGCACATCGTGAGTGTGCCGTTAGGTTAACAGAGACCAATGTGAATGGCCCCTGGGCATACGAGGGTACCCCGGTAGGTAAACATGTGGGTCTCTGCTAAAGCATACAGAGTCTTTCGGGCGAATGAGAAGAATTCGTGGAGGGCCTCTGATCGACAGCAGATAGGGCCCCGACAGGAGTGTATGGCCCTCCGAACAAATGCAAAGAAATCAAGGGAAACGTGGAAGGCTCCCTGACGATCGGATCGCCGCTGCAAGTGGAAATACAGATCCTGTGGCAGCGGCGTGGGGCCCCTGCACACCGTAATGAGCCCTACAGTCTTCCAATTACCACCATCTCGATCAGCAAAGAATAATTAATGTCTGCCCGTGTATAGGCTTAGGAACGTTTCAAAAAGTGGGGGGGGGGGCGGCAAGCTCAGGGTGTACTTCAAAAACTTTTTCTGGAAAGCGCGCCCGGTAACCAGGCGGGGGGGGGGGGGGGGGGATAGGGATGGAGATTTTCATCGCTCTTTATTCAAATGTCTGGCTGCTATGCATCTAGAGCTGTTTATCACTGATGCACAATCTTGCCTATTCGACTCATCTGTCATTTGGCAAATAAGGCTATCCAGCTTCCCTAGATTATTCGCCCATTTTAACATTGTCTTTACTGGGGAGACGAAATTCCACGAGCGGGTAGGTATTTTAGGTCATTAAGGAAGCATTTGCTTCCACAGTGTAGATGCCAAAATACGGCATGGATATAGACTGGTGAGAATTTTGAAAGGGGATCGATGGCTCACAGTGCGCCAGGTTTTTCATGCGCCTTCATTTCGCTGGCTGCTTTTCAAGAAATAAGACCTGTCGCAGCATTTTAGGCGGAAACAATTCGGGAGCTTGAAACTGCTAGAAACCATAAAAGCTATAAAACCGGAGATTCTCTTTTAAGAATCAAGTCACATAATAAGGCCCATCTGTCATATGCTCCTTATCTGGGCCCTGTTCCTGTCCGCCGTCGGTGGTCACTGCCCTGGCCTGGGTGTCTCCCGCATGACTGACTGCGAGCTAATCGTGTGTCTACTTTGTTGCATACTTATGTATCAGCGTTACTTCTACATGGTGTATGAAACATGTGTTGGACACCTGTAACAGTATTTTTCCCGAATTATCTTCCCTTATACCACACCATCGCAGAAAAATAGCCTCCGGGAAGCTGTCTGCCTTAGGTATGGATTGGCCCAACGGACGCTTCATTGCCCATCATGCAACGTACGCAACTTGATCTGCTTTTGTGTGTGGGCAGGAACTTAGCCAGAGCCTTACCAAGAGGGAACACAGGGTTGATAAAAGCCGATATTATGGCGATCCCCCCAAATCCCCGGATATGGCTGGATTGTTAACGGGTGACACGGTTTTCTTCGTTTTATTGTTATTTTATCTTGTAACCAGAACAGAAACCAGGAGTCACCGTGAGTTCAATTGTTTGCATTTTGAAGTCAATAAGCTGCAGAAAGCAGGCGTTGAACGACTGCGTGGAAGAAATCACCGGCGGTCTTAATTTACAATGGTTAGCCGACTCTTTCTAAACCGATAAAATTCAGAAGCTTTGTCAATTTTTTATCTGGGTTCTACAGACCTTGAGAACATCGCGAATGTACATTGTAGATCGATACGTTTGATCCAAACTTGAAGACGAAAATTTGACTGCAAATCAAATGGTCAACAATGTGTATTAACATGGCCAAGCCATGTGTTGTCTGAAAATGTTCACCATTCAGTCAGAATCGATTAGTGGTGCAACTCATATAACGTGTTTCTTAACATGCTCGCTCGCAAATCTTAGCAACAAAAACCTCGACACCAGGCGTTGCAGTCTCCGCAGTTAGTTGTGGTCTCCATAGTCTCATAGTCTCCATAGTTAGTAGTTAGTAGTAGTTAGTAGTAGTAGTCTCTGCGGAGCGTTAGCCCAGTAGCTAGCAGTTAGCCGTGGCCCACCGATGGACGAAAATGATGACGCTTCTGAAATGATTACCTTTAAACACTTTAATCAACTAGTTATACAAGTTATGTGGCGTAATTTGGAGCATGCGCACTTGAAAATTTTAGAAACACAAGCCTTGCTCCCGTGCGTTGCAGTCTCCATAGGCCGCGCAGCGTCGGTTTAGCTGCTAATATTAAGTTGTGGCCAACGGGTGAACGAAAATGACGACGTTTCTGAGAAAGTATCCTCGGACGCTTCATGGCATCAGATTTTGTATTTAGAAGGCAGTCTGAGGATATTTCACGCGTGCAATTTTTAGGTTGATGAAAAGAACGGATTAGCCCCTAAACCTATGCCTTTCGATGTAATTTGTTTCAATTATACGTTTTGAAAGAAATAAACGTTCTCAGGCAAACATGGCATGACCTTGCTCGTTTTTTAAAATTCGTTTCGACCCGTGCTTTTCAACAATAATGAGAGCCCCAATCTACTCAACAATAATGAGACCCCTTATTCCCTTCCGGGGCAAGGGGCCTCTTGAGTAGAACACCAGGGGTACATTACCGTTTCCCGTTAAGGCCTTAAGGGCCATTCTGTCCCATCGCGAAGTGTCTTCTGGCTATCATTCTGGTGGCACGGCGTGGGATCTCCTGGTCGATCCGGAGGTCATTAGAAGGATACATTATATCACATTGTTCCCATCCATGACACGGGAGGCCTTGTGATCCGCGCAGTTAGCCCCGGATCAGCACAGGGACCCTCATTGACGCAACAACATCCCTGATCGCCGCAGGCAGTCCGATAGTTTTCACATAGACTCCAGTTCCATGTTTTTTCTGTGTTATTCAGAGATATTGAGTTCTCTCTGACTGTAGATTGCAGATGAAATGGGGCTCATAATTTGCATTAACATGGTTAGCCCATGTTTATCTTATAATGCTCAAGATCCTGTCAGAGCTGATTACTGATAAGAAAACTACGTAATATGGTGTTGAAGATGCGTGCTCGCAAGTCATAGCAATAACAGCCTCGACGCCCAGCCTTGCGGCCGTAGCACTGAGTGATGGCCAGTGAGCAAACGAAAAAGATGACGTAACGTAAGGAAGATTGCTGGTGAACTAGTTAAATCGGCATGCATGTTTAATGCAGTGCAAAAGTAAGCCAAATGCAATTCTAATCTGAAAAGTGTGAGGGGCAGCCAGCATTGGTGGCCCCCCGCCTTAAAAAGTGGATGGGGGGGGGGCAATGCCCCCCTGGCCTCCCCTGTCGCTACGCCCATGTGTCCGTGAATCTTTCGCTTTTGCTTGCTATTGTTTTAAACCGTATTGAGGCCCAAAGACGGCCAATTTTATTGCGTTTTGCATGAACAAAAATGTGTTTGTTCTGCCGGCTGGCCTTTTTGGAGCCTATGGGTCTCTTCGGAGCACAAGGAGGCCTCAGCCCTGTGCTCCTTCCCATTTTGGATCTGCTACCGTTGTGATATATATATATATATATATATATATATATATATATATATATATATATATATATATATATATGTGTGTGTGTGTGTGTGTGTGTGTGTGTGTGTGTGTGTATGTGTGTGTGCCTCCAGGCGTCCTCCCCTCACCCTGCGATGATCGATGCTGTCTAGGTTGTAGGACGGACCTGATTGGGGTTGAGACAAGGTCAGCGATATTAACATTGCGGTAGTATTTTAGCCCATATCGCTGTTACCGGAGATCACGACGCCATATAGGACGACAACTTATAATAACTGCAGGAAAACTTACCTTAACGAAATTGTTTTGCCAGGTTCAGTCCTTCGCAAAGCCACCGACATGGATGGAGCTTTATGCCTCTTTCGAATACTTCGCTCCCATCCAATAATTGTTATGACACTTTCCCTTCCCTGTCCCTGTCCTGTCCTAGGTCCCAATTTCCGGAATTTCTCCAACGACGTTACAACCTCAAAAATATCCATTTTTCAAAGTGTTGTCTTCACCTCCCGCCCACAACAAATGTTATGGGCCCCGCTCCTGGCCCGCGACCCCCCCCCCCCCCCCCATTGCCCACACTTGGTTCGTAGTCCTCGTGAGTGTGTGAGAAGACAGCATGACGCGGCCGCGCCGGGGCCGCCATAGCATGACACAGCCGTGCCGGAGCTCTGTCACAGCATGACACAGCCGTGCCGGAGCTCTTCCATGGCATGACACAACCGTGCCGGGCTCTGCCACAGCATGACACAGCCGTGCCGGAGCTCTGTCACAGCATGACACAGCCGTGCCGGAGCTCTTCCATGGCATGACACAACCGTGCCGGGCTCTGCCACAGCATGACACAGCCGTGCCGGGGCTGCCATAGCATGACGCAGCCCTGCCGGGGCTCTGCCATAGCATGACGTGGCCGTGCCGGGGCCCTGCCATAGCATGACGTGGCCGTGCCGGGGCCCTGCCATACCATGACGCAGCCGTGCCGGGGCTCTGCCATAGCATGACGCAGTCGTGCCGGAGCCCTGCCGTAGCATGACGCAGCCGTGCCGGGACTGCCATAGCATGGCGCAGCCGTGCCGGAGCCCTGCCATAGCATGACGCAGCCGTGCCGGGACTGCCATAGCATGACGCAGCCGTGCCGGGGCTCTGCCATAGCATGACGCAGTCGTGCCAGAGCTCTGCCATAGCATGACGCAGTCGTGCCGGGGCCCTGCCATAGCATGACGCAGTCGTGCCGGGGCCCTGCCATAGTATGACGCAGCCGTGCCGGGGCTGCCACAGCATGGCGCAGCCGTGCCGGAGCTCTGCCATAGCATGACGCAGCCGTGCCGGAGCTCTGCCATAGTATGACGCAGCCGTGCCGGGGCTGCCACAGCATGATGCAGCCGTGCCGGAGCTCTGCCATAGCATGACGCAGCCGTGCCGGAGCTCTGCCATAGCATGACGCAGTCGTGCCGGGGCCCTGCCATAGCATGACGTAGCCGTGCCGGGGCTGCCATAGCATGACGCAGCCGTGCCGGGGCTCTGCCATAGCACGACGCAGCCGTGCCGGGGCTCTGCCATAGCATGACGCAGCGGCACCGGGGCTGCCGGCCAGTGTGCAGTGCGATCGCTCAGACCTGTGCCGGTCAGCCACGAGTCGGTGTCGCCGCCAGCGGTGAACGCTGCGCGCCATCTCCATTCTGCATCCGGTCCCATTCAGCTGTGTAATGGCCCACGTGCGGTGTCGCATTCAGCTGAATTGAGTTGCGTACAGGCATATCAGGCCAGGTTTAGTTGCCTTTCACCTTCAGGGGTTGTCGGGTCCCTGCCTCTTTCTCTCCTCACTGATTCCCCATCTCTGTTTCCCTGCCGCTTCCCTGCTCTCTCCCTCTCGAACGCTCTGTCAATAACAACAGCCGCGTTTGGTTAATGTCGGCGGCTGTCAAGACAATGCCATTCAAACCCACTTGCCATCCATCCTCGTCCTAACCACGGGAACTCCAAACAAACGGGCGGTGCGGCTGGGAGAGACGCCCCGCCGCTGCATCCGTAGTCAGACATCACCCCCGGCAGTCGACCCATCTCCCCGCCGCTACCGACGGAGGCGGGCCTCTCCAGAGCAGGGTGGGGCCCGGGAGCGCCTGCCACCCCGACGAGCCTCCTCGCCGCCCGTTCATCTGATTTGCCGCGCGGGAGGAGAAGGGTGAGCGAGCATGAATCAATAGACGGCTGGTTAGGGGAGTCGGAGCCGCAAAGACGGTTCGCTGAGGAGACGCAAGACACGGCTCGGCCGGTGGACAGCGGGCTGTCCGCGCCGAGCTCGGGCGGCAGCGCACGGGTGTCTCCGCGTCCCGAGCCACGTCCCTCCGAACACTGTGCGTGGCGTCTGTGACGGGCCGTCGAGAGGTGTGCGGCGACTGCTGCTGTCGGACAGGGACGGCACGAGGTGAGTGAGACTTGCCTGACCTGAAACTTGTCGACATCAGGCGCGGGGCTCAGAGGACGGGCCAGGCGCAGGGGCACAACCGGTTATTTGGCAGTGGGGGGGGGGGGGGGGGAGGGGGATAAAGCGTTGACAGTTGGCCCCGTAAGGATTAAAGGCCTCCACAAAAATCACCGTCTTTGTCCCGGTTCATTTTGAGTGGGCACGATGCTCTTCGTTTCATTTTTAAAATTTGGCCCAACTTTTTTAACCTTTAACCTTTGTTCTGTTGAATTCGCAGGATAACAGCCTAATGTTTAAATATTGTGTTCTCTAACAAGCGCCCAGGTGGCCGGCTGGATACCCTTCGCTTGGGTGTGTGGGGGGGGGGGGGGGGGAGAAGGGTCAATTTGACCCCCTGAGATCCCAGAAACTATGAGAGCTGGAGACACCAAATTCCTGTGTTCCTAAAGATAAAATGCTTCACCTGGGTCATTTTAGGCCAGTAACCTATTCTGACATTCATGAAGCCCATGGAAGATGTATAATACGGTTCCTGTCATCAATAAATTCCAAATGAGAACCAAAAACTACCCCTTCAGAAAACCCTAGAGAAATACAAAAAATTGGTTTTGACCCTGGTCTGGCCTTCATGCCTGACCCTGGGTCAATGGACTTCGCTTATTCAATTGCTGTGTTGCTTAAGAAATTATATGAGAGATATATGGCTCTGTCTAACACTCCCTTGTTGCAACAGATTGCATGATTCCCTAGAAACTGACTTCACTGAATCCATTGCCTGACTGACGTGCCGTAGGTCAGCGACCTCACAAGATGCATTTTAATTGCTGATACTTAACGGTCTGTTATTCCATTGTCTATGGCTATGCAAAATTTGGTCCGGCTATGCCGCGCCGTTCGGAACCCATTCTGGAAAAAATCTTCGTGGGGGGGGGGGTCAAATTGACCCCGTCCTAGCTCGTGTTGAAACAGTGTTTCAAGGTTTCACAGCATCTATTACACCAACATTTTGGCAAATTAGTATGCTGCACACATTACAAAACACACAGGATGGGAAAAGCAAACTAAATGCAATGCATTACTTTCAAAGTGGTGAGCGGCGAGTGCAATGAGATTTCTCCCGCGGGAGCGGCTACTTTAAATCAAAATTGAGCTTTTCGGGGTTCCGAAAACACCGGTTTTGCCGACGAAATCGGACACATCTGATCCAACAAGTGCAAATTATGAAAAGGGGGTATGCTGGCCTTAACGCCAACGCGTGATACCAGGAGCTGAGCGACTACCTGCTAGAGTCAGCCCGAGAGCGCTCGGCTGGGAAGATGTGAGCAGCCTCTTTGGTGGAGGGGTGGTGCAAGGAAATAACAGAGAAACGGTGGAAACCAGGGACATGGTATTGAGCGTCAGCAGGATCAGATCAATCCTCCACTGAGCGTAAGCGCTATCACTCTTTCCCCACGTGTTCTCCAACCGTTACTTAAACGTCATTTCACGGTGCTTATTAACGGCTTTACACTGTTCTTACACTGGAAAACAGTGTAAGCCGAAACGCAGCTAGACTCACGCAGCTGGGTTCAGATACGTTTTTCGGCTCACGCTATTTGCTAGGCAGCAGACAGGTCGCTTCAAATCGGTCACTACGATGGGAATTCAGCAATTTTTGGTGAATCGCAACATGAGTCCGCGAAGACATTCTTGTTTCATTATTTCTGGTCCTCGACGTATAGCTACATGAACAGAATTTGCGGCCTAAGGCATCGCGTTCTGGCCGAGTTGTGCCTCATAGCGTGTCACTTTGTGGCGGCGAGTTTCTGAACGACACTGTAGTACATCCAATAGTGTATGTCTGTGCACGCATTACCGTCTATAATTCATGTGTCCTGCAAATAACGCTTGTTCAAATTATGATGGCTGTCATGTGTTAACACATGCAGCTATCGCGTGTTCTGCCTTTGCAATGAGCACGAAAAAACAACACACGGCATACATCGCCCAACAGAGATAATTTTGGTGATTCATGATCAAGCTTAAACCTTGAATTTCGATTTTACCCTTACTTCGACCTTATACATTTAAGGATTTGTTCCACATTTTTATGGGGTTTTGAGCTGAGATAGCCATCTTGAAGATCTTTAGATGCCATTCACAATCCTACCCTTCCTAAGACTTAAGCCCCTCTAAATTCTGGGCTATGCGCCCGCGAAGATGGGAAAGGTATCTCGAGGAGAGTATTTCAAAGTCACGTTGTCATTCATGACGTGACAATAACGTCATTCAAATCTTGCCATGCCATAAGCCATGCGATGACCAAGGCCAAGACAAATATAATTGTTGAGGCGCTCATATCTGGCGTTCTTGAGTGCGATTTCCACACACAACGGCCGTAAATTGGCTCCTTATCAATGTTGTGCAAGGTCCTATGACGCAATCCAATCATGACGCGGGATTTGGTATTGCAACTAAGGAGCATATTTACTAAACAGAGAATTGTGTGGTTTAGAACAGTCTTTTCCACTTAAAAAGTACACCAATGGTTATAAGTGAGCTTGCTTCTTCATATGTGATGCTTGCTTAAATATCTTTAGATGTGGAACATTTCCTTCAAAGGCAAGTGCAGAAATAAGGCCACTCCCATTGAAAGCCCCTTAAAACGGTATCACGTGACTCCCCCAGGTCCTCGAGATAAAACTTCGAAACTTAAGCATCATTCAATATGGCGGCGGCCGCCATCTCAAATTGAGAGAAATGCGCAAAGTTGCGCGAGTGGCAACCAAGCTCATTTTACTTTCCTAGCTAGGTCAAAGGCAGAGGTCGAAAAACTTCCTTACTTGACTACACCAACTGGAGCTATTCTGGGCCACTGCAAGCAGTCCAAAGAGACGCAGGAGCGTGTTGAAAAGGCTCTTTCTCCTCCCCGCAGCCATGGCCGAGCCCTCAACTCCTTGGCTACCGAGGGGACGAAACGCTACGTCAGCCCGACCGCCCAGCGCATTCCATCGTCTGTGCCTTCCCCGTGTGCCTTCCCTTCTTCCGTGCGGAAACGGTTCGACGGTCCGGTCCCCGCGCGCATTCTGTCGGCCTTGCCCTCTCCTCCTCTTGGTGGTGCTGAGGCTGTATAGGGGCAGAGGCTTGCAGGAGACAGGGCCGGAGACACTCGGGCGGAGCGGGAGCAGGCGTTGCAAGGGGCTTAGATGTGGAGCGGGCGACCTTCTATGATGTCGCACGGAATTTTCACCCGTACGAATTTTGCGTCCGGTATCATTTTTTTCGGAGGCAGTAATGCCACGATATCACGTCTTATGACGTCAATTTAAAACAAATGCTCTTTCGAAGAATAAAGGCTCATAGAAGTTTTAAACAAGCCGTAAGTGTGGAAATGAGGAAAACCCAGATATTTGTGTCACGACGTTGCACACAACTGGATGAAAACGCGTGAAATGTGGCAGTTGACAGAATAGTGTCTCCAACGACCTTTAGCTCTCGTTCAAAATGCGCCGGGTCTTGGAAACAGGCGTGCGTGCGCGCGTGAGGTGTGCGTGCCGTTACGCGGCGGGCATTGCCGGAAAGTCGGAGCGTTTGGCGGCGGGCGGCGGATTGAGAGATAGACGTCCCTGTCCACCCGAACTTGTTTGTGCGTTGACAGGGTCAGGTTTTCCTAACCTGGCATTGTGCTCATGGAAGGCTGTGCTCATTGCGCTCACGCGTGAGCCCAGGATGCCTCATCCATCACGTCAAACAGTGGATATATGGATAAAAGTGCGGATATGACAGGTATCTCTTCTGGGATATACAAAAATAGCTCGAAAGACAGACCGTCAACAATCATGGCACCAGCCGTGTTTTGTTTGAAAATAGCAGTTTTGGTGCCGGAAGATGTTGACGAACATGGGTGTCACGGACTGGCGGGTAACCCGATGTCGGAAAGGTAGGGTTGGCTTACAGCAACAATGTCCTCATATTTCCGTTGTTTGTAATGCAATTCAGCAATACCTATGTAAGGTGTTTCTGCTTATGTAATGGCATATAGAAGATAGCTTAACTCTAAAAACGCTAATCCTTAGAGCTTGTTTTCTGAAATGGAGCGAAGAGACAGGCTTTGAGCCCGAAAAGGATTCAGTCCAGCAGGCGTTTTGACCTGTTGTATAAGGATGGCAACTCGGCCATATCCACGTACCCAACCAAGTGACATCCATCTTCTTTACTACATGCGTCGTGTATGTAGCACACGTTTATGCATACCGCTTGTATGAGTGGTATCCTTACACCAAGTAGAAGACAACGAACGGCATATATCGATCAGTAGAGGTGATTTTCGTTCTTGGTGACGAATCTTTATCGTTAACCGTCGATTTCACCTCGAATTTAACCCTTAACATGAACGATAACTACCGAAATGGGCTCCGTGCCATGCAAAATTCCTATTAAAGAGTGCCACATGACCCTCCAAGTCGTCGAGAAAGAAACACTTTGAAAATGGACCAAGCTTCAAGATTGCGCCGACCGCCGTCATGGGCACTGAGAAACGCTCAAAGTGGCACAAGTTGCAAGCTAGCTAACCTGGATCTCCTAGTTCCATAGAACATACTTCCGTGAAAAAGTTCATGGCGATCGATCACACATAGGAAGTATAATGATGGTAACTCAACTGACAGAGCTGCGTGTAGAGCTATGGTAAGGGCGTGATCTGTCCTCATTTGACCCGACTTGATGGATTAAGCATACGAAACGACGAAAATGGAGGAGGAGGAGATGGAGGTTGTTATTGCTCTTTTTCCAAATGGCATGGCTGTTATTTCTGCTATTTCTGCCATCTAAAGCTATTTTTCACTGGTGCGCAATCTGGCCCATTCGTCTCATCTATGCCATTTGGCAAATAAGGCTATCCAGTTTCCCTAGGTTATGCGCCCACTTCAACATTGTCTTTCTTGGGAACACGGAATTCCACGAGAAGATAGGCATTTTGCGTCATTGAGGAGGCAAATGCCTTCACAGGGTAGATGACAAAATACGGCCTGGACATAGGCTGGTGGGAATTTTGAACGTGAATGGATGGCTCACAGTGCGACAGATATTTCATGCGCCTTCATTCGCCGGCTACTTTTCAAGAGTTAAGGCTTATCGCACCATTTTATGCGGAAACAAATTCGGAAGCTTGAAACTAAAACTGAAGGTTCTCCCTAAACAGCCGAGCCACAGAATGAAGGCCCCTTTGTCATGTTTCCCTTATTTGAGCCCTGCTCCCGTCCGCCGTCGGCGGTCACTGCAAAGGCCCGGCCCTCTCCCGTCCGTCTCCCGCATGACTGCCAACTGATCGTGCGGCTGCTTTGTTGCATATTTCTGGATCAGCATTGCCACTAGTTGGTGTGAAAAAACATGTTGGACACCTGCAGCGGTATCGTTTTCCGAATTATTTTCCTTACACTACAGAAAAAAGCCTCCGAGAAGCTGCCTGCTATAGGTATGAATCGGCCCAAGGAACATTTAATTGCCTATCATTTAACGTAGACGACCTGATCTGCTTTTGTGTGTAGGCAGGGGCGTAGCCAGAGTCTTGCTAAGGGAGAGAACAGGGCTGACAAAAGGACCTCTTATGGTGATCCCGCCCCCCAAAAAAAATTCCCCGGATATAGCTTACCTGTTAACATGGGATGCAGTTTTCATTCGTATTAACAAGGCTAACCCATGTTCGTCTTAAAGTGTTCAAGATTCAGTCAGAATTGATTACTGATAAAAACTATGTAACATGGTTTTGAAAATGCGCACTTGCAAGTCATAGCAATAACGACCTCGGTGTCCGGCGTTGCAGTCTTCATAGGCCGCGCGGCGTCGGCCTGTGGCTGTGGCACTAAGCGATGGCCAATAAAAAAAAAAACCCAAAAAGATGGCGCACGTTGAGGAAGATGGCTCGTGAACTAGGCAAATCGGCATGTATGTTTAATGTGATGCAAAAATAAGCCCAACGCAGCCTAAATCCAAAAGACGGGGGGGGGGGGCAGTTAACACTGCTGGCCCCCCACCATGAAAAGTGGGGGGGGGGGACAGACCCTCCCCTTGTTCCTACACGCGTGAACGGCAGCGGTACCGTCCCGCTAGTCATGCCGTGGACGGGAGCGGTACCGTCCCGCTAGTCATGCCGTGGACGGGAGCGGTACCGTCCCGCTAGTCATGCCGTGGAAGGCAGCGGTACCGTCCCGCTAGTCATGCCGTGGACGGGAGCGGTACCGTCCCGCTAGTCATGCTGTGGTCGGCAGCCGTACCGTCCCGCTAGTCATGCCGTGGAAGGCAGCAGTACCGTTCCGCTGGTCATGCTGTGGACGGCAGCGGTGCCGTCCCGTTAGTCATGCCGTGGAAGGCAGCGGTACCGTCCAGCTAGTCATACCGTGCTCGGCAGCGGCACCGTCCCACTAGTCATGCTGTGGAAGGCAGCGGTACCGTCCCACTAGTCATGCCGTGGAAGGCAGCGGTACCGTCCCGCTAGTCATGCCGTGGAAGGCAGCGGTACCGTCCCGCTAGTCATGCCGTGGAAGGCAGCGGTACCGTCCCGCTAGTCATGCCGTGGAAGGCAGCGGTACCGTCCCGCTAGTCATGCCGTGGACGGCAGCGGTACCGTCCCGCTAGTCATGCCGTGGAAGGCAGCGGTACCCTCCCGCCAGTCATGCTGTGGTCGGCAGGGGCGCCGACCGGTTGGCTACGCCGCTTTGTTTTTACGGCCGACGACGAACAATGCGCCTCCCGAAGGCCTGTGACTCAGCGTCACGATCATTAAGGGGGTGGGGTGGGGTGGGGGATCTAATGCCTTTTCACTGGCAGCAACGCTTGGCGCGAGGAACAGGTCGGGCTGCCAGTCTAGCCGTGCCGTGACACTGTTTTTCCACTAGTTCCAGTCGCAGCGTTGATACGCAGCCCACCTCGCACACCATGGCTAGGACATATTGATCTCCCAAATTGACTACAAGTAGCAAACGTACCTTATTATTCGTGTCACGTTACCAGCTCGTGATCTCCATCAGAAAAGGCTGTGAATCCCGTATGCCGGTCGCGCATGCGCATTGGATCAGGTGAGGATCACTGCAATCGCGATGGTTCTCAGTTCCCTTTTGTCTTAGAAGACTTGTGACCCACAGCAACTTTAACACTGAAAGCGCGGAGACATGACATGCTTGTTTTGCTGTCAGGATTTTGTTACCTGAGCTTTTCCATCGCATCAAATCTTCAGACATTTGACTCCAGATGGTGAGTGTTTGGGACGCAAGAGTGTGAAGGCATCACCCTTTGTACTGAGATGATGTATCCTTTAAGCACTACTTCATTTTCAGCATCTTCATCATCATCAAAGATAATTGTTTGGCATATTTGCGTCTCCAACCATCTCACGTCGCCAAAACAGGGCTTGCCATTTTCTGTTTCGACATTGTCACCATGCTGGTAAATTGCAAATCCAGCAGAGCTGCTCTTTCCGTGCAGTTCTTGGGTATGTCTTAGCTTTTACATTGAAGCATCACAACATTTTTTGGTGTCGCGTTTTAAGTTGATCAAATGATTTTTGCAATAAATGAATGGTGTCCAGCTTGAAACAGTCTTCGTCCCCGGCTGCCACTAAGGCGCGCGCGTAGCCCGGTCCCGTGATGTCTGCTGCGCCGCAGTCGTCCTGTGTGCCTGATACTGACGTGATGTCACATCGCTGCTCAGGCCTGCGCCCGGGACTCCAATGGCTTACGGCCCAACCGCTGCCCATTGAGATAGCAGCCTGTGGCGCGACGGATACGCACTGCAGAACAAACCTAATTCCAAACATGGGCAGCAAATAGAATCAACTGATTGACGCCAATGGAGATTTAGCGCGCAGGAACATGGCTGATTGAACAGGAACTCTCTGTGGTTAGAAGTGTAGATGTTGATGTTGTTATCCACATACAATGGATGCTTGCTCATTTCCCCGACATACAGACCATGTATGCGTAGGACGATTTCAAAGGGTGGGTGGGAGGGTAGGTGCAGGCTCAGTATGCATTTAAGGAGCTTTTGCTCGGGAGTCAAGGCCGGAAACCCGGGGCAGTGGTGGGTGGGGGGTGGGGGGGGGGGGGATGACGACTTTGTCCGCTCTAAATCCATAACCAATCGATGCAAGAATTGGATGTAAATAAATGTCCTAGGCCATAATTGCTATGCTACATTATATACCCGCTGCTGTTTTCTTCTAGGACACAAGTTTGTGGTCTGGACTCAGCCATACCAGTGTACGAAACTGTGCTCTCGACTCACCCATACCAGTGCACAAGTTGTGTTCTCGACTCAGCCATACTAATGCACAATTCTGTGTTTTCGACTCGGTCATACTTTTCTGCAAACATGCCACCCAGTTTATTAAATTAATTATGCGCCTTGCCATATTTCCACCGGAGATGCAATATTCCACGGATGGGGAAGACTTGTGTGTCCTTGTGGAAGCACCCGCATCTACAGTAAACATGCGAAAGTCTGGCCCGGGCTCAGGTTGGCGAAGATTTCAAGATCAAATCCATTGCTCACGTTTCCACGGATGTCCTAAAAATCCACGAAAGACGATTTTTATCACAAAGGAAAATAGTCACAGGATGAAAATTTTTCGTACCTTTCGTTCCAGAGCCTTACTCCCGCCGGCCATCGGCGGCCCTTACCCTGTTGCTGCCGGCCGTCGGCTGCCCCCGCCCTGGCCCGGTTGCTGCCGGCCATCGGTAGCCCCCGCCCTGGCCCGGTTGCTGCCGACCGTCGGCGGCCCCCACCCTGTTGCTGCCGGCCGTCGGCGGCCCCCACCCTGTTGCTGCCGGCCATCGGTAGCCCCCGCCCTGGCCCGGTTGCTGCCGACCGTCGGCGGCCCCCACCCTGTTGCTGCCGACCGTCGGCGCCCCCACCCTGTTGCTGCCGGCCATCGGTAGCCCCCGCCCTGGCCCGGTTGCTGCCGGCCGTCGGCGGCCCCCACCCTGTTGCTGCCGGCCGTCGGCGACCCCTACCCTGGCCCGGTTGCTGCCAGCCGTCGGCGGCCCCCACCCTGTTGCTGCCGGCCGTCGGCGGCCCCCACCCTGTTGCTGCCGGCCGTCGGCGGCCCCCGCCCTGGCCCGGTTGCTGCCAGCCGTAAGGGTTTGTTTGTAAGTTTGTCTACAAATGTTCATTATTCAGTCAAAATCGATTAATAAAAAAGCAACAAAGCCTTAAACTTGCGCGCTCGCAAATGCTAAAAGCAAAATCATCGTGTCCCGGCATTGCAGTCTCCTCAGACAGCGCGAAGTTGGCGCCGGGGCTAACAACACTGAGCGGTTTCCAACGGGCAGACGAAAATGATAGTGCATCTGGAAGGAGCACTTATCGGCCATCGGCGGCCCCCGTACTGGAAGAGTACTTATCAATGCTTTACGACATCAACTTGCGCGATTAGAAGGTAGTCCGAACGTATACTTCACCTGTCTCACCTGTTCACCAGACATTCACTTCCTCTTGTCCAATGTGACCGGATTGATCCGATTTTGAATGCAGGAAGAAGGTGCATACCTTTCTTGAATTTACGTACATCTGTTGTAAGTTTTTGGCAAGACACGGCATTTTAGAATAGAGGTGGGCGTTTCATGTAGTGTTTTCATGTTACGTGTAACCTTCCTAAGATTTCCATACTGCAATTCCGCTGAACATTTATGTCGTTATTTTAAATATCGTCGAGGCTGCCGGCATTTCTGTTGTCGCCATTATTGCGCTCTTTAACCCAACAGCTACAAATCATTTTTAGGCATGAAACGCAACAGGAGCATACACGTTTCAAATACCAGCTAACTAAACCGCGCATCGAACGCTTGATCTTGCCGTTCCGTGTTTCATGTTCATTTCAATTAAATGATCCATATCCTGCGTTAAACTTTCGATTGTTAGGATGCAATTGTTCGACTATAACTGAATCTCGTCATGCGTCGATCGTGTGGTTCTCAGTCGTTTCAAGTTCGAGATTCGGTACTTCATCATTGGAGTGTATATTAGCCCATGTATTTATGTCTCCGTTGGAAACCAACGGAAGCCTAAACATATGACGACATAAATGTATAGCCACAGTCATGCCCCGTCAGTCCAGACGACCGACCCCAGCACATGACAGGTATCTGGGTTTGAGTGCCGGAGGCGGCGAATCGCATACCCCGGCAGATGTCAGTTTGCGGGAGGCGGGCGGGTCTCCACGGATATACCGTGAGACCGTGTCAAAGCTTTGGATGGCTCAGAAGGTTCCTCGGACAGGTGCGGACAGAACTATACGTCCAGCTGGGAGGAAAGGTAGTCTCAGACGGTTGTAAACTGCTCGGATGAAACGAAAAATATAGGACAAAATTATGGATAAAGTTTGAAAACGAAAACTACAAGTATTCACTTCGAAAAGCACTCATGTATATTCTGTGGCTATATACAGGTGTCACTCAAATACAATAATGGAAGGACAGCAAGCTTCTTCAAAATGCTGGCGAGTGTGTGACCAAGAGACTCTACCGTTTATCTCAGTCCACTTGCTGACACAGGGCGCTGAATCGTGACGCTAAGATAAGCAGACTGCACACGCTGCGTGGCACTTGCAGCGCATGGTGCTACACTGTTCTGCTCTGCTCCAAACGCACGCCTAATGAAAACACGCGTCCCTGAAACGAAAACTTTTTACGACATACCCCCAGCAGACTCATGGCTTTCTGGTCATCTTTGTTGGCCGCGATCGCTGTCGGTAACTGTTCGGTCGTGTTGGCACTTTCCTGAGGACATATTCTGAATGCAGCGTGCGTTTAGAACGGCTGAGAATCTTGTGGCCGACGCATGACGAGTAAGTGCAGCTTACTCGGTCCTGTAAGCTGAAAACACAATGAGCAATAGACAATGATTATTCTTCAATCGACAATAATCATAAATGGCCACACAACATAAGATATACTCGGTTTGGTCAGGGTTGTCTTGAAACGTCGTCCAATGCTCGTCTGGAGATTCATAAAATGCCTACAAATCATACACATGATTATGATCATGAAGTGCATCCGTTTTATGACACACCTAGGTTTGGCCTTAAACGCTGGACGACTCAAAACAATTACGACACATCCATCTAAAATTGAATTATATCCGTCAGGCAAATGGTAGGATGGAAGTATGCACGAAAAACGCTTGCGACTTCGTGGACATTTCAAATAACGCTTAAAGTTTTCAACCAGCGTATTGATGCGTGTTGTGCATGGTTTACTTTTCGTAATTTACGAAGGCTGCCTGAGACACCGACCATTACATGAGATGTCTTGCCTTCTTCTGAAATTCCAGACTACGAAAAACACTTATGACACATCTATCATGAGCATCAGGACCTTTTCCTGAAGACAACGCAAACGGGCTGGCGGAAGAACCACGGCCACCAACGGAGAGAACGCGGCTTCGGATTGTTTATACTGGAGTGTGCTGGACTTTGTAGGTGAGAATTGGTCTATTCGCCCTGCTTGGTAGCAGATGAAACTGACATTTACAATATGAATCAATGCTGTCCGGTGAGCACTAAGGGAGGTGGCTGGTGGACTGAGTAGATCGGTTTGGATATTGTAGGGAATACAAAAGTAAGCTAAACATAGATCAATTCTGGAAAAAAACATATGACAAGGTGAGCAGTTAGCATTGCTGGCGCATCCACTTTAAAGCAGGGTTGGCAATGACCCGTTTTTGGAAAAAAACTGCTATTTTTGCAAAGCTTCTTTAGAAGCCTTCTAACTTTGGATATATTCCTATAACACCTTTCCCACAAAAGGTTTCACTCACAGATCTGGTTGAGCTGTGGAGATTGGCCATTGGCCATGAGAGATGCGTAGCTCTCTCATGCATCACGTTCCTCATCAGCCAGGTGCTCATGGCCAAGCTCAGTTATAATATTTCCATACATTTGAGAAAAAAACACCGCTGTGTTGACTCATGGCATGGCAGCTATTCATGTATTCAATGATGCACACTGTTGATCGAATCCCCTTTGTCTCCAATTCCGTCCTGTCCTTCACGCCAGGCAGTCTCAGCGGTCTCAGGTTCGAAGAGCAGCCCAGTCTTTGTTCGCGTATTGTCCGCGGCTGTGTCGCGGGCGGCGCCTCGTGACCCGTACGCCCCGTTAGAGCCGCACTAGCCGTACGTCACTCCCCCCTCGGTCAGCGGGCGGCGGACTCACCCCCGCCGCCGCGCCGGCCCGTGTGAACCCACACGCGCCCGCTCGGTGTACCTGAACGCCGCGGCTGGTGAGCTGGCGGGCGGCGTCGGTGAGGTAAGGCCCGCGGTGGCTCGCGGTGGCCCGCGGCCGGCCGCCCCTGGCGGCGGATGTTTGTTGCCAGACACGCCGCTGTCGGAGGCGGGCCGCTCGTCTTTCCGTGCCAAAACCGTGACGAAAAAGCTGCGTAAACAGGAGGGACACGGACGGTGCCCTGCCGTAGTTGGCTGTCGCCGGGGCCTTCGCTGGCAGAGAGCTCAGCTGGCGCCCGCGAGAGGAGGACGCCCTGGAACCGGCGCCGAGCCCGGTACGTAGTGCATGACAGCCCCAGCTCTGACCTTCCAGCTGACCTCCCAGCTCTGACCCTCACGCGGCTGCACGAATACAAATGTGTCAGAGCAAACGACGCTTCGGTGCCAAGCAGTTTACCAATGCCGTGTCCACGGTGCGGGTGACTGGGATCTGAGAATGCCTGGTCGCAGCCGTCTGGTGGTCGCGCCAACTTGAGCTGGCCCGGCTGGATGGTTGGTGGTGGATTACGGAGATACAGTCTTGCCGCCTGCAGCCGGCCACTGCTGGGGCGCGAGGAGCCAGACATCGAGGAGCGAGGCGAGGAGCACCTGGTCCAGACGCCGATCCCCCGGCGCTGGCTGCTCTCACTGCTGGGGCGCGAAGAGCCAGACATCGCTCCTGCTCCAGACGGCAACCCCCCGGCGCTGGCTGCTCTCATTGCTGGGGCGCCAGGAGCCAGATATCGAGGAGCGAGGTGAGGAGCTCCTGGTCCAGGCGCCGACCACCTGGCGCTGGCTGCTCTCACTGCTGGGGCGCGAGGAGTCAGACATCGAGGAGCGAGGCGAGGAGCTCCTGGTCCAGACGCCGACCCCCCGGCGCTGGCTGCTCTCACTGCTGGGGCGCGAAGAGCCAGACATCGCTCCTGGTCCAGGCGGCGACCCCCCGGCGCTGGCTGCTCTCACTGCTGGGGAACGAAGAGGTAGACATCGAGGAGCGAGGCGAGGAGCTCCTGGTCCAGGCGCCGATTCCCCGGCACTGGCTGCCCTCACGGTTGCGTGCGTGGCCGGCCCATCCGGAGATTTGCCAGCGTTTTTGTGCGGCGTCCGGTGGGAAGCTCACAACTCAGGGCGTTGTATACACCTGCGCCGACACCGAAGCCACACAGCAGACACGCCGGATGGGCTACCACTGGCGCACCCTGGAAGCAGCGGCTCCAAGTCGGTGAAGCACGTTGAATGCTCGTACATACGGCAGACCCACGCGCCGCTCGCAGGTCGCTCATCGGGACACTGGCGTTTTGTGCGTTCACAGAACGTCCCACGGCGCCCGTGCTTGCCCCTCGGACGCCAAACATTAATCCCGTTTAGCGGCCGGCCGAACCGCTATTGAGCTGTCGGGCCCCGTAACAAACGGCACCCCCGCCCGAGACTAGTCCGCCCGCCCCGCTCTTCGCAATGAGGCCTCTCGCGACCGCTCGGTGGGAGTGCCCCGGGGCGAGCCCGGCGTGGGGAGAGCCTCTCCGAGCGAGCCCGGTGCCGACGCCACGTCCCACGGCCCGCTTCAAGTCGACCCGGGCCGGTCCGGATGCTGGAAGGCGAGCGCAGCTGATTTCCATGTGAAAGGCCGGTGCGCGTGGATCTGTATCCCGCCGAGTTTCTTAGGGCACTGCGAGCCGCCCGCGGTGAGGTGCTGCCCCCTCTCCGATCGGACGATCGCCGCCGAGCGGACGCTGCTGCACGCCATATTCACCAGCCACTCTGTGCTGGACAAAATTAACACGAAAAATGAAGATGGGTACTTGCGATTTATAAACCGGTAATCGGTTTGCCGGCGGTTCGAACGATTTGATTCAGTGACGTTGGGGCTGGAGTTCTCGTATATGAGTTCTGGAGTATGCGTCGTTGAGCATACATTTCAAGACACTGTCTGCCCATATTCCCAGAATCTCTGATCCCAGCCATCTTTCATTCGATTGGGAAAGTGAGGAAGCGCTCTATCCTGCAGGGTCATGGATCAGGGGGACCGGTCCGGCACAGAGCCCTCCCCCCCCCCCCCCCCACTCCTCCCACGCGGACGTGACCGACCGTTGACCCCGCGCTGCAGCCGGACAGACGGACGCCATGACTCCCTGATCCCTTAATCCGCCAACGTGTTTCTGGAATAGATTTCCGCAAGGCAAGACTCAGTGGCGGCGTTGCCGGGGAACACGTACGGTTTCGGCCGAGGAGACATCTATAAAAGTTTCCAGAGCTTTAAAAAACACTGGATTATAGAAACCACAGACAGCCAGAGGTGTCATCTTTTATTCTTCGAAGATGGTGAGGGGTGGAGGTGGAAGAGTTGAGCCCCATTTCCACGCTCACTCGGGTCATTCAACGAACCCCTGAGCCCCTCAATGCACATGGGCAGAAAGGAGATCTGACACGTAGGAGCGCGCACTCAGAACAAGACGGCTCAGAACAAGTCCGTCTTTCTTCTAGTTCCCGGCTTTCACACGGGCGGCGTGTGTTGCGTGTCGGGCGTGTCGGTCGTGTCGTGCGTGGACACGCCTTTGTGTCTACACAAACTCACGAGCGTCGAGCTCAGAAACAAGAAGGTTTGAAGTCTTAGATGAGACACACCACACACACACACGCACACACACACACACACACACACACACACACACACACACATATATATATATATATATATATATATATATATATATATATATATATATATATATACATGGCAATCAGCTTTCTTGTAACTATTGGTTTCCTTTTAAGCGTAGGAGACTGCTCTGGGCGAAAAACATTCCGCTATATTATGCAAATTTTCTTCAATCTGTCATCTAGATAAAGGAACATTGCTAGCGTTATTCCTTGTAGAATAACCGAGGAAAAACAGGGACTAATGCCTTGATGTTTTAGCTACATGCTTTTATCGAAACTTCCTTCGATAAAGATGATTGACGACAAAGGCATGTAGCTCGTATATCAATACACCCATATTTCCTTTTTCCTGCTTATTCTGCGAGAAAAAAGGCTAACGGTAACCTTAGCTATATGTATGATGCTCTTTGTAAATGCACTTAGCGACTTTTGTCAAAACGTCATGAAACGTCTTTATGACGTCAGTGACGCTATAAGACCGGTCGTGTCAAAATTACCACTGCAGCGGACGGGCAAGCTCACTTGTACTTCAACTTGCCGAGAGGTGGGTTGTTTGCTGACGCGTGCTTGCTGGACCCAGATTCCGTTATATGCTCGTGTTTCAGCTTGTGATGCTCTTGATAAAGGACGGGGACAGAGACGAAAACACCGACACGGACAGTGACAGACGATGAATAAAGACAAAGAGACGGGTCTATATTTTCTCTCCCTTTTCTCCCTCTCTTCTTTTTCTGACCCTTCGCGTCTTCCCGTGCCCGTTTGTTTTAATTTTTGCCAGTCAATGTTGCTTTTCTTCATGAAGCCTTTTTCACAGATGGATTCATTCGATTCCCAGACCACCAGCTCCCAGAGCACCCAGCCACAGCTCTCGTGGTGACGGCGCCTCGCTTGAACACCCGACAGACTGGGGGCTGCGCTCCTCCCTTCCGTACCCTCAGCCTTTGCGTCTGTTCCGGACACTGTTCAAGCGCACTTTGCAGCAGGTCAGCCTGCTTTCCTCCTCAGCCAACTTCAGCCTCAATCAGACCTCTTCAGGTCTGAGCTAAGCTATCGCCTGTCATTCTCTGCACGGAAACTCCGAGCTTCGAGCGATGCGTGGCTAACATGGCCGCTGAAAATCACGGGCGTTTTGTTTGACCCGACGATCCCATTTCGCGCACAAAGTGGAGCCCAGCGGCACACGGTGAACACCGCCGTGTCACGCGAGGCGCGGCCGATGTCTGATGCTTCGGACGCCGCTGCAGGCGTTGTCCCGCGTCCATGACCCGTTTTATCACGATAGAAATCCTGCTGCTGTGCTGTAGGGCCCACAGCTATGCTGTCGTGCCCACGTCAGGGACCCGTAGTGACGCCCTCCTGGCGCGTATTGCTTTTCGCAAGAACTTTTTGTAGTGACCTTACGGTAGCCACAGCTCCTCGTTCATACCATAGTTTCCGGCTTCTAAATATTAGCCGCGCTGGTCAGTGATGACAAGTTTTCCAATAAAAATTAATAAAAAAGCCAGCCTGAAATTTGTTAGCTGCCACGGGTCTGGAGACGTCGCTTAGCTCAGGGGATCGGCCAGCAATTATCGGGCACCACGCTGGGGCAACCTTCCCAGCCATACCGGCCAGGTTGGCTTTCTCAACCAGCACGGACCCTCCTGTACGACGTACGATCGAATAGATGTTTTAGGCTCACACACACAGCGGCATCAGAACCGTCAATGTTCCGCGGCAAGAAACTAATTCTGGCCCTGGAAAAAAAAGACCCAGGTACAGGGTGTTCTCTGGCCGTTCGCGTATGATCGATGGTTTAGATATCTCGTAAAAAGATCCTTTGCATTATGGATGGTTCGGAGGCCACAACTCATCTGTGGTAACGGTCTTCCCAAGGTGGCCGTTCAGATTAAGTCTTAGCCGTGAACGAAGGAGGGAAACGGGCTCGCCTCCAATCTGCATCTGTGTAGAAAGCGCCTTGGCATCGGTAACGTTTAAGTGATGTCGGCAATGATTGCTTATCAACTTTCAACTTTATGATATCGGAGCAAGCATCGGTGCTGTATTGTGATCTCAAATTTAATGCCGATTATCGGTACACCAGAAACGGTGCCACTCCCAAAAGCGATTGAAGGGCCTCAAAAGCATGGGCCTAGGAACAGGGGGTACCGGGGGGGGGGCATGCCCTCCCCCCCACTTTTCAAGGTGGGCAGCAATGTTAACTGCCCCCCCCCCACACACACTTTTCAGAGTGAGGTTTCATTTGGCTTACTTTGCACTGCATTAAACATGCGTGTCGACTGGCCTAGTTCACCAGCTATCTCCCTTAAGATGCGTCATCTTTTTCGTTTGCTCATTGGCAATCACCTAGTGTTACAACCGCAAGGCCGACGCCGCACGTGCCGGAGACTGCAACGCCGGTCGTCGAGGCCATTATTGCTATGACTTGCAAGCACGCATGTTCAACACCATATTATGTAGTTCTCTTATCAGTTATCAGCTCTGATAGGATCTAAAGCATGATAGGACGAAAATGGACTAGCCATCTTAATACAAATTATGAATCCCATTTCATCTGCAATCTACAGTCAGGGAAAACTCAATATCTCTGGAGAACATAGAAAAAAAACATGGAACTGGAGTCTATGTAAAAATTATCGGGCCGCCTGCGGTGATCAGGGATGTTGTTGCGTCAATGAGGGTCCCTGTGCTGATCCGGAGCTAACTGCGCGGATCAGAAGGCCTCCCGTGTCAGGGATGGGAACAATGTGATATGATATGTCCTTTTAATGACCTCCGAATCGACCAGGAGACCCCGCCCCCGTGCCACCAGAATGATAGCCAGAAGACACTTCGCGATGGGACAGAATGGCCATTCAGCCCTTGACCGGAAACTGTAATGTACCCCTGGTGTTCTACTCAAGAGGCCCCTTGCCCGGAAGGGAATAAGGGGTCTTATTATTGTTGAGTGGAGTGGGTTCTCATTATTGTTGAAAAGCACGGGTCGAAATGAATTTGAAAGAAACGAGTAAGGTCATGCCATGCTTACCTGCAAGCGTTCATTTCTTTCAGAATGTCTTATTGAAACAAATTACATCAAAAGGCTTGAACATATCCGCCCGCAACCTCGAGAGCAAGGACAAGGATGGGTCTGGGTTGCAGCTTCCGTAAAACTGAAAAGCTTCGGCCTCTGCAAGTGCCACCAGACGGCGGGCGCTGTCTTAATCTGTCTTCTGGACAGATAAATAGCTGCGGAAACACGAAAAACAGAGATTTTACCTTCACTCTTCCAGCTCAACCGCCAAATTCCAGCCCCACATCGCGGTGGTTTAGCGGCCAATCCGTTTTTTTCATCAATCTAATAATTTCACACGTGAAATAAGCCCTCCGATTGCCTTCTAAGCACAATATCTGATGTCATGAAGCATCCAAGGATACTTTTTCAGAAGCGTCGCCATTTTCGTCCATCCGTTGGCCGCAACTTAATATTAGCTTGCTAGGCCAACGCTGGGCGGCCTACGGAGACTGCAACGCCTGTGGTCGAGGGTTGTGTTTCTGAATTTTTCGAGTGGGCATGCTCAGAGTTTCGCCACATGACTTGTATGACTAGTTGATTTAAGCGTTTAAAGGTTATCATTTTAGAAGTGTAATCATTTTTGTCCACCGGTGGACCACAACTAAATGTTAGCTACTGGGCTAACGCTAAGCCGACTACGGAGACTGCAACGCCTGGTGACTAGGTTTTGTTGCTAAGATTTACAAGCGAGCATGTTAAAAACACGTCACATGAGTTGCATCGCTTATCGGTTCTGACTGAATGGTGAACATTTTCGTACAAACATGGCTTGGCCACGTTGATACACATTGTTAACCATTCGGTTTGCAATCAAATTTTCGTCTTCAAATTTGGATAAAACATATCGATCTACAATCTATCTTCACGATATCCTCAATGTCTGCAGAAACCCAGATAAAGAATTGGAAAAGCTTTTGAATTCTATCGGTTTTAGAAAGAGTCAGTTAACCATTGTAAATTAAGAGCGCCGGTGATTTCTTCCATGCAGTCGTTCAACGCCTGATTTCTACAGCTTACTGACCTAAAAATGCAAATAGAATTGAGCTCACGGTAGCTCCTCGTTTCTGTTCTGGTTACCAGTTAAAAATAACAATAAAACGGGGAAAATCGTGTCACTTGTTAACAAGTAAGCCATACCCGGGGACTTTTTTTTTGGGGGGGGGGGCACCATAAGATGGGCTTTTGTCAACCCTGTGTTCCCCTTGGCAAGGCTCTGGCTACGCCCCTGCCTACACACAAAAGCAGATCAAGTCGCGTACGTGGGCAATGAAATGTCCGTTGGGCCAATCCATACTTAAAGCAGACAGCTTCCTGGAGGTTTTTTCTGTGGTGGGATATGATATAAGGGAAGATAATTGATCTGATGAATCAGATGAGATCTGATATAAGGGAAGATAATTCGGGGAAAAATACTGTTGCAGGTGTCCAACACATGTTTCATACACCATGTAGAAGTAACGCCGATCCAAAAGTATGCAACAAAGTAGCCACACGATCAGCTCGCAGTCAGTCATGCGGGAAACATCCAGGCCAGGGCAGTGACCACCGACGGCGGACAGGAGCAGGGCCCAGATAAGGAACATGTGACAGATGGGCCTTATTACGTGGCTTGATTCTTAACAGAGAACCTCTAGTTTTATGGATTTTCTAACATTGTTTCTAGCACTTTCAAGCTCCCGAATTTGTTTCCGCCTAAAATGCTGCGACAAGTCTTACTTCTTGAAAAGCAGCTAGCGAAATGAAGGCGCATGAAAACCTGGCGCACTGTGAGCCATCGACCCACTTCCAAAATTCTCACCAGCCTATATCCATGCCGCAATTTGGCATCTACACTGTGGAGGCAAATGTTTACCTAACGACCCAAAATACCTACCCGCTCGTGGAATTTCGTCTCCCCAGGAAAGACAATGCTAAAATGGAGGAATAATCTAGGGAAGCTGGATAGCCTTATTTGCCAAATGACAGATGAGTCGAATAGGCAAGATTGTGCACCAGTGTGTTGACATTTGACATAGACATAGACATAGACATAGACATAGACAATAGACAAGATTATGCACCACCCTAGATGCATAGCCAGCATAGCAGCCATGACATTTGAATAAAGAGCGATAACAATTATCATCCCTACCCCCTCCCTTCCCGGTCATCGGGCCCGCCTTCCAGAAAAAAAGTTCCTGAAGTGCATCCCGAGCTTGCCCCCCACTTTTTGAAACGTTCCTACGCCTATGCCCAAAAGTAAGTTTGGAAATGATGAAGTCATGGGTATCATGCATTACTATCATCGTCATGCATTACCATAGGTCCGGTGTTCAAATTTAAAGAAGGATTGCCTATCATTTCCACTGAAGGTATCGAGAGCACACGCATTATAAGTGTGTAAATTGCCACCATTATTTTGCCTAGATGGGATATGTTTTAGTCATAGTCATAGTCTGTGAACGGGGAATATTTCCACTGAAAGTATCGAGAGCATAGGGACTATAAATTTGTAAGTCGCCGGCCATCATGTTGTATAGAAAAGGATAGAGTTTATTCATAGTCACAGTTAGTCATAGTCATTGCTATTGTAATGAAACAACTATCTGCGCTAGCCACTCACCAGATGTCGCCAACATTTGATAGATGAATTGACGCATGCTGCAACCATCTGGCGCATTTGCATCAGCCGTATTTAGCTCATTGACTATTTTGATATCAGCAGATGGCGCATTTGCATCAGCCGTATTTAACTCATTGACTATTTTGACATCAGCAATACCAACGAGCCATGGCACAAAGGCAGAGCGGAAAGCCACAAACGCTGCGAGAGTGTTCGGTCTTTTTTCTTTTAAGCATTGGTTTGTACTTAATGACCCTGCTTATGACATCACACCTTCGCTGATTATATTAAATGCAAGCAGCCAAAATCAGAACAAAAATCAGGGCGTAGAACGGTGTAAAATGAATGGTTTTATGCAAGAACTGAGGCGACTCAATAGCATCGCTGATGTACTAATCATCAGGGCCTCAACAATAATATAGTTACATAATCAATATTCCGGGCTATCGTCCTCAACAGGCACTTTAGCAGGTGCATAATCTTTCGTTCGGTAAGTTCAGTTAGTTTTTCTGGTCGTAGTCAGGTGTTATTGAGTCCTGAATAATTGATGATGTCGAACAGTCAAACATAAAAAGGATCATGACACGAAACATCTCCCTGGACTTACTCCAGCAATTCCAAGACGTAATTCATACTGTCATTGCGGCGAATATTTGAGGGGACCTTTTCCAAGTGATTACAAGTGTTGTGAGTAGGTAAGCTGTCGCCAGAATGTCCTTTCCCAAGACGGACTGACGGGACCGGGATCACTTGACCTTAACTGCGGGATCCGGTGACTTGTGAGACGCCAGCTGCAGCGGTGAGCGCAGGAGGCTGTGAGGTCAGCTGCAGCGGTGAGCGAGGGAGGCGGTGACACGTCAGCTGCAGCGGTGAGCGAGGGAGGCAGTGACGCCAGCTGCAGCGGTGAGCACGGGAGGCTGTGACGTTAGCTGCAGCGGTGAGCGAGGGAGGCGGTGAGCGAGGAAGGCCGTGACACGTCAGCTGCAGCGGTGAGTTTAGGAGACAGTGACTTCAGCTGCGGCGGTGAGCAAGGGAGGCGTTGCCTCGGCCGCCGGTCATCGGATGCGCCGGTGACCACGATTGACCTCGGTCAGGTCAGCCAGCCCAGCGGCAGGCACATCAGGACGGCTCTGGGACATCAGCGGCCGGGCCCGATTTGCGACCCGTCCGGTCACACCCGCGGCCAACAGCAAAACCACTCCAACCGCAATGGCACACGGCAGGAGCCGCGCGGCACACGTACGGTCAGTATACTAAACGTTAAGCGTGGCCCTGTCGGCCACAATGCTCGATACATATTCATGTTTGGTTGCCGAGCCACCATATTTGGAGCACCCTGCAGTGGAACATAACTGAAGCACGCCACATGGGAAGTAAACACACCACATTTATGATAATATGCTCGATGGCCTTGTAGTTTCTGTTCGCGAACGCCAAGGATATCACGTCATTCCACCTGCTCGTCCGATGTGTTATGTACAGCTATTTTGCGCTCTGAAGAATATCTTGAACCTGGTCTCCGTTGAGATCAACACATGCAATATTTCAAAATGCAAAACCTCCCAAACGCGCTTCGAGTTTCATGCTTCTGGTACAGTTCCCGGTGGCCGCGCCACCACAACGCGACGGACCACGCCAAGGCTTGATGCGTGACCGAAGCGCCACATACCGCGGCCAAAATAATCCGTCAGAGCGGCATTCACGGCTCACACGTCACGGGCAGAGACGGCTACATCGTGGAAGGCGGATCGTGCGAGCACCGGTGCACAGTAACTCCAAGGTATATGTGGCTTCCGCTATGGCAAGCAAAGCCCTCCGTGTTCCTTGGCTCAATACAATCCGCTGACTTAGCGGACCAAGTTACAGCAGACCAACATTCATGGATGTTGCGTCACAAAGAGTCGACAACTGCACCCAAAACACCATTCACAGCTGACCGGCCTCGGGGCGTGAGCGTACGGGCGGCGTGAACCGAGCCGCTGCGTCCGGCGCCGGCGCGGACAGCGGTGCCACCGTTCCATGAGGGTAGGTGTCGCGTCCGCGTCGTCGGACAGCGCCGCCGGACGGATGGTACAGCCAGCCGCCCGGCCGATGAAGTCACCGGACCGGTTTGTCTGCAGAGTCCGGCTGGGGCTTGCTGGAGCCATGCCAGCAGCGGCAGGGGTCGCCGGACACCGGGCGTTTTCAATGTTTCGGGCGACAAAGGCGCTCGGCACCTGCAGCTTGTAAACACCACCCGCAATCTGCCTTCAAGCATGTTGGAACGTTGAGTGTATGCAACGCCAGTCTGCCGGGCTGAGCGCGCGATGCACTTGCTCAGCAAATCCCCAATAGGAAACGCCATTACACACGACATGGCCACGGATATGTGAACAGTACCAGGCAGGAGCAGATAGCTTCGCTCCATCTCTTGGTTCGATCGCATTCTCAAACGTTTCGAAGGAGAGCTGACAGCGTGTCGTCCGAGCTGACGGCCGTGGCCGGCCGGGTCGCCGAGCTGCAGCGGGGCCGGACCTCGAGGTGCCAGGGCACGCCGGGGGCATGCGTCACCCAGCCGCCGAGGGGGCGCGATCAGAGACGTGACTCACCTGACCTCGGCGAGGGCACCGCTGGACAGCCAGATAGTGCAGCAGTCAGGGCGTCAGGGGGCCAGCCCGGGCCGCTTGGGGAGCAGCACCGGCCTGCTGTTTCAGCAGGTCAGCTGTTCCGCCCTCAGCTGTGATTGTTCGCTCGAGCGCGCTGTGCGTGACTGCGGACTGTGGCACAGCGGTAGGTTTGTGAGGTCAGCTCAGGACAACCAAAGCATGATAAGGTTAAAATCACGCCCAAGGCGCACACTAGATAACCGGGACTCAAGAAGGTCCCGGACATCTGCTCTTAAGATAAACCTTCGGCACTGGTGTTCAGTATGACAGCATGTCTAGTCGAGATGCCCGAGATCATTGTCATCGTCGCTGGTTAATTCCCGGTCGTATTCACACGCTCAATCAGTGTCAACTACTGGCATATTATTCACAACCAGATGCCGGTACCAGCGCCATCTAAGGGGTGCCCGCCCTCGTGACATCTCGAGTGAAAAACAGTCCACCAAGCTGCAGCCAGTTGCAGCGTGTGTTGTGAGCCTTCCTACAATACAAGTGAGCTTAGAATGGTCAAAACACCTGGTGCACCACCAACGCCGACGCACAGACGTGCGTGTGGCAGGTTGTGGTGCGGCAAAGGCGTTTGACGGCGTGACACGGCACCGAGCTCGTCGTCACCGACACCCGGCCGGAAGAGCTGACGGGCGGACAACAGCCCCGGCGGCTGGCGGCGGACCGGAGGACCAGGCGTCCAACAGCCCCGGCGGCTGGCGGCGGACCGGAGGACCAGGCGTCCAACAGCCCGCAGGACGCCAGGCGGGGCTCTGAGCTCCGGAGCAGCTGCCTGCGATCCCACCGCCGAGCTAGGCTGACGGCCGACGGCTCAGGGAGCTGGACGGGCATCGCGCCCGCCGGCCGTCTGCTCCCATTCCCCGTCGACGGACCTCCCCTCGAAATCCGGTAACGCTAGGGCGTTGTCCACTAGCGGATTCTGATGAGGTTGTCGCGTCCAGGTTTAGTAATAATATGGGCCTTGTAAACGGGCCAGGCCTCCGAACCAAGCTCACTGTGGCGAGGCGGTCACTGTTCGGGCACGAGCCTGGCGCCTCGCTTCCGATAGAGACGCGGCGGCGGCCGCGGGCGCCAGCGGAGCGGAACTCGAGCACGCGGTATGGCCGGCCGGCCGTGGCGCCGCCCGCGGCCCCGTCCGGCTCCGGATCGGGCCCGCTTTCCGCCCGCCATCAGCACCTGGCCGGCGGGCTCCGGCCGGCCAGGCGCGCCGCCAGGCAGCACACCTGGGGGGCGTCGCCGACACAGCCCGGGCCGCCGCGCGCCACCGCCCAATGGCGGCGCGCGGCGGTCCGGTCCGGCTGAGCTGCGCCAGGGGCGTGCCCAGCGTGCGCCACGACGGCGGTTGCTGGCTCCGCCCGTGCGGCTGGCGTCCGGGCTCGGTCGGCGTACGGGCCGACTGCTAGTCTGCCGGTGGTAGCGGCCGGCCGGGAGGCGGACGATGGGAGACAGCCGCCCGGCCAGGCCTCGCTCCGACAGGCGAGCGGCGCGCTGGACACACGAGCTGTGAGCGGCGCAGTGACGTGCCAGGTGGCACGTGTGAGTGAGCAGTGCGCCCCACGCCGCCTGCCAGTCCACGGGGAAAGACAGCGCGACGTGCTCGCCCAGCTTCCCGGCCTGGGGTAAGTAAAGTGGTGAAGCAGGTGAAAAGGGGAGCGTCAGACGCGCAAGCGTCGCTGAAATTGAGCATTGGGCGTGAAATGGCCTGCTTGCCAGTCCACGCGCACAGGCTGGAGTTCGCTCCCCGTTCCAACACTTCAGTGAGGGAGCTCGCTCGTGGGTGCGCTTGCCACGAGGTTTGCTTTGTTGATCATCTCGTGGCATAGCACCTGTTGGTCTTGCAAAGATCGGTGTTAGGGCTGCGTCCAATATGCTCCCCCGACTGTTTGTTTTCGACTTCCAACATTTTTTAACAGTTAAAATGGTGCTTTGGTGTAGCAAAATACCGTTGGTAAGGTTTGCGAACAAAACAGTTTTGCATGACAGCTTCCAGCTATAAAGAGCACCACATCCCATTGTTGAAACCGTGCGCGGAAAATTAACCTACACGTAGTCCAGAGGCTTTCACGGGTTACATTCACCTGATCCAATCCTCCCTCTGCTCATGGGGCAGTGACAATACCTACGTGCTAACCCTTATGAGTTGTTCCCACCTTTCATCCAGCCGTTGTTAATTTTTCCCGCTTGCACCCAAGCTTACTCTTATGGCGATGACTGCACAAGATGTGCAATTGAAGCTATTCTATCAATCACTCAAACAAGTGCGAGCAGTAACATTGTGAAACCTTTTTAAAATATCAGCCCTACGTTTCGTAGACGTCTTGCCCATACCCGAATTTTTACCAATACCAATCGTAATTTTCCGAACATATATGCCCAGCTCAATGCGCCGCGCAATCCGGCGGGATACCTGCGGACCTAGCCAGCCCGTTAGGGCTTCCAACAGCAGTCCATCTCACCTGCTGATAGAGGCTATCGCCTGTTGGCAGTTGTATTTCTCTGCCGAGGAGCCTTCACACCTAACGCCCACCAGACCAAAACCCTTTTCCGGCCGCCAGCCAGCAACACGCGACCAGGAGTGTCCCTGCCTCGATGTTACCCAGTAGCAGGCATAATGAAGCCTCAGAAATAAGTATAGTAGTAATATTGGCACAAAAACGGTGCAGTTGACGCGACCTCAAAACTAAAAAGTGATAACCTCAAAACTGACTAAGTGATCATAATAATTACATCACGCATAACGCATAATGACAACAACCATAAAGACAAACCGTCAAGCTACCTACGTAGGGGTAAAAGTAGCAAAATATTGCTGGGTATAAGACAAAAAAGTAGTAGTGGGCAAAAATACAGCATAACTGTCCGCTACTGTCCCTAAGTCAATACCTCACTCACCTCGATATTAGTGCACATCATGCAGCAACATATCATATAATATATTTCATGTAATGGCAAATCCATGCCGTCTGAGAAGAGACCTGTTCAGCGGCGCAGCAGCTCATGCAGTCCTGTTCAGGGGATCAGAGGTCATCGATCCGCGGTCCGGCCGCCCACCAGGCTCAGTAAGCTGGCTGCCAGCTTGGTCAGGCAAGCTGACATCTGCCTGTCAGCTAAGTCGATAAAGTCCGTGCAGCGATGGCTGGTGTTTCGGCGTGAGTACACATCGACCGCGAATGGTGACAAGACCTGCCGGGCTGGAGGACCGGAGGTCAGGGAGCTCAGACGTCCAGCGGTTTTCCCGGGCCTTGTTCTGGCGCCGTCACACGCACCATCGTACAATGGCGTACAACCTGTTTCACCACCAAGTTTGCTACTTGTATCAGTAGCTGCCAACCGCCTTCAACGGCATTTTGATGCCCAGGACAGGGTGCTTTGTCGTGTTCATTACTCGTTGTCTATACCTTTTGACTCATTCGGTTCGGCTGGTAGAGACGGATACGCGATGCACTTGAAGTAGAGACGGACACGCGATGCACTTGAAGTAGAGACGGATATGCGATGCACTTGAAGTAGAGACGGATATGCGATGCACTTGAAGTAGAGACGGATACGCGATGCACTTGAAGTAGAGACGGAAATGCGATGCACTTGAGGTAGAGACGGATATACGATGCACTTGAAGTAGAGACGGACACGCGATGCACTTGAAGTAGAGATGGATATGCGATGCACTTGAAGTAGAGACGGACACGTGATGCACTTGAAGTAGAGACGGACACGCGATGCACTTGAAGTAGAGACGGACACGCGATGCACTTGAAGTAGAGACGGACACGTGATGCACTTGAAGTAGAGACGGACACGCGATGCACTTGAAGTAGAGACGGACACGCGATGCACTTGAAATAGAGACGGATATGCGATGCACTTGCCGTAGAGACGGATATGTGATGCACTTGAAAGACCTGTCAATCATTTCGGAAACTTCTGCGTGTGAACAAAATATGTAATGATACTTGTGGACCCCAGGCGCATCAAATTTGGTGTCAAGGGAAGATTGGTCATTTTAGGGTTTTTTGGCGATGTTGGCTAGTGTTGGCTAAATATGTTACGCTCTGACACATTGTTTTGGAGCCTGTCCGAAAGTGAGGTCGGTTTGTCAAAAAGTCCACAAAACGGTGTCCGGATGGAAGTGAACATATGTTTATGCGTGCAAATATGGAAAATATCATTCATAGCGCATATATGTGTCACGCGAATTCTTTGCCAGGGACTAATTGACGTGGTTGCAGCACGCTGGTTGACTGCAATCAGCCTACAGTGTGCTCATAAACGACAACAGACCGTGCGAAACAGACCTCCCAGGACCGTGGGAAATGCGTTAACGTGTGGGCACCGCTCTTTCTTGATCTTAAGGCACTTGACACCTTTTTTGGAAGCTTGCTCTTCAGACGGCCTTTGTCCCTTCCAAGGCCCCATGCTGCGTCCGCCCCTGAGCGGGATCACTTCAGGCTGATCCAGGTATCAGTTGCCTGGATCGCTAGCCGCAACAATGGCTAGCAGCGTCTTCAGAGCCCCTATGGTGCAGAGGAAATTCTCGGTGTGATTTACACGGATTGTGGTGGGGTTCTGCGTAAAAACAGTCGGTGCATGCAGGCGATTTTTCATGTATTTTACCGAAATACTAAGAACGTAAGATCCATGGTTTCCGCAAATGCCCGCCAAACCATGTGTTTGCTTGTGTCAAACGTATGACGTTACACCATGCTGGCTGGAATTTTTCCTTTCACAAAACTGCTTATGATCGTGGAAAGTAAGACCTGGTCAGCTGGCCCATGGGTTTGATTCAGTTTTGTAATCTTGTCGCCTCCCACTGTTCCTTCCAGACGTTTTCCAAACTGTAAGTCAACCGAACCACCGGACGGGTTTTACCCTTGTCACAACGCCCGAGATGGTTTGATTCGATGAAAAGTACTTATTAGCTATTGCCCCTCGGTTTCGCGCAGACTCCTTACTAGGACGTCTAACATCTCCAGTTTAATCACACATCTCCTGTTTTTATGTTTATGTCCTCAACCCCGATGACGGCAGTATGGGTAGGTATAATGGAGCACCACCGACCAGAGCTAATGACGACGGGTTAGGTGTATTGGAGCGGCACCGACTACAGCTTGTTATGTCCTCAGCCGTGGTGACTACGATATGGCTCAGGTATTTTGGATGGAGGGTGAAGTTCCAACCGAGCTCGGACGTTGGAGTTCCAACCGAGCTCGGACGTTGGAGTTCCAGCCGAGCTCGGACGGTGGAGCCCCAGCCGAGCTCGGACGGTGGAGCCCCAGCTGAGCTCGGACAGTGGTGCCCCAACCGAGCTCGGACGGCGGAACCCCAGCTGAGCTCGGACGGTGGAGTCCCAGCTGAGCTCGGACAACGAAGTCCTTTCGCTCCGCGCGCGGTGCAGCGGGCGACGCCGTCCGGCACCTGCTCGTCCAGACGGTGTGGACACCGTCCGGTGCTGTGAGCGGACCGCGGCTCGATCTTGCGTCATTGCCGTGCAGCGGGAAGGAGTGGCCGCACCAGGTGTGCAGTCACGGCAGTCACGCCCCCGCGCCGCGGCCATTGTCGGCTCCTCGCGACGTCGGCCAGCGTCCACAGTCACGCCAGTCACACACGCACACGCCGGCACGGTATTATACGTCTCCTTGCAAAAGGCGTAGCTCGGTATGCCGGTGTTTACAGCAGATAATAAATACTCCATTTGGCCTTTATTTGGGGGGCTTCTGACGCTTCTTTTAATTAAGAGTTCAGTCGCTGTGTGTGGCAGGATGGAGACGAGACGCATGTCAGGCGAAATATCTTCCGTTCAGTTTATTTCCAAAGCACCAAAAGCTTACCAAACTTGCCAAAAGCTTACCAAACTCTTACCAAAAGCTCAGAGCGTGAAGTGTGCTTGATGGAATAACCATCGCTTGGATGCTTTAGGATTTGGAAAGCCGGACTTTAAAGCTGATCTTACGTGATATCTGCCACTCGTTGATGAAACCATGCAGCTACATGTGAGGTGTCACGAGGCCGTCATAACCGCCGTAAGCAGTAAGAAGTTTTGGGTAATAATGATTCGCGGACGTTGTTTGGTTTCATCGGCACTTGTCAAACGAATAATTTTTTATGACGCGTTCTTCGAAACTCATACGCGACGGGAAACGTCGCAACGATTAAAAGCGTTCATTTGGAAAGGAGCGACGTACCGCGGGCTCAGGGTATCTTGCACAGAGGTGGAGAGGATTACGCTGAAGTGATGTCTAGCGCCTATGCATCTCGGTCTTGATTTTAAGCTGCACAGGCATCCACACATTGGGAACATAGCGCATCATTTTGCTGAATTGTGTCTGAGTAATATGGAAGAAATCTCTTAGTGTTATGACTTTTCAGTGAACCACCCTATCATTCAGCACTGGTTTCGTGTGCAAAGCTGCTTTTTGTTGTCACAGCACGAATCACCCACATTGGCCCGCCGTGGGAACATTTTGCACAAAACGTGCGCAAGATATATGTCTTTACCGCAGTCAAATTTCACAATGCTGACGTTTACCGGCTTTCATTGGTCTCAAAAAAGCTGGGGGGGGGGGGGAGGGGACTAGCAGCCCACCCGCCGTGGGGTTGATGTCTAATTATCCAATCTTTCTACAAAAAAATATGTTGTAAACTCTGGTTCCAGTCGTCTCTCTTTATGATAATCGGCAGATGCGCGATGCGTACAAGACCCTTCAAATTCTCAGTTGACGCCACCGCCTCCTTGCCGGGCTGGTGGCATGTCTTTGATGTGGACACCGGGTTATCACCATCGCATGACGCGTGGACGACGCCTGCCTGGCCTAGAATTCAGGCCAAGTCACTTAGCACCAATCGTCTCACTCGTGTCGGCCGTATATTATCATTACACCGACCCTTCGTAGCCACATGATAATGCCCTCCTGGCTAAATTACGTCCCGGCTGGACGTTTGACTGCGTTTGATATTACACCCGCTCTCAGATGGAGCGACAACATGGCAAACTCGGGCAACGCTGAGCGGGTTTACTCCGCCGAAGGACGGTCGGCGGTTTGTGTATTACACCGGTCGGCGTTCGTAATGAGTGGGAAGAGATGGTTCGTCGCGTTAATGCCCCATCATCGTGCACTTGGCTGTCAGCACGCCTAGCAACACTGGGTGTAACCGACTAAGCGGCCCACGCTGCGCTGCCGGAGTTGCGCCGACGGTTTCTGTCACATGTCTAGAATGCTGCTGTTTGACTCAGGCACTGAACGATGCCTATGGACGTCGGCCGCAGTAATAATGACGCGTCGTGAAAAAAGTATTATCTTGCGTGGTGCAGTGTAAGTACTTTTTGTGTTCGCGCTTGGGTGAAAAATATTGAATGAACCATATTATTCAATAAACTCTGACATTTTTCTCAGCTCAAATGCAAAAATTGGTCAATTAGTTGTAGTGACGATGCAGGTATACGCACATGGGTGCCGAATGACGAGAAAAGTTGATGTGCCAAGGCCGTCGGAACGAGCACCTTTCAGTGGCAAAAGGATAAAATTAGGCACATTCCGCTCTAGTTGGTTTGCCCGGTGGCACCTCTGCTATGTTGCACCCTTCCTCCTCGCCGAAACACCGATATTTCACGCACAGCACTTGCACAAGGTAAAAATGAATGCATGCTTAGAGGGAGTGTTCCACACTTATATGGACTTTTAAACTTAAGTAGTCATCTTGAAGACCATTCGGTGTAGTTTACAGCCTGCCCTTCTTAAGACCTAAACGCTTCTAACTTCTGAGCTATTTGCACGCGAATATGTGAAAACTATTTCGGGGAGACTTATTCAAGATCACCCATCTGCCCATGAGTTATAATAACGTCATTCAAATCCTCCCAGTTTATTGGGCATGCGACGAACAAGGCCACGAAACATATATTTGCTAAGCCGTTCTTATCTGGCGCTCGTGAGCACGATTTCCAAATGAAATGGCCGTCAACTGGTTCTCAATTGATGTGATGCAAGGTACAATGGCGAAATCAAACAATGACGTATTCAGGAGCACGTTTATCAAACAAAAATTTGTGTCGTCTAGAGCAGCGTTTTCGAAAAAACTATGCCCGTTGGGCTCATTTCATTATATTTTATGCTTGCTTCAGTACTTTCATTTGTGAAGCAAAAGCTTTCTGAGCTGAATCTAACTGAATGAAACATGTGGAATAAATTTTTCGTAGCTGGCATATCTGTGATATTTTTGGTATTATGTAGCGAACCATAGGGTCAAACTGCTCAGCGACGGGGCTCTAGTCTATCTAAATCTAAGTCACCGGGCAACTGCAGTTACATTTAATGCGATGCATCTACATCATACTTTAATTTATGCTCTCTCCGCCCAATCCCAGCGCACTTACGCGTCTGTGCTGATAAATTAATAAAAAATCTGCCCGCATTTTCTCCCGATTTTTGCCTCCGAATGACAGTTTAGCATGGCGCACGTCTCGAATATTTGTTCACTCTCAAGCCTCGTCAAAGTACCGCAAACGAAACGTTGGTATACATTACATATAACTGAGCATACAGACCTTGAACAAGATTCGAGCATTTCACCGAGCATTTGAATTCTGTGAAGAAGATCGGTGTTGTAAACAAGACGTTGGTCGAGCTCGGGGACTACTGATCTAAGGGACTAAGTGGATGGAGCTGAGCATTCTGATGCAAACATTCGAATGTGTGACCAAAAATTTTCATCCGGTAGATATTGAAATACCGAAATCAGCATAAAGCGCTCATGACATGTCGAGTATTTATTGAAAAGTACAAAACAGTTACCAAGGTACTCAATGATGAGTTTTTGTTCTGCTAGGAATTTTGTATCATACTATTATCTAATTTTCTATTTAAATTAGATCTTCCCTGTAATCGTAGGAAAAAGATGGGGTGCTTAAGGCCTACTGAAGTCGCGTTCAAGTCCCAGAGAGAAGGCATTGTACCGCAATGCCAGTGCGCCATTAAAGAGTGTTTCACATTTCTATTGGGTTTTGAACTGAAGTAACCATCTTAAGGACCATCCGGTGCAGTTCACAACCCTGCCCTCCTTAAAACCTGAACCCTTCTAGTTTCTGAGCTACACGGCCGCTGATAAGTATAGACTATTTCAAGGTCACTAAGGCATCCATGACGTCATAATAACGTCATTGAAATCCTGCCAATTTATTCATATCTGGCTTTCGTGAGTACGACTTCCAGATATCACGGCCGCCCATTGGATCCCAATCAATGTTGAGCAAGGTATTGACGAGCTTATTTACTACACAGGGAAATTGTGTTGTCTAGAGCAGCATGCTCCACTTAAAAGGATACCAATAGTTTATAAGTGAGCTTATTTCATCATATCTGATGCCTACTTCGATATATTCAAATGCGGGATACTCCATTTAATGTCCGGGTTCCCTTGGTATGTTTGGCAGCAACACGTAGGAGCATTGCAGCGTTGAGATCAAAGGTCTTGCAGCATAAAATAGTTATTGAGATTTTGAATGAAATGCGGTAGGTTCCTGTCCACATAATGGGATTTTATACCTGTTTTGAGAAAATGACGGAGTTCATGTGCTCACCTTCAGCAATTCTATTTATATTTGACCCAGTATCTCTCAACCTGCAACACCACTGAAAAGTTGTCGACGCCTTGCTCGGTATGCATACATATGAAGCATCACATGTAAAAATTACCAGCAATCATGTAGAAAATTCGAATGTATGTTACCGCAGATTTGAGTGTCGAAATGAAACCGAATGTGCAGCGCTAGGATGTATAGAATGCTTAAAACTTTTCCATCTTATCCGAGGGAAAAATCCGGAACGCGACTAGAATTACGACGCACGCTTTTCTTTTAGACCGGAATGGTCACTCTAATGACCTTGGCACCTGGCACAAAGAGCTATTGACGCTTTGTGTTAGTCCATTACATTTAGCATGACGACGTTATCTTATCACACGTTGACAAATGCTCCGTTTATGTGTTGCTGATGGCTTGTTTCTCACTACAGCTGTTTGTGATTAGCTCACGCACTGTCTGTCCTTTGGCTTCAGTGCACCGCTCGTGGGAAAGAACACCGCGGAGCGTGAGCACCAGTGACGGCTGCTGGACAGGTGTCGAGTTCGCCAGTGACCTGCCCACCGACGCTGGCCGCTCCCGGGGGCCGGCGCTGACCAGAGGGGGCAGCTCGCCACGCGGCCGCCACCCCGGCCCCGGGACAGTTCAGCATGGCCATCTGCAGGACAGCGCTGCTGCCGCTACGGGTGATGCTCTTCTCATTCTACGGAGGTAAGGGACGGCGTGCCGGCGAGCCGGGCGCCCAGTCGGGCCTCATTCTACGAAGGTGAGGGACGGCGTGCCGGCAAGCCGGGCGCCCAATCGGGCCTTATTCTACGGAGGTGAGGGACGGCGTGCCGGCGAGCCGGGCGCCCAGTTAGGCCTCATTCTACGGAGGTGAGGGGCGGCGTGCCGGCGAGCCGGGCGCCCAGTTAGGCCTCATTCTACGGAGGTGAGGGGCGGCGTGCCGGCGAGCCGGGCGCCCAGTCGGGCCTCATTCTATGGAGGTGAGGGGCGGCGTGCCGGCGAGCCGGGGCGTCCAGTCGGGCCTTACTCTACGGAGGTGAGGGGCGGCGTGCCGGCGAGCCGGGGCGCCCAGTCGAGCCTCATCAGCTGACAGCCTCCGCTGTCAATAAGTCACCATCAACACAACGAGCTCCGATGGGAAAATTACCCGCCCTGAAACGCCGACGACGCAACCACAGCCATGTTACGCGCCACGCACACGCCGGCGCGTGCACGTAATACGGTCGTAGGCACACGCACGCTAGCATGAATGAAAGGGATGTCATTCGTCGGCACGCATACACACACGCACATTCCTCTATCAAGTCTCGAGTGCCTACGTATTTGCTATTCCACGTGGCCGGAAACCCAGTGTGCGATCAAACTCCCCAGTTGAATGGTTGTGTTGGTAGACCCCGGGGTGTTCTTGAAGCTTGTGCCCAGTTGAAATATCCGTGTTCAATTGAAGTCCGTCCCCATGACTCAGTGGGTGCCTTCCGAGCCACCCATGGCGGGTTAGGTTCGAGTCGCTTTAGGCTCTCGCTATTTGTGTTCACATATGTGGCTTATGGCGGGTGGCAGCGGCCGCACTAAAGGTGTGTGACGTCTGTGGGCAGGACGGACGTGTGCCGAGCATTGCGGCACCTTCAAATTTCGCCATCAAACTCTGCCATTGACCTGGAATTGCTCGATCGGGTGGTAGGGATCAGGGCTCGCACAACAAGCACTGCTTAACATGAGCTCTGGTACCAGAAATCCATCCATTCGAAAGGCTTGGATTAAATCTGAAAAGTCTCGGGTCTATTCAAATTTCCGCGTCATGCTATTAACTTCGGACAGATTTCCGAGTCTCACCCCGTGACCTCTGCCCCGCTCTGCCGCCACAAACTGCCTCCAACCTGACAGCGCGACCAGGCGCCCTTCGTGACCGTGCCTCCCGGCTGTGCCGGCAGGCATCAGCTGCGTGCTGCCGTTCGTCACGCTCCACATGTCGACGCTGGGCCTGACGGCCGACGAGCTGAGCTGGCTGCAGTTCGTGCTGCCGTTCGTCGGCTGCGCTGGCCCATTGCTGGGCGGCGCGCTGGCCGACCGCTGGGGCAACTACCGGCCACTGCTGGTGGCGTCGCTGCTGGTCTGCGCCGCCGCCTACCCCTGCCTGATGCTGGTGCCGGCCGTGCGGGAGCCGGCGTCGCGACCCAGCCCGACGCTCTCCTTCCACTGCAACGACGAGGGCAGCGCGGTGGCTAGCGAGTGGTGCGGCGCCGCCTGCCAGCCGGGCGACGATGTGCTCCGCGTCTACTACCTGGAGCGGTGCTCGTTCGAGTGCGATCCGGGGGTGACGCTGCCGTCCGGTCTGCCACACCTCTGCCTCGAGGCCGACAACAGCACCTTCTGCGAGGTAGTGGCCGACGTCGGCGACGGCCTGGTGGTGAACGCGTCGCTGCCGCGCGTCCTGCCGCGGCCCGAGCTGCGCCAGTGCTGGTATCCGCTGGTGGACCTGATGTCGCGCGGCGAGCGGTACCGTGGCCTCGCCTGCCGCAGCCCGCCCGGCTGCGGCGTGCGCTGCCAGCCGCGACAGCTCACCGCCCAGGACCTGCTCTTCACCGGAGAGCGGTGCGCGGAGGACCTCGGCGACCGACGGCTCACCTTCTGGCTGTACTTCGGCCTGCGCGCGCTGACCGAGCTGTGCCTGCCGCTGGCGCTGGTGTTGATCAACGCCACCGTGCTGCTGCTGCGCCGACGACACGACTCCGACTTCGGCTGGGAGTTCGTCTGGGGGCTGCTCGGTCTCATGACGTTTCGCGCCATTCTGCGGCTATCTGATCGACGTACACGGAAAGCTCTTCCACTACCTGGACTTCCGGCCCAGCTTTTACGTCTTCTGCGCGCTGATGTTGATCTGCGTGATTCTTGCGTCAGTGTTGCCAGTGCAGCCGCCGCCGACGCCGGGCGGCCGCTCCTACTCACGCCTGCTCGCCAAGAGTCTCGGCAACTTGGAGTTCTTCAGCGTGCTGTGCGTGCTGCTGCTGCTCGGCTCGCTCTGGGGCTTTCTCGAGGCGTTCCTGTACGCCCACCTACAGAGCCTGGGCGGCACCCAACTGCAGAACGGCCTGAGCCTGGTGGCCGGCGCCCTGCTGCTGGTGCCCTTCCTGCTGAAGGCCGAGCCGCTCATAAACTACTGCGGACACCACCACATTTTCATCATCGCCTTCATCCTCTACATCGTCCGCTACGTCAGTGAGTACTTCCGTCGTGTGACTCCTGAGCCCGCTCTCAGCCCATCGGCTGCTCCGCCTCCCCCACCCGTTTATGGAATGCGGTTGTGTTGGGCGTGGTGCTTACACGACTGTGCTGCTCTCTGTGTGGCACGCCCACGCTCAGTTAACGAGCTTTGGATCTGAGCCCGGTGGTATTCCGCCTACCCACAAGCAACTGGCTGGGGAAAGTGCATACTTCCAGCGCGTCCTACAAATCTGTTCAACTTGTCTAAGCGCCTTTCGGCACGACAATGATTGATGTCCTTTTTTGTGCTCTTTTGTATGCCCCTTGCCTAACTGTGAATGCGATCCAATTAGAGATGCATCGCGTCGGACAGACAGCATGGGCACAGATGAGTTAAGTGCATGAAACCCTTCCTTCAATCTCGGCAAAGCAACACGACAGACGCCCAGGTCGCCTGCAGTTAGCTGGTGCATTGCTCCCTGTACGGCAGTCATTTTCACTGACCTGCACACCTATGTCAGAAACCAGGCAAGTGCGCATTCTGCAGTAGCGTTTCATTTGCCCACGCTTGTCAGCGCACCCGGGACAAGGCGTCATTTGCATAGTTCGGCTGACGATAAGCCCGGGGCGTGGAGGCGCTGTCACCGCCGGCCCGTTCCGCATGGTCGCCGGCTCATTCCATGCTGTAGAGCCAGGCTATTGTGACCCGCTAGAGCACGCACAGCCCGCAAATCATGGCTCATTAGGAGGGAAGGAGGATTATATATTGGTAGCGCTGTGTAGATTGCTAACGTGACGCCTTCGCCCGCGTGTCGTATCGACAGACTGGGCTCGACATCCGACCACGCAGAGTGTGTACTTTTAGCGCCGACTAAGGTAGCTGTCCGGGGTTACACACGACCCAGTAATTGTGAAAGTCGCCGGCGTCGTGGAGGCTCTCGGATCGCCGAGCACGTGCATTGACGAAAAACGACAATATCCACGAAACCGATCGTTAGAGGAGAGGATCAGCCATGAATCCTAGAGCCCAGCAACACAACCCGGTGGTCACACGGGGCACAAGGACTTTTGTCACCGGAACTCGGGACCATGGAAAGTGAAGCTAGCTAGCACTGGGGCCATGGAAGGTAAAACCCGCAACTCGGCGAATCAGGGAGCGTGACGTCCACTGACATAGGTCAAGGTCACACTTGACCGGGAAGTCGATGGAAGGGGCTGAAAATGTGCTATCAGATTCAGTGGTAAAGTGACGAGGAAACGAGAAAAACTGACCGGTGCAATGACATTTATAGGAAGACGTGCCAATGAAAGCAGACCGGACTAATGACCAAAGCACAGCGATTAGACTGAACTGGAGAACAGTGCCCTACTGCATAAACAGGCGTGAACAAGGCATATAGCCTCTACTGAGGGCACACAATATCAGGGAGCAGAAACTCCCCTGGGAGTGAACGGGGCCGGAAGATAGGGACTTCAGTGGGAAAGGACGGAATGGGGAACAGCGTGTCAGTCGGAGGTAGTGAGATCAGGGAACGGGAATTTGGCCGTAAATAGACAGTATCAGGTATTAGAAACTCCGCTAAAACAGGTGGGTCCTTGAAAGATGGACTTCACTGATAGACGGGACAATGATGGGACAGCACGTCCCAGGCTGGGACAGTGTGCCTATTGAGGTGGGACAGGACCAAGGAACAGTGCCTTTATTAGGAGCGGATGGTCCCAATAAAGGCTGTATCGCCGGTATGAGAAAGCAGGGCTAGGAAACGTCGGCTTCATAAGTAGCAGATACACTAGGGTGGTTTCTCATTATAGCCTGACATGGGACTCTGGAGCAGGTGTGCGGAATCGTAGAACAATAACTCAAGCGCAAAATGTACGACAGCCTAAAACTGCCGCGTTGTAATGCTCCTAAAAGCATAACACTTGTGTGCATAGATATACAGGCGGTGTAAGGTTAACACTTTTCATCTCCGTTTCAAAAATCTTAGCTTTAAGTGCGGGACTGTGCTTCACCCAGTAAACCTGAGGGATTGCTTTAAACCGCCTACTATCTACTTCGCAGCTGACCGGGTACCATCTTCCGTCGACCAATCACAAGGTGTCAATCAGCAGCAGAGCAGCGCACAGTAGACTGTCTGAAGCAGGGCATCGAGCATCTTCACATGAACCTGACACCATGTTCTAGTCGTCAGTATTCTTGAGCACAGATACCATGATTGCGGTCACCTTAGGATGGTCAATGACAGCTGGACTGTGCGCAATATGTAAGAGTTTTGGGACGACGGAAAACAAATTTTCCTTGCCACATTTCCACCATTCTGTAATCACACAGCAAGGAACCCCCCCCCCCCCCCCCAGCTGCGTATTGAGATTTTACTTAACGTGCGCAAATTCTAACGTTTAAGGGCTAGAGAGATGGGATATTTACTTTTGAGTAAATTGGATAAAACAAAGCTGACAAAGTAAAATTCAATGTCTTATAGTCACCACTAATGTCGACCAGCTGCACAATGTCTTACTCCAAACTTACTCCAAACTACGTGGTCAAGCCTAATTGTCGCGCATCCGCGTTCTACCTCCCCATGACGAACAACCTAATTTTCTGCGGCGAGTTTATCAGAAAGATAGATAAGCTAGAGCATAACCAACCAACGTCCTGCTACCACAATCTCTCTTACCAAAGCAACAGAGGAAACGAGCGAGCCGTGCCTACATATCCCTCGTGGGTATGGCACGGGTCGCGTGTTCAGTACCAGATGCCAGTCCTGACTCAGCGCCGACCGTACTCCCTCGCCATTGTTCCTTGTAAGCAAGCAGTGCTGCTAAACGGCGCTGTAAGGAGAGTTGCCTGACTGCACGCCGCTGTTTGTTTGTCCTGGTAGGCGTGCTGTTGGGCCGCCGTGTTCAGGCCATGCGTCCAGAGGCTCATCTGGCAGCAGGACTGTGTGCCTGGGGTGTGCAACTGCGCCATGTCGCACAGCGTGTGACCTAGATGTGCAACTGCGCCACGTCGCGCAGCGTGTGACCGAGGTGTGCAGCTGCACCATGTCACACATCAAACAGTAAAACAGTCCCAGCAAACAGTCTCAGCAAACAAACTCCGGCGATTCGTTTTCGCTTTATTTTCTCACGTCGGTGAGGCCGTCACAGGCATTCAAATGAGCCTGCTGTGATTATTCAATTGGCGAACGCCTTGGCGCTGCCGTTTGTGCATACAGACCGAACGCCGTCCTGCTCAGTCCGTCTGTGGTCCTACCCAGCCGGTATGGGCCCGTCCGCGGTCCTGCCCAGCCGGTATAAGTCCGTCCGTGGTCCTGCCTAGCTGGTATAAGTCTGTCCGTGGTCCTGCCCAGTCGGCATAAGTCCGTCCGTGGTCCTGTCCAGCCGGTATAGGTCCGTCGGTGGTCCTGCCCAGTCGGCATAAGTCCATCCGTGGTCATGCCTAGTCGGTATATGTCCGTCGATGGTCCTGCCCAGCCGGCATAAGTCCGCTTGTGGTCCTTCCCAGCTGGTGAAGTCCGACTGAGCGTCGGTAAGCGAAAGATCGCCGACGCGCGGCCCCGCTCGGCGCGTGATGGAGTACGGCTTCTCAGACATGGATGCTGGGTCCGTTCCAAGCCTTGAGTGTTTATCAGGAAGCGCATGGTTATGTGAAGTATGTAGTGTTCGTGTTCACACCACTGTTCGAGGACTGACGCTCCCTGGACGGCCGCCATCAGGCCGCACGACCGCCGTCGTCCCAGAATAGCAAGCTGAGCAACTCACCAACAACAGTCTTTGTGCCATAGGCGACGCATAAGCCGCACACAAACGTTTTGATGCCAGACGTGGCTTCGAGAGTGTTTTCCGCGGTGATCAAGTTCTTGTGTTGAGGTTCCTCGTGCGGTCTTAGTGGGATGTGCGTAGCAAAAGAGTGCAGCTATCATTACAGCGACGTATCAAAGCATAGGCTTTGACCCGCCAACAATTCGCGCTTGGCTGAAATGGGTAAAAAGTTACGACATACGCTCCTGATCATTTGGTATCTCTTCTTTTTCTTCTTTTGACTGCAGCTTTTTTCTTTACCTTGTAATAATTCCACAAGGCTCAGCCATGGGGCAACCAAGCTTTCAAGACACTTCCAGTACCGCAGTGCAGGTGCAGGTGGCACAGGGGCACGCGCCTCTACCCCATTAGGTTCTGAGGACCGCTTCGAGGAGCCCGAAGGTCGGAATTTACGCCTAAGGGCCCGATTTGATGGCCCGAAGAGCCTGAAAGGCCGGAGGTCGCATGCAGGGTCAGGGTTCGAGGAGGCCCAGAAAGCCTAGAGAGCCCACTGAATCCGACAACCAGGTGCCCGATTCTAAGGGTCTAGGGACACGAAGGGCTGGGCCAGGTGCGCTGGTCTCTTGGTCTTATCCAAGGGCACGGACTGCGGGGACGGGCCCTCAAATAACAGTCAGAGGGCCTTTACGCCGATCGGGGACCCCTGAGTCTAACTGGTCCTATGTGTCGGTCGGGCACCACCATCCAACGTTTCCAATTAATATGTATAGCGAACAGCGTGCCCTTGCCGCAATGCCGTAGGTAGTAGTCGACACGTACCTAGAGTGCTCGTACGCACCACTTAAAGGGAATGCTTCACATCTGAAGATATTGAAACAGCATCAAATGTGATGAAGCAAGCTCACTTATAGCTGCTGATATGTTTCTTAGTGGAAAAGACTGCTCCAGACAGCACGATTCACTGTTTAACAAATATGCTTCTCAATACGTCACGGTTTGATAACGTCGTCGTACCTTGCACGACGTTGATTGAGAGCCAATTGACGGCCGTTATACCTGGAAATGGCGCTCACGAATGCCAGATGTGAATGTCTCGTCAATTACGCTTTTTCTCGACCTTAGTCACCAGATGGATTATGGAATAGCGGGATTTGAATGACTTTATCATGACGTCATGAACGTCAATGAATGCCACAGATGACCTTGCCTCTGAAATGCCACAGAGGCTTTGGAATGCTCACTCAGGCATATACCTTTCCTCATTTTCGCGGGGATGTAGCTCAGAAACTAGAGGGGATTAGGTTTCAAGAGCGGCAATTCGGGAACAGCACCGAAAGGTGTTCAAGCAGGCTAGTTCAGTTTAAAAGCGCATATAAATGTGAAATACTCCTTTTAAGACTCGCCCGGGCGCGTCTCGCGTCCGGCTCGAGCGCGTCCATGCCCTCGCGCTGGGCACGCTCATCCCACGCGCCCGTTCCCCGCGCCCATTCCTCGGTGGAGTCATTCCCCTGTGGAAGCATTCCCCGAATTTTGGTCCGATTACGAATAGGACACATTACACTCACACATTGTTACACATACTTACGTCAGTCTCTCCCCTCTCCCATCCCCCAGTGTCAGCCGGGCGATCATCCACTTTCGTTAAAGCATATTATCATTGGGTGTACTAAATTTCAGCAGCGCCGCAAACATATATAGACCTACTGGCGTAGGCTTATAAGGACAAAACGCCTCAAACAAATAAAGTGCAAAATGGAAAGTCGTTTTAGTTTGTGTGAGTTATTAAAACTTTTTGCCTGTACAGGGTAACATGACCTACCTGATATGGGCATAGAACGGGCATCTCCCCGGGCCGGGCGCCCGTGTCCCCTCCCCGCTCGTCAGGGGTCCTCTCTAGTGGCGATCTTCCTCCCGTGGGGATCCTCCGGGGCTCACGGGAAGGAGAGCGGGGACTTTGGGGAGAAGCAAGGACTTTACGAACAGGGAGGGGGGGGGGGGGCACGAACGGCAGCCGGAAGACGCCCCGTGGTGGGACAGACTGACCTTCAGCCCTCTCCCGGGAACAATAAGGTGCCCACTAGTGTAGTGTAACGTACACAAGGGGTCCCTTTCGCAGAAAAAAGTAATGGGGCTCATTAGTGTTGAATACAGTGGGTCGAAATCAGTGGAAAAAACGAATCAGGCTATCGCGTGTTTGCTTAAGACCGTTTCTTCTTTTGCAGAATCAACTGGTGAAACAAATTACATAAAAGGTTTTAGCATGCGTACCAGCAGATTCAGCACCTCGAGGGCATGCGCAGCAATGACCTGGGTTGTAGCTTCCGCAGAACCGAACGGCGTTGGCCACTGCAAGTAATGCCAGATGGTGGGTGCTGTGCGTGTAAGACCGACCGTCGTAAAAATGGTTTCGAATGCCTTTTAAAATTCATAGGAGTCATTCAAAGATGAGGCCGGGTGCATCTTTTCTACTGCTTTGAGATTGTCCTTGGGACAGATAAACAGTTAAAACAACACGAAGAAGAGAGAACTATTACTATGTTTCAGATTTTCGGTTCAATTCTACTTTGCGCTGCCGTAATGGCCAATCCGTTCTCATCATCAATCTGAAAATTCCACGGGTGAAATACATCCCCGGAATACCTCCGAAATGTGCAATTTGATAACATTACAAAGTAATCCTACACATTCCTTCGAATGCATTTTCACTTTCGTTCTTCCGTTGACCACGGCTCAGTGTCAGCCGAGGGACCAACGCTGCGCGGCCTATGGAGACTACAATGTCTGACATCGAGTGTTTGCTTGCCAAGATTTGCAAGCGAGCAACTACGTTACATAAGTTGCATCATGTATCAATTCTGACTGAATGCTGAGCATTTACAGACAAACATGGCTTGGCAGCGTTGGTGTAAAATTTTTTATTGGTTTTGATCTACATTCGCAGGGGTCATATCTCTGTACAGCCCATGTAAACCAATTTGAAAGAGGCTTCTTAGTTCTATCGGTTTAGAAAGAGTCAACTGGATCATTGCAAAATGAACAGTGCCAGTGATTTATTTCATGCAGTCGTTTAATGCATGTTTATTAATTATGAATTCAGGCAGAGTTGATCTTGCCGTAGCTTCTGGCTTCTATTCTAGTTATAGAAGGTAAAAATGAAAATATGAGAGGCAGAGTTCCTTCATTAACAACTAGGCCATGTTCGGCTAGTTTTTAGTGTGTGTGGGGGGGGGGGGGTGCTGTGCAAGTAAGAACAACCGTTGTAAAATGGTTTTGAATGTATTCTAAAATTGATTTGTGCCCTTTAAAGATAAGGCTGGGCGCATCTTCTCTACAACTTTGAAGCTCTTACCATCAGGGGCCCTTTATCAAGCCTGAGTCCCTCTCCCCTCACCAAGGCTCTGGCCGCGCGTCTGTTCCAGCGTGTTAATGTTTTATCCCATGTGCCTTATTTTACTGTTGGAGGCAAAACGTCGTTGGCAATATTGAATTTGGTCTAGGTTTCAGCTACCAGGAAGTTCGATTCGTTTTATTTCTTCCTTTTGAAATTTGTTGCGGCTAGAAAACCACCTTTTTAGAATCTTGCTGTTCTGCTTGCTCTAGCGTATCCAGAAGTTCTTCGGTAGATCGCCCATGTTTTGCCTCCTTTTGTGGAGAGGAGTCAGGGCATAAAATCACAGCCAGTGATCGAGTCACCAACAGACGTCACTCGATCACGTCAACAGCACGCCGTTTTCTGGCGCACGCGAGCCGTTTTTGTCCCAGGACCCCGGACGGCCTAATAGAGTTACAGTGCGACTTTTTGCCAACACAAGATTGATGCTGGTGTAGGACGGCACGGCTCGGGTGCGGCTGAGGGTGTCGTGTGTCGGTGAAGGCCTCGAGACCTCGGAGTCCTGCAGCATTGTCCAGTGTCACCCCTACCACAAACACATGCCCAGGATTACTAACGAGAGGGGGACGTGCCACATGCAGCTGAAGCAGAAAAAAACGGATCGGGGTCGGGAGGCGTGGAAATAACGAATGACGAGCGGAATGTGTGCCACCGGAGATGACCAATTTGGACGCGAATAACATATTACGGTCAATTTGGGAAGTGATTCACAAGACACGGCCACTCGGACCGTAATTTCACGACCGTTATAGCATCATTGCCGTGACCACGCCGTACGTTCGGTGTCAGGACCATGACCACACTCATAGCATGACAGGCTCAAAAAAGCATTCACCGTCATTATTACGTGATTGCGACTTTAGCGGGCGTCTCACCTTTAGAGGAATGTTTCAAAACATACCCTAGTGAAGCATTATGACACCTTATGGCTATAACAATAAAGACACGCCTAATGATCGCGCTGAGTAGTGCCACTGCAGGACAGTCGAGACATAATAGGGCGATCAATTTTCACGATTGATGAGTCCAAATTACACTGTCAACGCCTTGTAACGGCGCTACGTTTCTTCCCTGCGGTCGCAACTGCTGCCGTCATGCCAGCCACCGTGAGCACTGGTGCGAATAAAAGACTTTCTGATTGGCCCAGCGGGTAAGACCATGTTACCGATTAGTTGGTTGGTTGCAGATTAAGCCAGTGCGCGACATGGATATGTGATACTTACGTTCCCGAAGCCGAAGTGCGCATCGAAAACAGCGACTGTGGTGGGCGCCACAGAGATTAAAGTCGTAGCATAATGTTTCGTTGAATTCGCGGGGGTAAAAGTCTCATCTTCGCATATCTTTTTGTCTTAGAAGGATGCATTTTTTTCGCAGCATTTATTGCACAAACACTGACACATGAGTGTTTTGTAAACATCACTGAATACACACACTGGGAAAAGTAACGCGGATGGGATGTGTTGCTTGGACTGTAGTGAGCAGGAAGTCAACAAAGATTTTTCCCGCAGGGTCGGCAACTTCAAATTGCCACTATGGGCTATCTAGACGGTTTCGAGAAAATCGGTATCACTGATCAAAGCATACGCGTCTGATGTAACAATAAGTAAAAAGCGAAAAAGGTGGGATAATGGAATCATGACTTCAAATGATGGAAACAAATCGAGGCAATGAAATGAGGCGAAGGGTTTGTGCAATGAACGAACGCTTATGACGGAGCGAGCGCTCCCAGCGAGCAGGGCAGCTGCATTACTGAATCTTTAAAATGCCACATATCTATATGCACTTCACATGAATCGCGCCTGGCACAGCATAGCAAATCGTGTGCACAAAGAAAAGGGTTTGCAAAACAGTCCCGTTACGCAAGCAAATGCAGATAGCCTTGGTGAAGTAATCTGATTACCCAACTGAAAAATATTTTATCTTAGAACGTCTTTTTATGTCATTACTTTATCATATCGCAGGTGCGTGGCTCAACTTCCTGCAATATCGGCCCTCCTACCAGCGTAGGCGACGCCATATGACCTTAATTGCGGAGTGATTCACAAATCCCCAATGACATCCAAGAACCATGAAATATTCACATGCAATACATATACTTCAAACCTTGAGGTACATACGTTTTGGGGAATGAATATCACTCCAGGGTATGTTGCTGCTTTACAGCTGTATCTAGCAGCGGACACCATTTTCCCCTCTTGCCATTGCAAGAATCGTGTTCGAACCTCCCGTGGCGGCAGTCGGAAGACCATGTTTGGTGCATGAAGGCTTAGGCTGCTTGGCTGGCTGCCAGCAACGGCGGACTTGTGCAGCTGAGGCCGTTTGGTTACGGGATCAATCTCTCGGGGCTCTCCGTAGACGAACGTCGAGTCACGTGTGCACGCCAGGCGGACATCGAATCACGTGTGCACCGTGCACCGGCCGTGCAGCCGCGCTGGAGCTGACCCTGGCTGGCTTGCACTGCACCGCGGCGCAGGCCTGCGTCGCAGTCCTGTGACCTTGACCTTGGCTGGCCTGCACCGTGGCGCGGTCCTGTGACCGTGTCATCGCGCCGCCGGCGGTGGTCCCACATACGGCGCACTGCGTCTGTCACAGCGGTGTGATATATCTTCTGCTGCATGCTTGTCCCAACTGTTGCACCACAGCCCTAGCACAGCCATCGCACCCCTAGCATGCATGTGAACCTGTACCAACGTGCGTCCCGGTTGTCATGTCGTGTGCATTTCACACATCAGTGTAAGCTGACCAATGTGAGCAGGAGGTCAGTGTGCGTGCAGGGCTCCGGCGGCCGTGAGCGACGACCCTTACACGGTACGCGTGTGCGTGCTTCAGGCTACGCCTACATCATCGCGCCGTGGCTGGCGCTGGTGGCGGAGTCGCTGGAGATGTTCACACTGCACCTGGCCTGGATGGCGGCCGTCCTCTTCACCTCCGGCCAGAGCTCGCCCGCCATCGAGGCCACCACACAAGCCGTCATCACCGTCTGCCACTACGGCATAGGTCAGTGGATGGGGGATATCCCTGGAGGACGACAGACGGTCACCAACGTCTGCAACTGCAACATATGTCAGTGACGAGGGATGGCGCTGGAGGACGACAGACGGTCATCACCGTCTGCCACTAAGGCATAGGTCAGTGAATGGGGATGTCGCTAGAAGACAGCCACAGACGGTAACTAACGTCTGCCAATGCGGCATGGGACAGTGGATGGGGAAAGCCATGCAGTGGCGAAGTAGCTCCGTCGGGACCGGGCCCGGATTCCAAGCTGAAGGCCCGGGATCGAGTCCCGGCCGACGCCTTAGCTTCTGGCCTCTGGGAACAAAAGCCGGAGGGGTCGCAGTGGCCTCTGGTGATACCCGGCTGCTGGTAGGCGGCTGCGCTCCGACCTGCTGGTAAACGGCTCCGCTCCGACCTGCTGGTTAGCGGCTCGGCTTCGACCTGATGGTAAGCGGCTCCGTTCCGACCTGCCGGTAAACGTCTCCGTTCCGACCTGCTGGTAAGCAGTTCCGCTCCGACCTGCTGGTAAGCGGCTCCGCTTTGACCTGCTGGTAGGCGGCTCCGCTTCGGCCTGCTGGTAAGCGGCTCGGCTCCGACCTGCTGGTTAGCAGTTCCGCTCAAACCTGTTGGTAAGTGGCTTCGCTCCGACCGGCTGGTAAGCGGCTCCACTCCGACCTGCTGGTAAGCGGCTCTGCTATGACCTGCTGGTAGGCGGCTCCGCTTTGACCTGCTGGTAGGCGGATCCGCTCCTACCTGCTAGTAAGCAGCTCGGCTCCGACCTGCTGGTAAGCGGATCCGCTCTGACCTGCTGGTAAGCGGCTCCGCTCCGACCTGCTGGTAAGCAATTCCGCTCAAGCCTGCCGGTAAGTGGCTCCGCTTCGACCTACTGGTAAGCGGCTCTGCTCCGACCTGCTGGTAAGCGGCTCGGCTCCGACCTGCTGGTAAGCAGGTCCGCTCCAACCTGCTGATAAGTGGCTCCGCCTCGACCTGCTGGTAAGCGACTCCGTCCCGACCTGCTGATAACGGGGGCAGGTCGAACATCGGTTTAAGGCAACGTCAAAACTATATGAACCGGCTTCACTAACGAAAAGGCCCACGGAGGCTCATAGCTCCGCTGCTAGCATACGCGCGCACTTAAGTCTCGCCGACAACTCGAACTTCACGAAATTTTCCACCCAAGAGGTCACCAGTTGCTGAACACGCATGTTTATGGGACATGCGGATATGGTGCATGGATTCATGCCTCGTTTTGATGACCAGTGAGTGTTGGCCACCATTAGAGCACGCCGATAGCTTTTGTCCCTTTCATTGGCAAGTAATGGCAATTTGGGTTGCCAACTTACTGCTGATGTCTCCTTCTTGTCATCGCATTCGTCGTGTAGATCGTATAGCAAACGCTGGCTTTAGGCTTTATATAATTTTGGCCCCAACATGACTCCGGGAGTAAGTCTTCCAAATGGAAGGTTCACTTCTGAAATCTGTTCGAGTCACATCCTCACGGCGACAACAGCTACATGGTCATGGTCACAAAAGCCATCAGCTGGGGATCATATGCGATCAGTGGTGGGGAAACAGAAGCTGTGAGCTCATAACAGCCCACATACAGCGGTCATATTATTTTCGTTTTGTTTGCTTTCCACATAAGGTGTCGGAATGCCGAGGCTGCCCTCCGTGGTTTATATTTGAGCCGATTCGTCATAATCTGCAACCAATTCGGATGATATAGATTCGAAATGCATCAGCGTTCGAGGTGCTATTTTCTTTCCACCTTGACACAAAACAGATGAGACAGACATCGACGCCGTCTGTCGGGAATGTAGCACGGCTCTAGAGACTCTAATGCATATCACCGCCTATCAAACTCTGCCTACAGAATTTAACGGTCTGAGCTATTTTTTGCCTTTATGACATCGACTCATTGTCTGTATACATGTTACCCAAACCCCACGCATAACTTCCTACATTTTACCAAATTTGGGCTGTGAGGCGCAGCACACAACCGTGCTGCGCCACAACTGCCGAGGTTTCTGCCCCCAGTTACGTGGCGCCGCCCGGCTTTGCTGTGGCGGGCTCGTCGCTACGGGGCAGCTCAGCTCCCGAAGCTGCCTTGATCGCGGCCGCCGACCCAGCACGGCCATAAGCAGGGCCATAACGGTACTCGGTCGGGGCAGATCCGGCAAGCCAGTCGGCACCGGCTGGACGGCTCGGATCGCCCGCTCTCTGTCCGCGAGACGGCGGCCCTTCGCCCCGGAGGGTGTCAGGCCATTGGATCAGCTGGCCTGCCTGTCATGTCTCAGTCCTTCGCTGTTCAGCCAATGTGATTGCTCTGTCTTGTGAGATCATTTCTTCTTTAAGTCATCAAGATGGAACGCATGTGCATTATGTGCACATGCATGGATATGCATACGCTATGTTACCAGCGCGTACCAGTGCGTATGCTCACCGGTGCATGCTGTTGTTTTGGCGTTCTACGTTAGGACCACAGCACGCGAATTGTGAAATTGCGGAACGTACATATTTCCTGAAATCGTCACGGGTAATCGTTGTCGGGCCAACCGTCCTACGCCAGAATCTATCACGCTAGAAAGAGATGACCATGAGCTCGAAATATGTAGCAGCGCTCTCTCAATCGAAGGTGAAAAACTTACGTTTACTCCTGACGTTCTTCTGGTTCAGCTGCTTTATTAGGCGATAATACTCAGCGGTTGAGTTAACCATAATGATGCGAAGGTTTACGATAAGTGAAATTTAAAACCTACGAAAAATCTAACAAATTAAAGAGCTCCATGACCGCATGTAAAACTGTGCTGTGCAAGTGAAGGCGAACACCACAAGATAAACAGACGCCTGTGCTGAAAAAGATGAAAACTGTCTTAAAAAAATGCTTCAAATTTGGTGATATTAAAGTAATCATCACACATAATGAAATAAGTTCACTTAAAATTTTAGGTGTATTTTAAGCGGAAAAGAATGCTCTTAAGCGAAAAAGAGTGCGACAAAACAATTGCTTAGCTAAGTACATATGGTCCTGGAAGCGTAATTGTATGATTACGTCATCGTACCTTGCACAAAACTGAAGAAGAGCCAATTGGCGGCTATATCTGGAAATCATATGCACGAACGTCAGATGTGAATGACTCGATCATTGCATTTTTATTGGCCTTGATCGCCGCATGGCTTATGGAATGACAGAATTTGAATGACGTTGTTATCATGTTATGTATGCCGTGGTGGCCTAAAATACTCTCCCCGAAATAGTCTTCCCATCTTCGTGGAGATGTAGCTCAGATGCTAAGGGGGTCTATGTCTTAATATCAGGGCTGATAACTACACTGAATGATTTTCAAGATGGCTATTTCAGGCCAAAACCCCATACAGATGTACATAGAACACCCCTTTAACACTATGGGACACGACCCCATAGCAACCCGACAAGCGACTGGTGCTGCTCGCTTGATGCAAACTCAAGGCTTTGGCCGGTATATTAACAATGGCACATTTGCACCATTGCCGTGACGGCCGTTTCCTGCGGTTCCGTAAAATGCCCCCTGGTTTTTTACCTCTACCTATTGTGACACAAGGCTTTAAAGGGATCGCTGCTTTTGTGTGATATACATCAATTCTATGTGTACCTGGATCCTCAAGTAAACTGGTGCTATATTTATCCTCCGTATCCAGCGTATTATCGCATAGGTATAGGTTCGTTTTCGTGCTGGTAATGCCTCCCATTACTTCAATGCAACAAACTCGCGTACGTCATTTTGCAAGTACATATCTGATGCAAATCATGCACCTTCTCGCACATACAGCTGAGTTACATTGTTCGGTTATGTTTGGCATAGGTGGCAAAAGCACGTTATACTGTTTATTTCTCACATAGCCTACATTATTTTTGCATGTGCATGCATGCACATGACATCCGCGGAAATGTACACGGTTTCCAAGATTTCTTCACGGGAAGCGGCTCCTGGCTTCTAGTTTTGGAAGATGAAAGAGCTGGGGGAATAATTTGACATCAAGTAGGATGCGAGAAAATTAGCACGGCACGTACTTGTGCTTCTTTGATGACTTCATATGACAGGCTCACCATCATTCCCGCGCATTGTTCTTACCGTAGGTGCAGAGGTGCCCACGAAACCCTCTAAAGGTCAACATGTGCCTCGATGTGAGTGCACTCATCTTTATGGTGCACGATAAAAACAACTGCGCGGTCGTGTGGGCGCCTGTGGTGGTGAAACGTCCGCCAAACATCCTTGTTACCGGGATCGCAAACCGCCCACTTCCCAGCTCCGACAAACATTCCCTCTGCCGAGCTCGGAGTGCATGATTGTGTGTTTTGCTCTGGGTGTCAATCACCGGTGGCGACCCTGACTGCTGTGGGCTCGAGTTGGGCACGTCATCTGGCGCACCAACGGCATTATCCTGATGATCCGGTTTCTGCTCGTCCGCGGTGTGGTACCGCTTGGCGCCGTCTGTTCTGGCGTCGCTGACCTGACCCACCAGACCAGACCATCCGGTCTGGTGTCGTTGATCTGGTACCTGGCCGAACCTTTTCAACACAGGTCCCCGCATTGTGTGCGGACGGGTGATGCCCGCTGTGCTCACCCGGCTCGTGTGGCCTCAAGTCCGGTCCCGGGGCTGGGGCGGTACGGTACCTGCTGATCTGACCCGTGTGACTTCAAGTTGCGGTCCCGGGCCAGGGCGGTACGGTACCTGCTGATCTGACCCGTGTGACCTTAGGCCGCGGTCTGGTGCTGGCGTGGTGCAGTACTCGCTGATCCGACCCGCGTGACCTTGGTCGCGGTCTGGGGCTGGCGTGGTGAAGCACCCGCTGATCTGACCCGTGTGACCTCAGGTCGCGGTTTGGGGGCCGGCGTGGTGCGGTACCTGCTGCCGCTGACCTCCGGGTTCCTGCTGCTCTGCGCCGGCTCAGTGCTGGCGGCCGCCTCCTCTGTGCTCTACATGCTCATCTACTACTGCTGCCGAACGCTGCCGCCCCGCCGGCACAGCTATGGAAGACACAAGCGGGAGATGTACAGCAGTAGCGGTGAGTGGCGCCACGTGCCGGCCGAGCCCACCTGATGCTCACGTCGGGTCCTGGACCCGATCCGGGAGACGCGGGAGCTCCCGGGGCTGCACAGCGAGGCGTCAGTGGTCCAAAAGTTGGAGGGCGAGGGAGGAAAGCGGTATAAAACATTGAAGGTCACTTTGATTTGGAGCTCTAATTCTTTCCGCAGCTTGCTAAGCATGATCAACTTTTAAGATGTCAAACCTTATGAGTGGGGTCTGGGTCTGGCGTCCTTATGTGATGTTTGATTCGCTTGCTGATCGGTGCTTTTTCAACCCCCTTTTGGGCCTTACAACACTGGCACAGTACTTTTTTCTATTCTGAAGTTCTGGGTCGGCGGGCAAGACTTGTTGCCGAGTCGGAACGCCAAAAATTAAAACTGAAATCCGCAAAAATACTTTGAGTTATCACTGCTCAGCTCACGTGAAGAGGTTTGCATGCATGCCATATGTGCCATTCCAACCACACACCAGTTCTCAAACTGGTATTACACATCAAGCACAGCAACAGGAGCTCATCACATTGGAACATAGGGGTGGTGAGTGTGTACATTTTGGGGATGGACATAATCCAGGGAGGTATTCCTTGGACACTGAGTTACCTTGTCGCTGCTGCTTCTTACGATGAAGTACGTCCTTTTTAAAATGTTTCACTCCAAGGATGTCATTCAGTTACTTGTCCATTGCCTGTACTAAGCGCCAGAGTCGTGTTCACACTGACTACTGTTCGACAGGCGCCATGCTGAACGGAACGTACGCGCCACTGAAGCAGCGCCACAATGGCGTCTGAGACGGCGCCCGAGCTCTCCAGCCGACCGGCAGAGCTCCCCAGCCGACCGGCAGAACTCCCCAGCTGACCGACAGAACTCCCCAGCCGACCGGCAGAGCTCCGCAGTTGACCGGTAGAGCTCCCCAGCCGACCGGCAGAATTCCCCAGCCGACCGGTAGAACTCCCCAGCCGACCGGCAGGACCCTGCAGCATATGGGTGAAGCTCCCGCCGACCGGCAGAACTCCCCAGCCGACCGGCAGAACTCCCCAGCCGACCGGCAGAGCTCTGCAGCTAACCGGCAGAACTCCCCAGCCGACCGGCAGCGTTCCCCGCCGACGACAGAGCTCCGCAGACGCCGCTGTCCACGCAGTGAGTCATCAGGCAGCTTGTCGCCAGCTCTGTTGCGGAAACGGCTCACACCAAGGCCACAGACCGCCGATACCTGAATGACTTTGGAGAAGGCAGGGTCCGTACACCGCACTGCCCATGCCGACGACAGCTAGAGTCAGAGCCGCCATACCACAACGTCGCACTGACCACAGCTGGAGTCGGAGTCGGAGTCGGAGTCGGCAAGCACGGTCCGACGCCGGTGCGTGCCCTGGAGGTGGCCGCTGCCCTCTGTCGCCCGGAGGCCTCCTTTGAGACAGCGCCGCCAGTGTCACCATCTCTTGTCGGCGCCGTCCCGTGGTGACAACGCGCGCGCGCGCGCGTGTTTGTATGCGGAGGACTGCCCTGTGACACGCGCCAGCTGACACTCGTGAGTGGGTGGAAAGGCGCCGTTGACAGCGAGCCGGCGCGTGAGAGGTCAGCGTCATCGGACCACACCGCCATGACACGAGCAAATGGTTTGCTTTGAAAACCTCGTGTCGTTGGCCGGATTAACGTCAACGCTACAATAACGATAGTTGGTAGCGTCAAGGCGATACATGTGCACTGAATTTGCCGGACACAGGATAGCCGCCCATGCGCTGCCACCAGCGGATCGCCCGTTCGCAGTGTCTGGCGCTGTAAGTCATGCAGTTACTAGAGATGGGTTGCATCTTGTTAAATGTGAAAGGTCTTGATTTGTCTTACCGACCTTGTCGTATTACGTATTAGTTACGGTGTCTTCAAATGCATTTTCATGATCATGTCATGTTGTTAGCATATATAAGAGCGTAGTTGGTGGATTACAGATTATGCCCTGCCACGATTCCCTGCGGTTTTACTCAGCGGTGACTTTCTTTAAAGCTTTGTTTTCAAACAGCTGACAGTCGCCCCCGTGTCGTAGTCGGCCAAGACACCGATCCCGCTCCACTTGTGCGCCGAGCGGAAGCGTCGTTGACGACTCAGTGACCACACATCAACGCCTGCTATGTCCACTGGGGCCATGTCAACCGCACAGCTGATTAAGCCGCGCGCGAAGTGATTGTTTTCCTTTTTGTTTTGTTTTTCAAATACAGAAGCATCCACGGTCTGGCGTATCGTGTGATATCGCTTCCTCCCAACACCGAATCAACATGCTTGATATTTTCCAAAAGGAGGAGACCGATGTGATCTGGCGGATGCCAGGTCCCACCTTGCGGGTCTGTCATAGATCCAGTCTTCGGATCGGCATTGATACCAGCGCGTTTGCGGATCTTTGGATCCATTGATCGCGTCACTATGCGGTTATGCTGTAATATTTTCGGTGCTAAGTCAAGCACCGGTTTCTTACGGCATCGTAAACCATCGCAACGTCATGCCAACTGGTCGTCGAACATGAGAGCCATGAGAGCCATTCCTGCCAGGGTGAGAGGCAGGCGACGCCATATAGCCTTAGTAGCTGGGTGCGTCGTAAAGCCCCAATGACAGACAGACACAGACAGAACATGAGAGCCTAATGCGGGAGCACCGAAAAACAATAGGCACAACTAGGTCCAGATGACAACACGGGGTTGCAACGTCACCAAACCACAACGTTGGGCGAGACACAGATCATACATTTATCACGCTTTGCCATCGAGTAGTTATTCGAGGGTCACCGCATTCTTGCAGAAATATACTTGTCACTGTTAACATTACAGTCAAAGTTGCCACTCAATTGATTGTCACCCAGCTGGCTGGGTTGACTGGATATGAGTTGACTGAACTGTCACGTGAGTTGACATATCAGGACCACCTTGCATGCTCGGTAGCTTCCCATTAACAGTCTGCTGACTTCTTCTTTCTACGATTTTTTACAAGCCTGATGTATTGATAAACCAAGAACTAACGGCACAATCTGGAGACCTCTCAGTGCTTGATGTGTTCTTCTCACAGAAAAGAAGGGATACTTTTGCATGACTACGTTCACACAACTTGGGATTAGAATATATATATATATATATATATATATATATATATATATATATATATATATATATATATATACCAGTCTCCGATTTGTGACATACGGACTGCTTTCTTAGAAGCCATGGCATGTGCGGACTTGTAATACAGTATAATTAGAGCGGTCATGGTTTGAAATCAAACATTTAATTCGTACTTTTTGGTAGGATATGTTTCTGTGATGTGAGCCCACGCTAAGCGGCTCTTGTTTGGTGAACCCTGGCCTGATCGTAAACTTCCGAGTCAACGGCAGAACTTGGCAGCGAAAGCTTAACGCGCCGACATGACCGGCACAGTCCATCCTGCCCCCTGGCGCCAGCTGACCGTCAGAGCGGCCGTCGTCACTGGCCGCGGGCTGTCCCAGTCGGTGACCTACAGTGAACCCGGCAGTCGAACCCACCGCGCCGCAGGTCTGTGAAATGGAAGGCGGGGCACTCTTACCAGCTGAACTGTCGGGATGGACTAAAGTTAACTGCGGGACGGGAAGATTTAAAGTGCGGCCCGGCGGTGTATCTTCCACCTCGTACCTCAAACGGTGCCGAGGAATGGAATCAACATTTTGTGAGGTGTGTCCAAGAGGTGCTGTGGACATCGGTATTGGAACACTGTTGACAGACTTCGCGAAGAGCTCTGACCATGACCGCAGCTTCGAGACGTCGAGTTTCGTCAAGATAGCGCAGCTTCGAACGTCGAGTTTCATCAATATAGCGCAGTTTCGAGACGTCGAGTTTCGTCAACATAGCGCAGCTTCGGGACGGCGAGTTTCGTCAATACAGCCAATGCTCTTTTGATAGCGCCGTTTAACCACTTACTCCTGCTATACCGAACGTCGATTATTTTCATCATGAGAACTCCGAACTCATCACACCGAAACACTAAATTCACAGCCTGCGTTGCTTATATCAACTTCCATCAGGTGTTCAAACGTTGGACGTTAGCTACATTGAATAAATAGGGTGCTCCATGTTTGTGTTGGGTTTCGAACTGAGGTAGCCATTTTGAAGATCTTCCGGTGCAGTTCACAGCCCTGCCCGTATTACAATCTTAAAACCATCTGAATTCTGAACTAGACATTCACGAAATTGCGGAACTACTTCAAGGTCACCAAAGCATGCATAGCGCTACAGACACGTCTTTCAAACATTGCCACCTTGTTGGCCATGCGGCGTCCAGGGCCAAGGCAAGAACAACCATTGGCGTATTCGCGTCTGGCGTACGTGAACATGATTTCTGGAGCCGAAGAACTCCAGCAGACACAGATGCAATTGCATAGGTCGTTACAAATATTACCACTAGTAAAGGCCTCACGGCATGAAATAAAACGTCCTTCGGTGGTCAGGAAATAAACCCGAAGCAATGACAGGACTGCAAACTGGCTGTGGAATGGACACAACCACAGGTTAAAAACCTAATACATAGCATCCCCACCGCAGATCACCTCCGCGTTTGCGATGTTTTTCCGCTATCCCTACCGACGATACATCCTGCGCGCTCCACTCGTGCCATCTGTCGGCCACGGCGGGAGTCAACTGGCTCGTGGAACACGGTGGACAGACGCACGAATGACGCGCGGTATAAGGTCGCTTACATACAGCAGCCGAGAAAACGGAGAGAAACAGGCATCCACCCCGCTCGAGATGCGCTTACTTTGATAACAACGCTCTTGCACCCATCCCAACACTGACCAAGGCTCTCATGTATCTATTTTAAATGCGTAAAACCGGTGACTTTCTGGAACATAATATCACTGTAGGCACTGGTCGCAAACTTATGGCGGTTTTCGGCAGCAAGAAGCCCAATTTTAGGCGTTGTTAAGTATTGATACGTATCTCAAAACCTAAATCAGATGGAGGTGCTAAGCAACAGCACGGACAAAAAAGTACCAAAAGTAGGGGAAAACACCATCTACAAATCACTACCGGACCTCAAAAACCGTAGGGCAAGTAATCGACCGGAAAGCAACCAAAGTTGGTCTGCTTTTTTAAAAGCGCGAGGCACGTTGTCACGCTCCTTTTATACAGCGTCAGCGACTGTATTCGTCATGTCAAAGCTCAGGGCTCACGGGGCAAACGGGGTTAGAAACTGGGCTACCTCGTGTGAGTTCCAGGTGCTTACCACCTGGCCATTACGCCCCCGTGTCAGTCTGCTGATTTACAGCGTTAGATACATACGAATGGGGCAAATCAAATGACGTCAATAACAAGATTTGCAAAAAAGAAGCAAAAACAAAAAACACTCACGTGCACACGTTGACGAGGGTCATTGTGACGTAATCCGGGCATTACAACGCACTCTGATCATGAGACTATATGGCACCGCCTGCCTCTCACAAGGCCGGCGCCACGGGAATTGAACTCCGTACCTCTGGTCCCCAGGCGCGCAGATGCACCAAAATACACTAGCGGTACCCTCGGTGAGGGATCCTCAAGTGCATTCCCATATCTATTGGCATGGATCCCTAAAGACGACTGGTTCCACTTACTTATGTTCTGGTATCATCTCCATGAATATCATACTTCCGTTTGCTATGACCCACATCACCCCACGCTGCCAGCGCCTCACTAAGGCAAGTTGCTCAGCTCTGTCGTCGACAACAATGTAGCTATTCACTCTTTTCACCGATATATCTAATAATGTTCTGTTTCAAACCTCCATTCTTTGAAGCTCACTCTATCCGTCAGAACCACATCTTCCTGACAAAAAACACAAGTTTGGTCGGTCCGTTTTGACAGCTGTATTAGAACTGTGGCACACACCAAACCAAGTGGCCATATCACTTCCACATAACCAGCACATACACCCCGAACGTCTAGCTCGCCGCCGGCAGCCGCTCAAACGGCCGTCGAGATGGCCTCCGTGTACTTCTTGATCCTCGAGGCGATCGACATGTCCACATACTTGTCGCCGACGGTGACCACCATGCCACCCACGATGGCAGGGTCCACCTTGGTGGAGTACTTCAGCACCTCGCCCTTCTTGAGGAACGCCTTGAGCGTGGCCTCCACTTCCTTTTGGCCGGCGGCGTCTAGCGGCTTGGCTGTCGTCACCTCGCACACCACCTGCGGAGCGGTCAGTGGTCAGGGCGGGGCACCTCAGCGGCCACCTGCGGAGCGGTCAGGGTCACGGGCGGGGCACCTCAGAGCACACCACCTGCGGAGCGGTCAGGGTCAGGGCCGGGGCACCTCAGCGGCCGCACCGCAGCATGCAGTCGCTCAGAGCACACCACAGCCCTGCAGACTACCTGACACGAACGCTCGTCCAGGAATTGTACCTAAACGATGCACTTGCGCACTACCCTAGGCACACCGAAAACCGTGGTGCCACGGCACGAGACCGGCGCAGGTTCCTGAAGATACACTTCTGCGCGCAGGCGATGAACGAAGCTGCCACTGGCGCCACCTGCTGTGCACATACGAAACCTTCCTTTTCAACGAACGACATCCCAGCCTCGACCTTTCAGCGTTGCCGCTCACACACGATCTCGGACGTGCACGTCATACTCACACGGATCTCGGAAAAGGAGTGGCGGTTAGCTATTTGCCGATGACTCCACATGATCGTAACAGACAGATAACTTCGGGGAAAACGTTATGATGGATGCACAAAGATCTATGCTCTTCCAGGACCGTGGCGAGGAAACGACACTAGGCAAGAGGTAAGCAAGACATGTGGACACCGCAAGCAGGGCGAGGGACGTAGGTTATGGGAGGCCTACAGTGGTTCGACAAGATAAGTACTGCAACAAAAACTCCTACAGATGGGAGCATGTTCCGACATTGCTTTTGCTGTCAACACTTATGCACGACATTAGTACCACACCACCATACAGCTTAAACAGGAAAAATGTATACCTGTCATCACTTACACTGCAAGAGCTTATGCACATATTACACACGAAACTGCATCTACTGCAGACTTATACGCGACACTGGTACCACACCACAAAACCCATACCTATACAGACATTACAACACACCTGTAAAACCAGACTTACAGACATCACGCACGCCATTTCATGCAGCGCAGACTTATACGCGACATAGGTAATTCGCCACAAAGCCTATGCTTCAAAAACTTACACCCATTATTACATATTCTGCAACATCGTGTACAGTCCTTGCTTATGTACATTACTTCCACTGCAAGGACTCACATGCAACAGGAGTGCAACAAGACAAAACTCGTGCTTACAAAATGCATGGCTGTCATTACTTTTACCGCAAGAACTTGTGCATTCTTGACATATAATGAACACCTCCTATATCTCCGATCACCCTACATACTTTCTGTAGCGTGCAAAATGCGTGGACACTTAGCAGGAGTGTGGGAACAACTCGCAGGTCAGAAGGGAACCCCAACTCAGTCGGGGACCCCACCCACCCTCATGTGTGACAGGAATGTGTGTCACATTCTGAACAAACGCCTTATTTCATACATTTTGGAGCAGGTTTGGCATTCATCCAGGCTGAGCCCAAACTTATTTTGCCAAACTGCGGCACAACAGCGTACGTTTGTCAGTAGACGCAATGTTAGGTCGAGCCATTGCCGTCGTAGGTCTGTCCATCACAACAATTACGCCAGGGTTGACGTGCCAACACCATGGAGTGGGCACCCGTAATCTGATTTCATTCGTCCCCGTGCACCCATGTGTTCGTTACCTCCGGGACTTTGGCGAGGCTTAAGGGCTGCAGGCTGATGGCTGGATTTCAAATTTAGTCGTGCAGCACTGACTTACATGTTGGGGTAAAATTGCTGTTGCACGTAAGTAAATACTGTATAAATCTTTGCTGAGGAAGCCAAGGCGGGTACATATTTTTTGCAGCATGAGTTTTGTCATGTGACAGTCATGTACTAGATGGGTTTTGCACCAGAAGAAATATCCTGTATGAGTAAAGAATATACAACATTTTGCAATCCATGAAATAGCAGGCATATGTTTTTGAGGCACACATTCTGTCATGCAGCACCCATGTTCTGTATGTCTTTAGAGTAGAAATAATGCAGCATGTGGTTCAGGTCTACATAACATCAGGTCTCCATAAAACTGGTGTCAGAGCAGTGACCCCTGCCAGTAAGTTTTTGACTAATGACTGCACTCTTGGGACTTTACTAGCCACTACACACCAAATCAACAGAGAACTGGTCACTCGGGCTACTGGAAATCCCTTGGCCATGGGTTTAAGTCAAGAACATACAAAGTTCCCACTGACAGAACACTACAAACACAACAAAATGCTCATGATTCCAGCCTGCCACACTTCTAGTTTCGTGCTTGTGCTGCTGTGCTGTTTCAGTGGTTTGACATGGCATGGACTCACCTCACCACGGTGCGCCGCCATCAGCGTGCGGAAGGAGGTGGCCACACTGTCCAGCTTGTTCAGACGGCCATTTTCGGCCATCAGCAGCAACAAGTTCTTGGTTGAGTCCGCTGTCTTCTTCTTAGTGGCCACCATCTCCATGGCCTGTCGCTTGGCTTCCTTCTGCAGGGTGGGGTTCAGCACAAAGTTGCGGAACATGGTGTCGGTCTTCAGGAGGTCCTGCACCTCAATCAGGTCCTTTTCCACCTTGTCCAGTGACTTGGACTTGCTGGCAGCCGAGTACAGAGCAGATGCATAGCGCCCTTCGATGCCATACACCTGCCAAGAAATGATGGCGTGAAGCTGACTGTGCAGAAGTAAAGGCTGCCTAACTACATGCGATAGAAGGGTGACACATGGGGTTGAAGGTTATCACATAAGTGACAGCAAAAACAGTACTGCCTTAGGTGGCTGGCGTCATTTCAGGTTCAGTGACCAAGTAATCCTTCTCACAAATAATGAGTTCACCCAAAATGCGAAAAACTCAAACACAACAGTTAACAAATCATGGTGCTCACACTGCCATAATGAAATCCTTTCCCAAAAATGGCATTAAACAAAAACAAATAAATAGTGCCACAATGCAATGCAGGCAAAACCTGCAACCAACTGAATCAAAGTCAACAACCTGACAAACATTTGCTATAAAGTAATGTTTTAGTCATATTATATCTTCAGGAAGCTGAGTCTAATGAGAAACAATCCATACCAACAATAGACCTGCCCTTAAAAATACAAAAAGTTATAAGTTGATAACAATTTGTGACTTTGCCAAGTCTTCAACTGCAACAAGTCTCTTTTGTAACAAAAATAACAGCTTTTTGAGCCTTGCATTACATGCCTTAAAGAAGGCTACACTTATACACCCTCCCAAACGGAAGATGGATACGCACCACGCTTATACACCATCCAAAACGGAGGACGGTTACGCATCGGGCTTATACACCCTCCAAAACGGAGGACGGTTACGCATCCGGCTTATACACCCTCCAAAACGGAGGACGGTTACGCATCGGGCTTATACACCCTCCAAAACGGAGGGTAGTTACGCACGGGGCTAGTACATCCTCCAAAAAGCTTTCAGGGGTAGCATGCGCCAAGCGTACGCAGACTGCCAGTCTTAAAGGAAAGCAGGGCCAAACATGTAGAACCTCGTGCGAAAACTCGGCTCGATGCGTTATATGCATGAGACGATCGCGAAGCCCATCAACCCACTCTGAGCCAGTTCTTCTCTGATCATAAATTATCGTCCACCGGGTCTGGATCCACGGTGGATGGGTGGTTAGTGTACCGGTCTCACGCGCTGTAGACCCGGGTGCGAATCCCAACGACGGCCACTCTCCAGTGGGCGGCTTTACAGTGTATCGGACCGGCATGACACTTCCTTGCTTCACTCTTAAACGCGGTAAATTCTAACCTGGGCTTTTCATATCGGACAGAAGCGTAGTTTCCTGTGCCTAAGCGAAGGAGTCCACACTCTAGAGATACTAAAGATCCCGTGAACGTTGCCCGTAAGTCTAAATGAGGCCAGCGAGCTGAATAAACATAGGCACACCTGTTTCATCTGGTAACGCTAAGCTGTAAGTCATAATCAACTAGTGAAAAGCTACATGCACACTACCGCTCCGTTCAATAACTTAAAGATCATTCCGTCCCAGCGCGGGGTGTCTACCAGCTGCCATTCTGTCAACAGGCAGTTGGCTTCGCATGGTGGTTTCGCCCGGAGGCCCCCACAGATTACATCCTACATTGGTGCCCTCCCTGGCGCGGAAGGCCCTCGGGCGGCCTCTGGCTGGAGCATTTGACTCGGACAGGCGCAAGAGCCCTCATTGGTGCAACAAGATCCCTGATAACCGCAGGTGTTCCAATTACTGGCACAGAGAACCTTATTTGGCCGACGGGACCCTGGCTGAAAATCGGTGAAGGGCCCGCGAGGACCCCGGATCACCCCTGGCCAACTCGGGGCTCCTGTCATGGGATGCCCTGTTGGGTACTCTGGGGGCCTGACCCTCAAAAGGCCACTGATTGTTGTAGGGACTCCAACTAATGCAAATTGCAGGCCTTGGCCTCATTACTGCTAGAACAAATGGGGGCCCAAGGGCTCAGAATAACACAGAGTCAACTATTCAGTGTAGTGGTCTCTGGCCGAAGTAGGGGCCCATATTGTCTCAGAGGTCCACAATTGGTGAAAGAGGCATATTGCTTGACATTTGGGGTCATAGTCATATGGGCCAGGATGACCTGCAGCCTTCCAACCATTACAGCCATTCAGCCATCCCATCGTGCCATTGATAGCCAGTCTTGAAAGGCACACGGCCCCTCTTCAGGCACACATGAACACTCCATGACTGACTCAGGGGCGCTTGTCAACACCTGACTTCCCGTTTGGCGTTGTGCACCCTGGCAGACACAGAGACCCCTCGGCGACTCAGGGCGCACAAACAAATATAAGTCGCTTATGGGTCCTGGCCTTGTCCCTGCTTGGGAAATGGGCTCCCAGACCCAGACAGACACTGAGCGGACTGTTCAATATTGGCAGAGCCTAAGTGACATAGAGAACCTCACCCCCTCAGGGGGGCAATTTGAAATCAAGTTTGAAAAGCAAAAAAGTGAAAATAAAAAAGCATCCCAAAACCTATGGCAACATGTAAGTTTCTCCTCAAATTTGGTCTAATTTCTTCTTGAAAGAGCACTGATGAGGGGGGGGGGGATCCTCAAGGACATAGAAAACTGTACCACTGCCCAGTTTTATGGGCCTCAGCTTTTTTCTTTAGACAGGTGTGACATGACCATTGCTTACATCATCATTCAAATTTTGTGGGATAAGGATGTCCATCTTAATCACATCACTGTTCAGGGACACTATGGCCACTGGGATCAGCCAGGCCTACCACTTGACAGCCAGATGAGTTAACCACCTGGTCACTGCACCCTCCCATTCAATTTTCTACACTGTAGACATACAGAAAATTGCTTTTATTAGACAGCGACAATTAAATGATCATCTCATACCAATATTGCCTATTTCTATCGACTCACAGCTCTAACTTTTCATCATTTCTGTAAGCAAATTGTTCAATCTGGAGATTTTTGGGGATGCATCATTCAATATGCCCAATGTGCAGTCTTGCTCCATTATGGAGAATGCATCAGCCTGATGCCAACCAGCCATCTGTTTTGGAGGGAGTACAAGTCTGGTGCATAACCACCCTCCAATTTGGAGGGTGTGTATATGATGCCTTAAAACATTGAGCAGCATCAGAGCAACAGCTCCCAGTTAGTAGATGTGAGGCACTACCAGTGGTGCTGCATGTGCATTCCATTCTCATAGTTATGCAATATTTAAGGAAATTAGGGTTTGCATGCTGAGCAGGACAGCATAGAGAATACAATATACTAACAGTATATAGTTTGACCATGTCGAGCACATTTCCAAGTTACATGCCTGAGCAAGACACCTTAATTCAAGCTCATGGCTGTACCAGTTGGTCAATAACAGTAACAAAATATGCATGTATGTCTCTACTGATATAGGACAGGCAATAATTTCAGCATAATTTGCTCTCACGTTTAAGACATTTTGTAGCCAAACCATCGCTACACCCAGATACCTATCTATGATGTCGCTGATATATTCATCATATCTGCTGATTCTACGCGGCACTACGAAAACATACAGCTCACCCGGCACTCAAATCCCAAAAATCAAGCACACACGGAAGTGGCAAGAGCGCGAACAGCATGATAAATACCTGAATAGGTGTCTTGATCATTGCCCGGGCAATTGGAGAAGTGCTGAGCCGACGGACAAGCGTTAAATTACAGGAAGCCATGTTGCACGCCTTATCCACGCACACAAAACAAACTAAAATGCCGGTGCACCAAAGAAATTTCACGAAGTTTTTACGTCCGGCTTGCACCGTGCAGGGGGCACGAGAGAAATGCGAGGAAGTTGGAGATGTTGTGTTTCAGTACCGGTAGAACCAAATGGCACTCAGTACAATTTAAGAATCTAACAAAAACCTTTAAAGAAAAAAACGACATAATGAAAAGCTATAAAACATTATTTTAAAATATTGCTAGAGTTGTATTACATAAACAATGTGACATTTATTTATTTGATTCAAAAGACAAGACATCAACTTTGTCGTGCAACGCAAATTCTACCGAAACTGTTTTATCTCAGCTAAGTACTATTTGTGAGGAGACGAGAAAAAGAAAGAACACCAAGGAAGAGCCAATGCGCTAATTTTGTGGTGGACATGGAACCTCTTAAATTACTGTTATTTTGTGAAACGTGCCACAAGTGCATTGCATGAATACCACATTCATATCGTGTGTTGGAAATGTTATGGACCTGGCTGTAGAATGACTAAGTTACCTCGTAGATGAAAATCAACAGAACCCACTTCACCAAACCGACAGGCGTGCATGATTAGGGGCGCTGATCCTATGCATTGATTATGAATATTAACATATTGGTGATGGTTTCTCGGGTGTCAAAAACCTCATGTTCTGTTAAGCTGCTTATTTAGCGGCATTTGAGCGACTTATGTGGCAGGTTGTGGTATATTTAACAATCTGAGACTTATTTCTATCTCACCTCACATTCTGACAATTTTCCCTGCCTTTGTGGTGCGAGCGTATCCTCTCATTGTGCTGTATGATGCTGACTTCCCACTAGCTCGCGTACATGGATGTAGGAACAGGTTGAGTGGCGTCGCAGGGGGGCCATGACGCCCACTTTTCAAGGTGGGGGAGCAGTGCTAACTGCCTCCCCCACTTTTCGGATTGACGTTGTGTCCAGGTTACTTTTGCACTACATTTAGCATGCATGCCTTCATCTAGTTCACCAACCACATTCCTCAAGACCCCATCATCTTTTCCATCCTCTCATTGGGCATCGTTTAGTTTCACAGCCACAGGGGCAGCGCTGCGCGGCCTACGGAAACTGCAACGCACGTCAAGCCTGTTGTTATGACTTACGAGCGCACGTGTTCAAAACCATATCACACGGTTTTTTATCATTAATCAGTTCTGACTAAATCTTGAACATTTCAAGACGAACATGGATTACATATGTCAATACAAATCTGGGACCCCATATCATCTACAATTTACGTTCAGGGAGTCCTCAATATCACTAAAGTACACAGAAAAAACATCGAACCGGAGTTTATGTGACAATTTTTAGACTACCTGTGACGATCAGGGATGTTGTCGCGCCAAGGAGGGTTCCTTTGCTGATCGGGCGCGAACTGCGTGGGTCAGAAGGTCACCCGCGTCAAGGAGGGGAACACTGTAATATGATATATCCTAATAACCTCTGGATCGACCAGGAGATCCCGCCCCGTGTCGCCAGAATGACAGCCAGAAGATACTTCACGATGGGACGGAGTGGCCCTATAGCCCTTGACCGGAAACGGTAATGTGCTCCTGGTGTTCTTCTTAAGGGGCCCATTGCCCGGGGGGGGGGGGGGAATAATGGGTCTTGATATAGTTCAATAGAGTGGGGTCTGATTCCTGCTGAATAGAAGGTTAAAATAAGTAAAAGAAAAACGAACAAGGTCGTCGCATGTCCACCTGAGAACACCCATTTTTCGGAATGGGTTATTGAAACAAATTTCCTCAAAGGGTTTGAACATACCCGCCCGCAACATCGAGAGCAAGGACAGCGATGACTTGGGTTGCAGCTTCCTTAAAACCGAACGGCGTCGGCCACTGCAAGTGGCACCAGACGGCGGGCATCGTGTAAACCTGTCTTCTGGACAGATAGATAGTTAACGAAACACGAAAAAATAGATATTCTACTTTTGCTCTGTCAGTTTCAGCACCAGATTTCAGCACCACTTCCCGGTGCTTGAAAGGCTAATCCGTTATCATCAGCCTTAAAATCGCACATGTAAAATATGTGCCCAGACTGCGTTCCTAATGTAAGATTTGATGCGCTCAAGTGTTCAAAGATACTTATTTCAGAAGCGTCGTCATTTTTGTCCACCCGTTGGCAACAGCTTAGTATTCGCTGCTGCGCCGACGCTCCGCGGCCTATGGAGACTGTAACGTCAGGCGCTGAGGCTTTTGCTACTAAGCTTTGCGAGTGCACATGCTCAAAATGACATTACATAACTTGCACTACTTATCGATTGAAGTGTTCAAATACAATTATTTCAGAACCGTAAGCATTTTCGTCCACTGGGGGCCACGGCTAAAAGCTAGCCATTGGACTAACTCTCCGCGGGCTATAGAGACTGCAACGTCTAGTGTCGAGGTTTTTGCGACTAAGGTTTTTACGAGCGTGCATGGTAAAAAAGCAACATTTTACATATACGGTATCACCAATCGCTTCTGCCTGAATGCTAAGCATTTTCAGACAGACGAGCTTGGGTATGTCAATAAGCATTGTTGACCACTCCATCTACAATCAAATTTTCATCTTCAAATTTCGGTAAAACATAGATCTACAAGCTACCTTCGCGATATCCTTGATGTCTGTAGAACCCACATACAAATTCTGACAAAGGTCCTGAATTCTATAGGTTTAGGAGAAGTCCACCAAGCCATTGTAAATTAAGGGCGCCGGTGACTTATTCCATGTGGTCGTTGAACGCCTGATTGCTGCAGTTTATTGACTTCAAAATACAAGCAAAATTTATCTGGCGGTAGCTTCTGGTTTCTGTTCCGGTTACAAGATAAAAAATGAGATTTTTTGGGAGGGTCATCAAAAGAGGGGCTCTTGTCAACCCTGTTTTCCCCCTTGGTAAGCCTCTGGTTACGCCCCTGCCTACACACAAAAGCAGATCAAGCCGTCTACGTTGAATGATGGACAAATGATGTCCCTTGGGCAATTTATACCTAAGTCAGGCAGCTTCCCGGAGGCTTTTTTATTTCTTCGGTGGTGTGGTGTATGGGAAGATAATTCGAAAAAGTTACGGATATCCAAAATATGTTTTAGACCCCAATAAGACGTAGTGCTGATCCAGAAATATGCAACAAAACAGCCATACGATCAGTTCGCAGTCATGCGTGAGACAGCCGGGCCGGGGCAGTGGCCGCCAACGGTGGACGGGAGCAGGGCCCAGATGAGGAATATCTGACAGAGAGGTCTTCATTCTGTACCTTGGTTTTGAAAGAAAAATTTCCTGTTTATGGCTTTTCACCTTATTTTAGGCATTTGGGGCTTCCAAATTTGTTTTTGCCTAAAATACTAAGACAAGTCTCATCTCTTGAAAAGCGACCGGCGAAATGAAGGCGCATGAAATACCTGACGCACTGTGAGCCATCGATTCGGTTTCAAAATTCTAACCAGCCTATGCCCATGTCGTATTTTGTTATCCACCCTGTAGAGGCAGATGCTTCCTTAATGACCCAAAATGCCTACCCGCTCGTGGAATCTCGCCTCCCCAGAAAAGACAATGCTGAAAGGGAAGAACAATCTTGGGAAGCTGGATAGCCTTATTTGCTAAATGACATAGGATTGGTGAGTCGAATAAGCAAGATACGCACCGGCGAGAAATAGCTCTAGCTGCATATCTAGCATCGCAGTCATGACATTTGAATAAAGAGCGATAACAACCTCCATCTCCACCACACCACCCCTCCCCCCGGTCATCGGGCTTGTTTTCCAGAACAAGTTTCGGAAGTACGCCCTATTCTTGCCCCCCCCCCCTCCCCCCTTCCACACTCTTTGAACCGTTCCTACGCCTATGCTCTCGCATATTTTTTGTGGTCTAGTATGACAATGGGAATTCGTGAGCCTTTGTGTCGGACAATATATGGTCATTCAGACCATTAACTGGCACAGCTGACGTGCACGCTCGGTGCCGAATATGGCAAATTGACATGTTGGAGCGGGTGCTGTATTTAGGCTGGTGGCATCACTGAAGATCCTGTGAACAGTGCGGGGAGGGGTGGCGGTCCGAATTCCCTGGTCCTGGGAAAGCAAAAATCTTTGGGGGGGGGGGGGCGGAAGACCAAGACATGACTGAAAATTGCTCTCGGAAACACGGGTATCCATGACTCGGGGACTCGAGCCATCGGGGCCTAGCTCAAAATGGAAGTGCCCACCCCTACGAAATTTAGCGCACCTCGGTTTTGGACCACTTTAGTTCGAGAGAGATGCCTTTTAATTGCGATATTTGAAAACAAGTAACATTTTGTGAGAAACCAATTTTCAGACCAGGTATCAGTTGCAAATATGCCTGTTGCAACAAAAGCATTTGTTGCTGCAATAACTCACCAAATTCAAAATGAGCTGCTGGACATCATGCCGGAGATGCTACAGCTAGAGTTACTTCAGGAGCTGAAAACGACACCTTTCTTTTCGCTGATCGCGGACGGCAACACTGACGTCTCAGCTACCAAGCAGCTGTCCGTCTTCTTCAGGCACGCGGATGACTCAATGAAGCCACATGAAGTCTTCATGGACTTGTGTGAGTGCCCCGACGCTGGCGCCGCGTCTTTGTTGAGTGTTGTAAAGGATGCCATGGATAAATTGCTTGGTGGCACGAACGTATTGGGAGGCCGTTGTGTTCATGGTGCCAGCAACATGTCTGACAGGGTTTCTGGAGTGCTGGCAAGGCTTTCCCAGAAGAAACGTAATTCCATCTTCGTGCACTGTTCCAATCACGCGCTGGACCTTAAAGAGGCAAAAGAAGTGCCACTGGTGGCCGAAGCAGTAAATCTGGTGAGGACTGTGTTGACATGCCTGAACACTGCAAAGAGGAAGAACATGTTCGCGGAGCACATTCGAAGCGGAGATGACGGAGATGGCGGTGCCAGTGGAGATAGAACACGCCGCCCTCCGAAAACTTTTGACTGTGTCCAGCACGGTGAGCTATGAGGTGTCAAGCGTTCCGGTGTTTTTTAGACAACCTTGATGCGGTCGTTGAGACACTTGAGGACCTGTATGAGAACAGATAAGTGCACCCAAATACACACAGCTGGATGAGAGGCATCCTGGATCAGCTGCAGCGGCTTGACATGATGTTTGCACTGCCCATATGCATCTAGCTTTTCTCACCATGAAAGCTCTTCACCAGGCAGCTGTAGAGGCCTTCCAAGACTGGTGGTGAAGTGCTCCTCGATGCGCGAGCACTCATCACAATCATGCAAGGCATACGATAGAAGAAAACTTCCACAGACTTGGTCAACAGAATCCAGCAGAAGGTCGCCGAAGGAAAGGCTCATGTTGACCCTGCAGCAGCGCCGAGACTGACTAGGCCACGGAAACGTCTGGGGCAGTGCGCAGATGCCGTGGGTGACACGGAGTTTGGCGGCTGGACCTCCCTCTGTCGCCAGCAATACGAGGCCGTGGACCTGATAACCGTCGAGCTGCAGCGTCGGTTGGGCTGAAGTGTCTGCAGATGCTAGGTGACATCCTCATCAGAAATCAAGCTAAAACAACAGACAAGCTTCGAGAGTCACAGGCCACTCATCGATCTCCGGGGAGCTGTGAATCTTGGTCACAGCCTAAAGCCGCCTTGCCGCCTCCGTGGTCTCGGGGAAAGATGCTGGACTCGTAATCCAGCGGCACTGGGTACGAGTCCCAGAGTGGACGCATTGTTTGACCCGACTGAAACGGAAAGGCCAGCTGGCAACTGGCCAACGAGGCTCAACCCAGACCCGAGGCGGCCGTGTCGCAGCATTGTGCGGCACGTAAAACCCTCCGCATTCCTGTCCGGCGAAAGGGCGGAGGCAAAATTAGCTGTTAAACTGGACGGCACGCTTGGGTGGTGGGTTCGGGGTACACGCAACAAGCTATGCTTAGCAGGTACTTTGAATCCGAGATCACCCATACAAACCATTCGGGATAAATTTAAAAAAAGAAAGAAAAAAGCTCGAGCCCAGCGCAGAACATTCGGTTGCTGCCACCTTAGATGGAACCGCCTCACTATCACCTGGTTCTCAAGGTAATTTGAAAACATTTCATTGTGAAAAGGAAACCTCTGTCATCCTCAAAAATAGGCATTCCCTCCAAATGCAAACACGACAAACGGCATAGTGTTTGCAATTCGTGACAAACGTGGCATGGGCCAAGTGCTTACTTCAACGTCTTTCCGTTACGATTGTTACATGCCTTAACTGAAGAAAGGGTTCCATCAAATCGTCGTGAAACCGCTAAATCCTAAGTACAGGGGTTGCACGGGACAAGACCGGGGGATCCCACATCCCAGGGGATGCGCGGGCACCTAATGCACCCACCTGACTACGGGCGTGCGCGCTAGGTAGACGCATTTCCGGATCAGAATTTCCTGTTTTAGGATAACAGTTTCTTGTACAGCCGCCTTTGCTAGGTTTGGTGGCCCCCTTTGTGAAATGGAAGGATCCTGTTCTAAATCAGGAGGTCTCTCTATGCATCAGAAGGCTCTTTTCTGGCACAGGAAGCTTGTTTAGGATTGATAGGTCTTTCGCCGTTTCAAGGAGACACATGTATTAATGCGAAGACCCTTGGGAGCAAAATGGCGTTAGGAGTCGGCGCGTTTCAAACCCCAATCAACAATAACAAGAAGACCCTCATTTTGGATCTTTAATTGCCAACATCCATTTAATGACTTTTGATGCACGCAACAACGCGATATGGGAGAACGTACCTCTGGGGCCCCTCCCCTTGTTAGGCAACACTGCCCAGAATGCCCCGTGTGAGAGGGCCCCACCCTATCCAGGAGCCCCTGCTGGAAAATCCTGCCTCTCCGACTCAAAATCCGTGATGCCGTACCTGCGTACGGCGTAACTCAAGGCTCCCTGGCTCGTTCTTTATCTTTGCAAATGACTACTCACAACATATTCCAACAGAAAAGCTCATCACGACGCCGATGACACCCAGTTTCTTGGTACCGATCTACCCGCCAACATTTCGAATATCAAAACTCGTGCTGAAATAAACCTGACAGTGAGACTGAATTGGCTTTGTCAGAGCCGTCCAAAAATGAGTCCTTGTTAAACAAAAATGCTCCTGACAGGTCTCCCGGCATAACACCGACACACAACTGACTGTGTAATTTGGCTACGACGCATCACACTATATCACACTACCAATCAATCAATCAATCATTGTACCAAGATTCTGGGTGTCACAATCGACTATTCCCTCAGCTGGGGAAATCAAATCTCCACCATCAGGCGCCGTTGCTTCGGCGTTCTGATTGTCCTTGCCCAGCTGAAACACCGCGTACCGACAGACACCAGGAGAATGCTAACAGGGGCGCTGATGTTTCCCCACTTTCAATGCTGGTTAGCACGCGCTCTGGGGGGGGGGGTCAAATTGACCCCCCGAAGGGCTTTCCAGAATGGTTTCCGAACGGTGCGGCGTAACCGCGCCACATTTGGCATAGGTGTTGATAATTGAATAGCGGATCGTTTGATGTAATAAATTTATGTGTACCTTGTAAGGTCACTGACCTATGGCAAGTCAAAGTCAGGCCATGGTTTCAGCAGAGTCAATTTCTATGGAATGGTATAGTCTGATGCAACGACGGAGTATTTGACGAAGCAATACATCTTTGAGATGCCTTATAGGCAGCACAAGCATTGAATGAGCAAATTAAGTTGGCCTAAGGTCAGGTATAAAGGTCAAATCAAGGTCAAAACCAGCCTGTTTCATTGCGCTAGGGCTTGCTGTATGGGGTATTTTCCGGTGCCCATTTTAAATCATTGATAGCAGGAACGGCATTACATCTTCAATTGACTTCTCAGAGGCCATAATAGGTCATTGACCTAGGATGACCCAGGTCGACATTTTTAAAGAGCATACTGCCAAGCGCAGTCTTTGTCCCTTATTCAAATGCAAAACTCAGGGCGGTTTTGTATGATTTTTGTCAATATGACCCTCTTAAGGTCAAGCAAGGTCACTGACTTTAAATGAGTTTGTGACCTTTTGCTTAGAAACAGTTATCTAAGTTCTGGGGGCACTTCGGCGACCAACCTGAAATTTGACCTTGTTTGACCTTATTTGACCCGAAGGTCATGACCTAGTGACCTCAAACTTTGACCTAAGTGAGTTCACGTACAGATCAACACACACTGCAAATGGGTGTCTCCAGCTTTCTTAGTTCCCGAGATCCTAGGGGTCAAATTGACCCCCCACCCCCACCCGAGCGAAGGGTATCTAGCCGGCCACCCGGCACGTATTAACTCTCGGGTTGGGAGTGGAGATGGAGTGGAGTTGGGGGCTTCTCAACTGCACAGACACGGAAGGTTCAAAAAGCGCTCATCATCATTGGCGCCCTCGTCTTCCTCACCCTCACTAATCACGATCACCCTCCGCCCGCACTGCTCGTGTCGGGTTGGCCTAGGATACCTGAAAAGAACACGGAACGGACTATGATGACGATGCGAAACATGCTGTCGGACACCCGCATACCCGACGCGTTGCGCAGATGGGTGGTCTGCCGCGCCTCGGTGTCCTCGCGTGGCACTCGGGCCACAGCTGGCGGTATGTGGCAGCTCCCCAGAGCGCGCGCTGAATTCGCGCGCCGGTCATTCGCCCCCACCCCCCCCCCCCCCCCCACCCCCCCCGAGCGATTCGCATGTGGAATTCGCTACTATCGGATGTTCGCCTATCATCCACTGTCAGCCCATTGGTCTAAAAGCAAAGGCTAGGCGTTTACCTACAGTCGAGGCGAATATATTGCGCCGTTTTTATCACTGTGGGCAATGCCTTTTGTTGTTACCTGGGTGTCAAATGTATGTGACGTGGAAACCGGAGGCCATATTATGGCGGATCTTATGTAAAATTCTCTCTCTCTCTCTCTCTCTCTCTCTCTCTCTCTCTCTCTCTCTCTCACTCTCTCTCTCTCTCTCTCTCTCTCTCTCTCTCTCTCTCTCTCTCTCCTCTCTCTCTCTCTCTCTCTCTCTCTCTCTCTCTCTCTCTCTCTCTCTCTCTCTCTCTCTCTCTCTTCTCTCTCTCTCTCTCTCTCTCTCTCTCTCTCTCTCTTCTCTCTCTCTCTCTCTCTCTCTCTCTCTCTCTCTCTCTCTCTCTCTCTCTCTCTCTCTCTCTCTCTCTCTCTCTCTCTCTCTCTCTCTCTCTCTCTCTCTCTCTCTCTCTCTCTCTCTCTCTCTCTCTCTCTCTCTCTCTCTCTCTCTCTCTCTCTCTCTCTCTCTCTCTCTCTCTCTCTCTCTCTCTCTCTCTCTCTCTCTCTCTCTCTCTCTCTCTCTCTCTCTCTCTCTCTCTCTCTCTCTCTCTCTCTCTCTCTCTCTCTCTCTCTCTCTCTCTCTCTCTCTCTCTCTCTCTCTCTCTCTCTCTCTCTCTCTCTCTCTCTCTCTCTCTCTCTCTCTCTCTCTCTCTCTCTCTCTCTCTCTCTCTCTCTCTCTCTCTCTCTCTCTCTCTCTCTCTCTCTCTCTCTCTCTCTCTCTCTCTCTCTCTCTCTCTCTCTCTCTCTCTCTCTCTCTCTCTCTCTCTCTCTCTCTCTCTCTCTCTCTCTCTCTCTCTCTCTCTCTCTCTCTCTCTCTCTCTCTCTCTCTCTCTCTCTCTCTCTCTCTCTCTCTCTCTCTCTCTCTCTCTCTCTCTCTCTCTCTCTCTCTCTCTCTCTCTCTCTCTCTCTCTCTCTCTCTCTCTCTCTCTCTCTCTCTCTCTCTCTCTGGCAATTCATCCCGCCTCTCCTGATAATACCTCAAGGTCGGAAGGTCCTTACGTTTGAAAGCGAATATCCCGGTGTTGCGGGTCTGTGACAGGTTAACTACAGGGTGGCCCGCTCTCTGGATGCGACACGGGATTCGGGTGCCCCAAACGTAGCGTCACGTACTGACTGGATGCGAAACATCCCTGTTCCGGTTAACCAGCAATGTTTCAGAGTTCCCGAGTTCGGGCTGGTTTAAACAGAGTGCTACCAGACTTCTACAGCTGTTATCACCATTAGCTGCCCACCAAGGCAACGCGTTGACTCACGTTCCGAAAAGTCTATCTTAAGTTGGCTGTTAAAAAGCATGCTACTCATTTGAAAATAATGAAGAAAGTATCAGATACGATGAAATAATCACACTTTTTGCTATAAGTAAACTACTAAGTTGAAAGGCTGTTTTAGACAACACAGTTTCCCTGCTTACTAAATATCTTTCTCAATGCGTCATTGATTGCGTCATCTTATCTTGTACGACATTGATGGGGAGATAATTTACGGATGTTACACCTAAAGTCATGCTCACAAACGTCAGATATGGACGACTCGACCATTGTTTTGCTCTTGGCCTTGACCGCCGCATGCCAACTGAAGGACAGGATTCGAATGACGTTATTATGGTGTCATGGATGCCTGGGTGACCTTGAAATGGCCTCCTTGAAATAGTCTTTGCATCTTTGCGGGTGTATAGCTCAGAAACTAGAATGTTTTAGGTCTTAAGAAGGGCAGGGCTGTGAACTGCATTGCATTAATTAACTGTAAAACCCTATGCAAATGACAAATGTGAATTTGGTGGATGGTTTTGGCTTTGCTTTGTTGGATTGCTCATGAAAACTACCGCTTTCCAGCGCCTGCTACAGTGTTTTGCAGTGACCACAAGCTTCTCAGGGATTTCCCACTCTCCGTTAAACAACGAGGACAAGGATTACCATGGAGAGCATAGGAAAGCATAACAGGAGAAATATACCAAGGGCAATGTTAGGCCCAGTTCTATAAACAATGTAGTCTGCTCGAAGGATGTCGCGTGACCTTGCAAGCCACCCAGAACTTCAGTTAATTGGGATAAGCTCCAGATTATTCACACGACCGCATTGCTTCAGTGCTCGAAAAGTCCCATTCATGACATACGGGGGTCGCTGATAAGTGAAATGTGTCATGTCATACTCTGCACGGTGACCGCCCAGGGCCCGTAGCGCGCCGACCCTTTCGTTGCGCGACCACGTGATGACGCCCCCTGGGATGGCGGTTGCGCCGCACTGCCGTGTCTCCTGTGGCGGCGTCCCATTTGACCCGTCCAGCCGTTGTGGGCAAATACAGTCACCAGCGGGTACCCAGCGTGCGTGGTGCGGCCAGTCAGCAGCAGACACAACGAAACGCATGTTGCTCTGTCTCAAGACAGCCAAATCGTCAGTTTTGCGTTAATATTTCGCAAATGCCACCCATCGACACCTGGAGCAAGGCGAGTCATGAACGTGGCGTGCATACGCGCTCGTGATTTGTAGGGGTATGCACATCTAAATACCTCTTTTTGTCGCTACACCCGCTATTTCGGCTGCTATAAAGGCTCTCGTCCACTATTACGTGAGCACCAGGGACACCGGTCTTCCGCTGAGGGTAAAGGGCTGGAGGTACCAGCCAGATGCCCCTCTGAACGCTCGTGCATCTTGCGTTCCAGTCTGTCCATCTCCTGTCTCTGTTGCGTCCCCGTCTGTCTCTCAGCCACCTCCGATCTTTCGTTGCCATTTGTAATGCCTCTGACCGCTTTCGCTGCCTCCAAGTCCTCAGTTCATCCCTCGTATTCGTGCCTGCGTTCTTCGGCAGCGTGTCTCGTGCAATGCTAAAATAGTATACCTGCGTTAGGTAGCTCAACTTTGTTCCGGCCGGTAGCTTGTTGATATCCCTGGTCAACGGAGGCGCTTCGGCTTCTCCGTAGTCAATATACAGGGTGTCATGTGACGGAGGGGTCATGCTTAGTCTACTGAGATTACGTATGAATGCACCGTACGCGGTCTGCCGGATAGTCCCATGGGTCCGAACAGCATCTCCGCACCCCATCCATTACCCATGCCTGAAGGTGGCTAGTGGTCATCCCTGCTCTCAAAACTCTCGCACGGTATCCTTGACGTGGGGACCCTCCCACGCGCCTTCGGTAACACTGCTATTACTCCGTTAAAATGTCACTCCTGAGTCTGGCGTCATCCATGATGCAAACTCTGTTCACGCTCAGTACCTGATGTCAAATTGTCTGACTCTATCTCTGTTTTTTTTCTTCGCGCAGACCGCGGCTTAGCACGTCGAATAATATTCGGCATTGCACAATTTGACGGAACTCTAACTGAAGCAATGATTTTGTTTGCGTCATGTTATGCGTAAGCGTGCCTGCATAACAAGTTTTTATTCTTGATTGTACATATTCTGGACATTTTTAATTCTGCCAGTATGTATTCACGTTACGTTGAAACTTAAATTTCACATAGTAAATATGGAACTATTTTACCATTCTTAACGCTACGACATCCTGAGTGGCCGATTGCCCTTACATTCCATTGTCGGAAGGTCTACAAAAAAGGAAATATGATTTGCTTTCAAAACTGGCTGATCGGCTAAAGCAGACCATTCCAGGCCAAGTGATTGAAGAGGAACTAACCCTGCGCTTCACGAGCCAACCCACCTGGGCTTGACTACGATTAAATTGCAGTTAACTGGTGTTCACTGGTCCTTTGCATAGCGTGTAACAGACTTAAATGAAGGCCTCCATAAATTGATGGAAGAAATTACCCATGCCTGATACTTTACCGGACCAATGCACATATAAATGGTTACGTGTGCGTCAATCAACACTGTTGTGAAGTTAAATACGCTTGAGAGGATGCAGTGCTAACCATTAAAATGTAGCTGATCCAATAAGAACATCGAACCAAACTAAGACAAGGAAGAAATACTTTCATTCAGCAACATCCAGCCAATACCATTGGACATTACATGACTTTAATCTACTTTATATATGTGCATTAGAGCGGCAATGTTTTAAGCTAATGAGCCGGACTGCAAGCGTTTGAAACCACGCAGAGTAATGCAAGCATTTTGTTTTTTTCACTGATCGAGATTGTATAAACCGCTTCACCTCCACCGATTACCGCCACTGAATCAAGTCTGGTTCAGTCACGGCTCATTTCTGTGATCCGTTAAATCTGATTCAGTTATCCAAAAAATTGCCTGTGCATACCAAATTTCCGAGCTGGGAAGGTTGAAACTTTAACCTTCACTAGTGGCTAAACCCGTCTATCCTCGTTCTGTGGCTCAAGGGGCTTAAGCCCAACACTGTCTCACCAGCTACCGGTCTCTCTGCTGCAACCGAAGGGACGAGACTCGACGCAGTCTCATCAGCTTCCAGCCTCCCTCCTAGAACCGAAAGGGACTGAGACTCGACGCTGCCTCCCCAGTGGCCGAGCTCACTCCTGGAACCGAAAGGGGCTGAGACTCAGACCTCGTCAGGTCGCTCTCAATCTACCCCTTATAAAACCAAACAGGTGGAGAGCGCAGGGAGACAGAAGGGACCTAGAAGCAAACATCCTACGCACTACTTTATACGAATGAAAGGTTCAAACTACGCACCGTCGTGCCAGCATTTCTAAATGTACTTGGCACCAACAACTTGTGTTGTTCGCTGTTCGGCAAATATTTCAGATCTTAAATGTGCCGGACTGTTGGCAAAAAATATGGGTAGAAATTACTGTCACCAAAACGTACCTCCTTTGATGTCAGACAGCAATGTCAATTTGATTTTGCGGGATTCGCAGTGACGCGGATTCCTAGTCGCGTAGCTATCGGTTGACGTCATCAGTCTTGCTAAATCCTTTCACAACACAGGTGCTCTCCAGCCTCATCTCACTGACTGTCAGCTCACCCCTCCCAGCTGGTGCCTGGCGCCGCCCCTGCACGGCCTTATAAATACCGCGCGCAGGTCGGCGCCGGGCAGAAGCGGTGCCGACCGAGCGGTGATGGGTACCTGTCCCGCTGAGCGTGAGTCGCTGGCGCTATGGAGGAGGCGCGACTCGACCAACAGCGCGCCGGTGGCGCGCGTGAGCCTGTGCCTGCCTGACGGCGGCCGTCTGCTGCGCGAGCTGCGCATCAACTACAACATCAGCGAGCTCCGAGCGCTGCTCGCCGACGAAATCCAGTTCGATCCAGACCAGGTACGGTGTCGGCCACTGGCAGCGCCGTCACTTTGTATACAAGTGCCGGGGGAGGGACATGGTCACAATAATTTCAAATGTTTGACATTGGGGGCTACATATGTGGCTTAAACGTCATGAATGATAATTTTCATCCCTCCCACTCACTGCCGAGAAGTGAAGCGGTTGCACATGTGCTTCCCGAGCTTTGGTGCAGGGAATAAAATCGCTCGATATGCCGCGTGCGTCAGGCGAGAAATGAAGCTGCAGTCAGCATGTTGGAGCGCACAAGGGTCAACACGTGTTACATGGATATGGAGCAAGCGGACCGAACTAATCTTTCACTTTGTATGGGCTGTGGGCAGTGAGATAACCGTGTTTTTTTTTCTCGCATTGGCGTATGTTCAACAGATAAGACTGAACACACCTGGTGTCCTACTGACCTACATACAGCAGATACGGGTATTATATCGGAGTTGTCACGCGTGCTATTCTCGCTGAGGTTTTTAATTCCATTTATTTTGCTTGTGTTCAACGCCCTTAAGCCATACGTGGATTCTTCACTTGAACCTCAAGTGTGGGATGATAGCTAGCATCAATGCGTTGATTGACGCAAAAATGCTGTCATTGTATCGTTGTCGCACATGTCAACGCGTTATCAGGCATAGTGCGAAATGAAGGCAGTGAATATTTGAGCGATTTGTCATACGGTCCGTCTATAACAGAACGCAGCCTAAACGTCCCAAGCTTTCCGACGCTGGCTCGACGATTGCCATCGCTCTCACCCGTCTCAGGACGGCCAGAGAACGATGGCGACGGGCGGCTGGTGGATATCAATTACAGTCGGCCCATGCAGCATTGGTCGCATCTTCGCGTGCTTTACTGCCTGAACATGACTAATGTATGTGATGTCGCTAAAACAGACGGCATCTCACACGAGTGCTACCTTCCCATGCCAAGGACTATTTGCATTGCCAGTTTGCTGAGACTTGGACACCGGTCGCGCCGTGCGTGCAGGGCGACATGATGGCCGCCGCCTTTGTGGTCCGTCTACCCAACCTTCCAGCCGTTCCAGGCTCGGCGGGTATCCGAGCACGGGTCTCCGAGTTTGAAGCACCATGCCTGAGGCGAGCTTTTGTCCTCTGCTGAACGTTGGTTACAGTGTCAGATGATGTCCTGCCGTCGACATGTGGTCATGCGCACGCCAGCACGTCGCTCCGCACCTTATCCGGGCTATCTGGACTCGGGTGAAGCCTTGTGTGACGTCATATGGGTATCCAGGAGAGTCGTTTTATGTAACTGACTGGGGTTGGCATGTCATATGAATATGAAATGACAATCGGTTAATCAATAATATCATACGATAACCAAATATGTAGTAGGGCAGTGGCAGCGATGAAGCTGATAGCTATTCCACGGAAGTTCTACAGTGGAACTTTTATACATGGTGATTTAATCGCCAAAGATGCCCTTCAAAATCCAAGCTAGCTAAACTGACGCTAAGGAAAAGAAAGGATGTCGGGTTAAAAGGAGAGTATTTACATTATGTACTTCAACTACTAATTACCACATATTTTCAGAGCAATCTAGATGCAATAAACAAATTTCTGAGTCCTTGACCGGATCGTCCGAAGGAGGAAATGAGGCTTTTCGTAAAATTTGAAGCTTCGGAGGCACATTTACAGGTGCGGGTATGCTCCCGGGCAAGCACAGAATGCGAATATACTCCCGGGCAAGCAGAAAATAAACATTACGATGTCACCAATCTCAGATGCTCATTGAGATGCTGGGCGTCTAAGAGTGGTGACGCAGGAGCAGACGGATACACGCATAGAGGCTGCACAGGACCAAAAGGATGCGCGCGTGGAGGCTGCGCAGGCGCGAAAAGATGCACGCGTGGAGGCTGCGTAGGACCAAAAGGATACGCGCATGGAGGCTGCACAGGAGCAGAAGGATGCGCGCGTGGAGGCCGCGCAGGAGCAAAAGGATGCGCGCGTGGAGGCTGCGCAGGAGCAGAAGGATGCACGCGTGGAGGAGATGCACGGTCGGAACGGATCTGGCCCTCTGGATTTTAACTGAATTCAGCCAATAACCAATTAATTCAATGTAGCTCAATTAAATCTAGATACAATGCCTAGAATAAACCATTACTGTGAATCAGATTTTGCTGAACCTCTTCGCTCCGCCAATGAAAAGGCAGAAAAAGACGGAAGAAAGCCGGGGATCTTAACTCGCCCCATGTTCCGGCGCACGGGCGGGAAGGTCGTGTGTGAGGGTCATGCGTACGGATGTCCTCCATGCACAGAAAACGTCAGTATCGCCGTCCTCTGCAGGAGGGGAGAGATCGACTCCGCAAGCACGTGTCATCTGAAGAAGATCGTGAAAGCCGTGACCAGGAGATGACTGTTCAGATTGGACCACGAGTTCTAACCTCACCACAGTAGCACCCGACGTCACTTGCTGCTCCAGACCATGATTTTGTAGATGTGTAGTCTCCACTGTCAAGCAACCAGATTTGCCTGACCTAGCCCCACATGTTTTTCCTCTTCCTTTTCTTATGTTTTTCGGCTTCGCAAGCGTATATGGCTTGATAGGAAATATATTGAAGGTGAATGTATGTTTTCAATGCATGCTTGTATGAGTTGGTCAAAACGAACGCTTTCGAAAATTTGTGAAACGCTCATAACATCTGCCAAAAGGAGTGTACTAAACTCAATTGGAACGTTTTTGGTTTGCTTCAATACAAAATCATAGCTAAATATTAGATGCCAATATCATTCACGACTGTGGTGCATTATGTACTAAAAATAGCGCAGCTGTAAGAGTGAGAAATGGTTTGAACAACAACTGATTTCAATTTAAATTGTTGAGATGCACTGATAGTCTTGGAGTGCAGGGTTGCATGCTGGAGGGTGCAACATGTGCACTGTGCAGGCTCGCTGCATGCCAAGTGTACGCAAAGTTCCGCTAGTGCCGGTCGTGGCACAATGCATGAGCCCAGCATGCGGCCAGCCAACCCATCTGATATTCATGGTTTTGGCGAAGCAATGTGCTGGGGTTTAGCATAGTTGGACGGCGGGGGGGGGGGGGGGGCACTGCGTCCCGGCACGGCGCCCGGACACTGCCGCCCCAACACTCACTCGCTGTCTCGCCACCGGCCGCTCCCTCAGCCGCGGTCACGTCCCGCACCCGCCGACAGGGGCCCGTCAGCGGCCGGGCAGCCAGACCGGGTGACCCCGGTAGTCGGATAGCAGGCAGCCGGACGAGGGTGTGACTGTTGCGGCGCTGCTGGGGTCAACGCTTTTAAGTTATCCAACAAAGACACTCTACCCTGCTAGTACTTGTTTAAAAAGACATCGTGCCCTACGATTGGGAACCCGATTTAAGGCATCGATATCGCCCGCTGCTTTAACTCTGTCAGTGCGCACCGTAATTGGAATTATTTTTCATATGTTATGGTGGCGAAATTCTACTCGTCGTCGTTTCTGCGTGCACCCAGCATGTCTCGACCAGCCTCAGCCTGCGGCGCAATCGTCCGGCTAAGACCACCGTGGCCAGCCTGTGATCGGGAAGATGCGTGACCTTTGAACCTTACCAGCGGCGTCTATCGGGTCCGTTACAGGCGGCCTCTCGATAAGGCATGGCTTATGCTAGCCAAGCTGTCTGGGCTTCGGCCATCCCAGTGTTGTCATCTGCGGCGAAGATGGCCAGGGGCAGGCCTGCGCAGTGCCGCCACAGCGACAATCGCCGGAAATAAATGTCATATGTCTGAACCATGGAGCGGGGCGACCCGGCTCAGGACCATGTTTAAACCATGAAGCGGGGCGAGCCGGCTCAGGGCTGAACCGTAGAGCGGGGCGAGCCGGCTCAGGACCATGTTTAAACCATGGAGCGGGGCGACCCGGCTCAGGACCATGTTTAAACCATGGGGCGGGACGATCTAGCTCAGGGCTGAAGCCGGTTCAGGGCTTAACCATAAAGCGGGGCAAGCCAGCTCAGTGCCATGTCTGAACCATGGAACGAAGCGAGCCGACTCAGGGCTGATCTGGCCAACCGCGCAGATGAGTAGAACCGTCACCGAAATGACTGGCACAGCCTTGAGCATAGTTGCTCATTGAATCAACCGCCTGAGTAGGAACATTGCTTTTTCCTTGATCAGTTGCTTAGCACATTTACGAGGAGCATTATACATATAGACAAGAAAGTGTTGTCAGCCTTATTCCTCATAGAGTGACCCGCTCATGTTCATTTTTATTCAGGCATATAGCCAAAATACCAATGCATCTAGCCCTGCTTTCTCCTGGTTATTCTATCTCTATAGGCTATATCTATACAAGGCTGTTGAAAATGAGCTGTGGTCCAGGCATCCACTTTGACCGAGCTGACCGACACAAAAGCATTACACTCTGTGATTTTTCATCATTGAAGCAATGGTTAGTGAAACTTACCACGATCCAGCTGCCTACCTGGTTGCACCGGCACTGCTGACACACGTGTTCCCGCTTCAATTTTTTTAAAGTCAAGGCTGGTAGCGGTAATATCATAACATGGCCGCTAAGACATGTGCAAGACTGGGTTTCCGCATGGTACAACCAAAATATAACCCCTGCTGGTAACACCAAGTGTGGCTAAATGAGGCTGTTGATCGACAGCCGTCGTCAGCCGTCCTGCTCCAGACCAGCAGACCACGGTCCATGCCTCGTCTCCGCCTGAACCATCAAATGCGGAGAGTACGGACGTCCTGCTCCAGACCAGCAGACCACGGTCCAGGCCTCGTCTCCGCCTGAACCATCGAATGCAGAGAGTACGGCCGTCCCTGCTCCAGACCAGCAGACCACGATCCACGCCTCGTCTCCGCCTGAACCATTGAATGCTGAGAGTACAGCAGTCCTGCTCCCGACCAGCAAACCACGCTCCACACCTTGTCTCCGCCTGAACCCTCCAGTGTTGTTTACTATACAGCCGTCCCGCTCCAGACCAACAGACCACATTCCGCGCCTCGTCTCCGCTTGAGATCTCGAGCGCTGTTCACGGTGCAGCCGTCCTTTTCCAAACCAGCAGACCACGCTCCACGCCGGCGGTCGGCGATAAGCCGACAGGTCATTCCCCTGAACCGGCCGCAGATCGGGGTCAGGCCCGACGTAACGTCATTGTCTACGCACGTGCGTGAGTGCGGCACTTTCACCGTCCGAGGTCGACCACTGGCCGGAATGGGCGGCCCAGCCACTATCGCACGCACATCCGCCCATAGTTGGAGGAGCTTACGCGGTCTTGGGGGTCTCGAAAGAGGGTTAATTCACTTCTTTTGGTGCGCCGCAATGCACCCAATGTTAATTATTCCCAGGATTGGATTTAGAGATCTCATAGTTGGCACACACGTGCCTCCGCCCTAGTCACTGCTATCCCGATGCCGTCCAAACGACGTCCAGGCCAGCACCACGTCCAACAGGGCATTTCTGTACACCGTCTGAAAGACGTCCAGGTCAGCGCCACATCCAACAGCGCATTTCCGTACACCGTCTGAAAGACGTCCAGGTCAGCACCACATCCAGCAGCGCATTTCCGTACACCGTCTGAAAGACGTCCAGGTCAGCGCCACATCCGACAGCGCATTTCCGTACACCGTCTGAAAGACGTCCAGGTCAGCACCACATCCAATAGCGCATTTCCGTACACCGTCTGAAAGACGTCCAGGCCAGCACCACATCCAACAGCGCATTTCCGTACACCGTCTGAAAGACGTCCAGGTCAGCGCCACATCCAACAGCGCATTTCCGTACACCGTCTGAAAGACGTCCAGGTCAGCGCCACGTCCAACAGTGCATTTCCGTACACCGTCTGAAAGATGTCCAGGCCAGCGCCACGTCCAACAGCGCATTTCCGTACACCGTCTGAAAGACATCCAGGCCAGCACCACATCCAACAGCGCATTTCCGTACACCGTCTGAAAGACGTCCAGGCCAGCACCACGTCCAACAGCGCATTTCCGTACACCGTCTGAAAGACGTCCAGGCCAGCGCCACGTCCAACAGTGTATTTCCGTACACCGTCTAAAAGACGTCCAGGTCAGCGCCACGTCCAACAGTGTATTCCCGTACACGCGTGATAAATTCACGTGAAGCATGCACGTAACAGCTGATGACAACCGAACAAACTTGGCTAGTGACAATTCATGCGAAAACTGTTAACACATCGGCGTGGCTGCTGAGCCACACCAGCTGCCTCACCCTCTATGTATATATTCAAATCGCTGAACAGTCTGTATATGTTGCAACATCGGCAAGGGTTTATATGAACGTCGCATACTTAAATGCCATCGATGTATGGGGTGATGGATGTGTTCGTACTCACGTGGGTCTTAAGAGGCCCTGTCCTTGGAGGAGATGAATCGACAGTAAGACAGGACATAGCGAGCCCGGGAGGCCCTGGTGGAGGATCAGAGCGTCGCCTTACGGCCACGTGCCGGCGCCCCTAGCGGGAGCGCGCAATGCATTTTTGGAGTCATTTTCCTTCCACGGACGATAGCACATTCGTCTCTCACGATAATTGTGATTTAACAAGTGAAACGTGTTTTTTTTTTAGAAGGTAAGCACCTCATCTGCTGAGCACAAAACATCGCGAACATAATGTTGCTCCAATACCAAATTCAACACTTCTTAGAGGCCTATGATATGATAGCTGAAGACAGATACTCGATGAAATAAAATGTCAATTAAGAGAGGACAAATACGCTCCCCTTGTTGGCAAGATCCTCCTCCTTTACCCAGAGAGTTGAAATTTCCCACCAAATGCAGCTTGTTGCGCTAAAACGTTCGTTTTGTAAAGCATGCACGCACTTTTTCTGTCTTGCACGCATGCTGCAGACAATTTGAAAACTGGTAGCCCTCTCAAACCCGCAGGAATAAGCTACGGTGTGATCCAGGAAGATTCGATAACTTAAGTGCAAGTGGAGGTGCGATGAGCAGTACGGATTGACAAAAACGCGTCTCTCAACCACATTTCCCGTTGGTGGCTAAAACAATATTGCTTATTGTTGCTTCCTAAGCTGCCATTTTGCAGTGTTATGTCATCCCGTTCCTATTTTGCTATCGTATACATCACTATCACACCGCTCAGTTGCTGCTATTTTGTACCTTTTATGCTATATTACTTTGTAACTTTTCATAATCATTAATACGGAACAAGGCCAAGATAAGCTCTGTTATAGAATATGACGGCAAGGGAACCTCTTTTTTCATTGGTTACGTGATCGAAATGAAAGCGCATCTCTGTTTCGTGGAGGGGGCATCGCGGTGTACATACTCGTTTTGATGAGGTGGTGGCATCGTCTGTCTCTGCATGCGTCCGTGTGTTAAGTTTTTAAACGCAGCCCTGCTTACGTCTCTGCCTCGCTCTCGCTGTTGCGCGCTGTGCCTCGCGGTGTGCGCACGTGTCGCAGCTGCGGCCCCCTCCCGGCGGACTGCGTCAGCAGCCCGACGGTGTCCCGCCCGCGGCTCGGACTGTGCTCGCGCCGCTGATGATGAGACAGTTTTTTTGGGAAGGGGAGGGGGCGGGCGCTGTCTGGCGGCGCCTCTCGCCGTTTCTTCTGACGTTTTCTTCTGAACCCACACAGCCGGAGGCGCGCGTTGGCGGTGCCAAAGGTCGTGCAGGTCTGTGGCCCGCAGCCGGACGGCGTTGCGGGCGGGGCAGCCGCGCTTTGGCCGTGGATCACGAAATGCATGATACCCTTGCGCACCTTAAACACGCTCCGACTGTGCTTATCCCTGAGGGTGTAATCACACGCTCTGCATGTAGGCACGTGCACACATGTGTATGTACCCTGAGCGTGTGGACTTCGGCCTCGCTCTGACGCTTACCAGACAGACAAGTGGCGGCCAGGGGCCGTGCCTGTGACGTCAACGGGGCCGACTCCGATCATGCTCAGCGGGCCGCATTGTGACGGCGGTGTCCTATGTGCCCGGCAGCTGGATATCTTCTGCGGCCCGGACCTGGCGCTGGAGCGCGTCCCCGACAGCCTGGTGTTGGCGGGGCTGGACGTCGAGCGGCGCCATGTGACCCTGCACGTACGACTTCGGTCAGCAGCCGACGGCGGCGCCCGGCCCAGCGCCGCGTGCCTGCCGCAGTCGGCCCCCGTCTGGCACGACTCAAAGACGTGCGACGGACAGGCGGTCGCGGCCCGTCTCGCCGCTGATAGGTGGGAGCCGCGCGCGGAGCTGCGGAAAAGATGAGCGCATGCGGTCACACCCGGGAACGACAGCGGAGATGGACGGCGCGCGTGCAGTTTCACCCAGGTGCGGTGTTGGAGACGAACAGTGTACGTTTAGTCACACCCGGGAGCGGCAGCGGAGATGGACGGCGTACAGTCCCACCCAGGAGCGGCAATGGAGGTGGACGGTGTGCGCACAGTCACACCCGGGGGCGGTAGTGGAGATGGACGGCGTGCGTTCAGTCACACCCGGGAGCGGTATTGGAGACGGACGGCGTACAGTCCCACCCGGGAGCGGTATTGGAGATGGACAGCGTGCATATAGTCACACCCGGGAGCGACAACGGAGATGGACGGCGAGTGAACAGTCACACCCGGGAGCGGTGGTGGAGATGGACGGCGTGCCTACAGTCACACCCGGGAGCAGCAGTGGAGACGGACCGTGCGCGTGGGAGCGATGGGCCTGGTCTAGCTCATCCAGCCGACGTTTGCTGACTTCTGTTTGTGATTGAGCGCCAGCACTGCAGGCGTGTTGTCGACGACAGTCCGGGTCTCATGTACACAAAACAGTGTTTCAGGGCAGAGAGATAAGAAAAAGATAGGTCGCGATGATTGTTGAATGTTGCATTGATGTTTGGCAATCGGGTGATGAGGATTGCTTCAATGAGCTATGGGGCCAATGTTTTCATCGCTCGAGTGAACGATTCGCGTCTTCTGTTCGTTCTCCGCATTAGGCGCAGCGTTTTGTTTCGCAGCCTGTCGTGACCAGCGTTAAAGTGATGGGAAAGCGGTGTAAAGATTGCAAGTTTGGGGTTGACAAAAGTGATTGCCTAGAGGAAGCTCATGTCCATACCATAACAAAGACCTTTCTTCAGCAATGTGACGGAATGTGACCGCACCGGCTGCCCGGCGTCGTATCTCACCCCACCGAACACCAGTCACCCGGCACCATATCTCACCCCACCAAACACCAGTCACCCGGCGTCCTATCTCACCCCACCAAACACCAGTCACCCGACGTCGTATCTCACCCCACCAAACACCAGTCACCGACGTCGTAATCTCACCCCACCAAACACCAGTCACCGACGTCGTTACTTCACCCCACCACAACACCAGTCACACCCGGCGTCGTATCTCACCCCACCAAACACCAGTTCACCCGACGGTCTATCTCACCCCACCAAACACCAGTCACCCGACGTCCGTATCTCACTCCACCAAACACCAGTCACCCGGCGTCGTATCTCACTCCACCAAAACACCAGTTACCCGGCCACCATATCTCACCCCACGCAACCACCAGTCACCCGGCGTTCTCGTATCTCACCCCCCACCAAACACCAAGTTCACCCGGACGTCGTATCTCACCTCACCGAACAACCCCCAGTCACCCGGCGTCGTATCTCACCCCACCAAACACCAGTTCACCCGGACGTCGTATCTCACCCCACCAAACACCAGTCACCCGACGTCGTATCTCACCCCACCAAACACCAGTCACCCGGCGTCGTATCTCACCCCACCAAACACCAGTCACCCGGCGTCGTATCTCACCCCACCAAACACCAGTCACCCGGCGTCATATCTCACCCACCAAACACCAGTCACCCGGCGTCGTATCTCACCCCACCCAAACACCAGTCACCCGACGTCGTATCTCACCCCACCAAACACCAGTCACCCGGCGTCCTATCTCACCCCACCAAACACCAGTCACCCGACGTCGTATCTCACCCCACCAAACACCAGTCACCCGACGTCGTATCTCACCCCCACCAAACACCAGTCACCCGGCGTCGTATCTCACCCACCAAACACCAGTTCACCCGGCGTCGTATCTCACCCCACCCAAACACCAGTCACCCGGCGTCATATCTCACCCCACCAAACACCAGTCACCCGGCGTCATATCTCACCCCACCAAACACCAGTCACCCGACGTCGTATCTCACCCCACCAAACACCAGTTCACCCGACGTCGTATCTCACTCCACCAAACACCAGTCACCCGGCGTCATATCTCACCCCACCAAACACCAGTCACCCGACGTCGTATCTCACCCCACCAAACACCAGTCACCCGGCGTCGTATCTCACCCCACCAAACACCAGTCACCCGACGTCGTATCTCACTCCACCAAACACCAGTCACCCGGCGTCATATCTCACCCCACCAAGCACCAGTTACCCGGCATCATATCTCACTCCACCAAACACCAGTCACCCGACGTCATATCTCACTCCACCAAGCACCAGTTACCCGGCACCATATCTCACCCCACCAAACACCAGTCACCCGACGTCGTATCTCACCCCACCAAACACCAGTCACCCGACGTCGTATCTCACTCCACCAAACACCAGTCACCTGGCACCATATCTCACTCCACCAAACACCAGTCACCCGGCACCGTATCTCACCCCACCAAGCACCAGCTACCCGGCATCATATCTCACCCCACCAAGCACCAGCTACCCGACACCATATCTCACTCCACCAAACACCAGTTACCCGGCATCATATCTCACTCCACCAAACACCAGTTACCCGGCACCATATCTCACCCCACCAAACACCAGTTACCCGACATCATATCTCACTCCACCAAGCACCAGTCACCCGGCAGTTACCGGCAGCATATCTCACCCACCAAACACAGTACCGTACGCCCGGCATCATACCTCACCCACCAGCACCAGCTACCCGACACCTATCTCACCCCACCAACACCAGTTACCCGGCATCATATCTCACTCCACCAAACACCAGTTACCCGGCATCATACCTCACTCCACCAAGCACCAGTCACCCGGCATCATATCTCACTCCACCAAACACCTGTCACCCGGCACCATATCTCACCCCACCAAGCACCAGTCACCCAGCATCACATTTCACTCCACCAAACACCCCAATCTTGTCAACTGGTCGAGGAAGTAGTCGCCGCCGTCTGCGTCACGGAGCGTCACAGCGCGACATACTGCCGGCTCTCACGATAGCGCCGTGTCCAGTGCACGCACAGGTCGAGGAGCAAGGAGCGCAGCTTGTCGCGCCAGAGGCGTCTGCAGTGGTGCAACGGAACGCACGCCATCGTGCGCAGAAATGCAACACCGGCGAAATACGTCTCGAGTGCAAATCGTTTAAAGGAAATGTTTCACATTTGAGGATATTGATGCAAGCATCAGACATGATGAAACAGGCTCACTTATTGGCATACTTTTTAAATGGAAAAGACTGCTCTAGATAGCACAATACTCCGTTAATAAATATGCTCCTCATTGTGTCAGTGTTTGATTACGTCATCGTACTTTGCAAAACATTGATTGACTGCCAATTGACAATCGTTTTATCTGGAAATTTTGCTGACGAACGCCAAATATGACCGCCTCGACAATTACATTAGTTTTGCCTTGATCACCGCGTGGCTTATGGAATGGCAGGATTTGAATGACACTATTATAACGCCATGAATGCCAAGGTGACTTTTAAATACTTTGCCCAAAGTACTCTTCACCATCTTTGCAGACGGGTAGCTCAAAAACTAAAAAGCCTTAGGTCTTAAAAAGTGCAGGAATGCGAACAGCACCGAAAGGTCTTCAAAATGGCTATTTCAGTCCCAAAACCCACATAAATGTGGAACACTTCCCTTGCAGTTCAGGCGGATGTCATTTCTGATTGATGTGCTGCCGTTTTGAGGCACGCCCAGCTGTTAGAAATGGAGGTACTCCAAGCAAAGGGTGGAGTACGGCCATAATTAGCAAGGGACAAGTGGAACAGAAGAGCTGCGCTCAAACGCTAGTTGAAAACGTTCACGAGCAGAGGCCTTACTTTCTGAGAGCAGCTGAGGGGGCTGAGCAAATAAAGTTGACCTTACCTGCCCCCTCCCCAAATTCTGTTTTCTCCCAAGGCTTTGGGCACTTTGGATTGTGTTCCTGACGCCAAATTAATTTTTTTTAATTATTGGTCTGTTCCATCATTTTGATATTGAAAAGTGGCTTTCCATTTGAAACGGATGCTCCAGGGATAAGACATTTGACGACGCTGATATTGGTAGTAGTGCATTCAGGCACCAAATGTTCTACCAGTTCATTTGCTACTGGTGCTACTACATACACTACTACATTGAAATGCAGCTACTTGCTGCATTTCACTGACCCAGTGTTCCCCTTTTGCTCATGTGCATTTGGGAGAGGGTCAGAAGGCATTGAGGGTGCTCAAGTCAGCATTGGAGGGGCTCAGGTCCCCTTTAAAGTGTACAAAGTGACACATGTTCAAGAGGTGGTGTGACGCGTTACACTGTCATGCTGTTCTTCCAACAAAGCTGTTTTTGAAGCAGAGTCTTCAATGTCATTGCAAAAACTGCACCATGCAGCGGCGCAACATGGCCAAAAGAGAGGGCAGCTCGAGTCACCAACAGACGGTAGGCGTTAGGGCACACACCGTGCTGCTTGGGGCCTTCTCACTTTGTCGATGCAACCCGGCTGTCCTGAGCCCAGAGGCAAGTTGCGGCGTCTAGAGAGCTGCTTTGAAAGGGGTGCAGCAGCCCTGGGACAGGAAAGTGGAGCTCGTTCACCTGAGTGGATACATTTTCATTCCAGCCGCGGGGAAGCAGAAATGCACACATCACTCCGGTCCCACGTTTCGTCATGGTCCAATCCGTCCGTAGTAAACAGAGACACCGTTCGCCGCGTTTGATTACAATCAATGTTGTCTGATTTTCCAAGCTCTTGCAAGTTTCCACTGTGTCTATAAACAGTGTGGCTATATTACTGCGCGAATAGAGGTAGAGCAATAACCGTTCAAATGAGCGCTTTCCCATCCTTTTTAGGCTAATTGCCTTTTGAAGATGGATCAAAGGTTTCTTCACGCAAAAATAGCAAATTTCTGTTGACGTGAGTCATGCACATTCTGGACGGTGAACTGTGCCGCTTATGTGATACTATGAACAGGATATTATACGTGACTGACAGGTACACGGAGGCGCTCTAAAAGGCGATTACATTCGGGCAACACAAATCAAACCACATAACCATCGGTATCAGACCGGTTTCTAAAAAGTCATTTTTAATTAAAATACTGACCATGTTGTTGACTGCTCCAGTAGATATTTCTTGGCTCATTAGATGTGGTGCATGGCAGCGGCGCGACAGCATCAGCTTTCAGCCAGCTCCGACATGACAGCGCGCGACGGCATCACCTTTCTGGTAGCACCTACCTGTTGACGCTGCCAGGGCGTTATCCTTCCCGAATCAGACGTGGTTTTGTTATATCACAGTCCTCCTCCTGAGACCTTTGCGTTGCCCCTGAGTCCCCCTCACCCCCCCCCCCACCCCCCCACCCCCCCCCCACTCCCCACCCCCACCGATTAGGAGCGCCTGGCAGCTTCCGCTTTTGGAAAAGAGACCGTCTTTTGGGTTCCTTGTGTTCTGGGAACCAACCACTGTCACACATACTGTCCTGAAAGCCTTTGGCTGCTGCCTGGCCTGGGCGATCCCTGCTCTCAGAGCGAGCGGGGTGGCCTCCTAGACCAGTCCGTGGCGTCGTTGCCGACCTTGACGCCCCGTCCCAGCTAAGGACATGCCGTCCACCCCTGCCGCATCCAACCAAGGGCGCGCTCAGCGCCAGGCGAACGGCAGACGCGCTCTGGCACGCGCCAGGTAAATATGGCCGCGCCGAAGATAGTTTGGTCGAGAGCAAAATCGTGTGGCGCTGACACGTGTCGACCCCGCGCCCCGATCCGGTCCCCCCTGCCATGAGTTAGCTCGGTGTGTCGTGCCCTGACACGCCTGCGCTGGCGGCGCCTCTGCGACGGTGAAGCGGAACAGCCTGACTGGAAGTCTCGGCATCCGACGTGCGCGCGGGGCTGGCGTCACTCGGCTGCCGTCAAGGTCTACCGCAGGCCTTGAGCCAGATACGACGAGAGATTCGCAGAAGCGCAGCGTTTTCAGAGCGCTGCAGTTTGTATAATTGGCAGAGCTGACAGATGAGGTACGTGTAACAACCAGGCGAGTTCTTAGATACTCGGATCTCCTGAAAGCGGTGTTATTCAGTGAGACCTTCGGTTAATGTGGCCACTGCTGACCTTACAATTTAGAAACCCACTTCCATTCATTCTTAAATTTGAAAATCACCCTTCTATGCAGCGGACTATCTTGCCGATAGCCCTCTCAGGCCTACCTTTCATGGACCGCACGGTCTCAAAACGATTGGGCGCCTTTAAACCTTACTGTTCAACAACTGTGGGGGCTTTGAACTGAGTTAGCCACGTTCAACACGATTCCCTGCAGTGACAGTTAAAAGTTGTGCCATTTTGAAGACATCACGTCTTCTTGTGTCTCAGTCAGACGCACGCAAACTCTTGCAAACTACTTTGCGCCGCTCAAACAGAAAATATCCAGGCACGCATGACACCATGGAAGCATTTCACGGATGTCCTCATCACAGTGGGAATACCGCACTTAAGGTCCAAAAAATGTGATCACGCTGCCAATCATGACATCCAATTGAGGTACTGGAATGTTGAGAGCGAAATAGACGTTTGGAAGCAAACCGACCGGTGTCGCAAAATAATGCACATGAAAGATAAGTACAAGCAGCATCGGAATGCATTTTCGGGTAGAAGACGAGTGAAGGTTTCGTAACCGATCTAGCTCAAAACTGACCAGCATAGGGTGGACAACCGAAAGTTGGCAACGTATCAAAGGTGTAAAAAACTGTTAAACCGCGGATTGAATATAGGGGGAGGGGCGCAACCAGGTGCTGTAGCAAAGGGGTGGAGGGGGGGGGGGCAACCATAGCTTGCGATGGGGGGGCGGGGACTAATATTCACGAGCGAATCCCAGCCCCAGTGCCATTACCTATGCACTGCGAACACATTAACGGTCCGCACCAGCACTTATAGGTACAGTAATTAGCGTATCAATGAGCTCTCCCTGTTGGTTTGCCGCGGTGCCTTGACCAATTGCTTCGCTGCGTACACCGCAGATATGCATCAAGTAATTTGCCGGTGTCGTTGCTAGCTGTTGAACTTGGCAGTCTACGTGTCGCTGCCGATGGTAGTGTCTGTGAGATTTAAACCAAAAATAGTTTTCCTGATAGCCATGTTCTGGAATTGTATGGAGAAGTGTGGGGAAAAACTGCACTCGAAGATGACGGAGAGCGGGGAGGGGGAGGGTAAGCCCCATGAAGTCACCTTGGCCGCGCCACTCTGGGCCGGTTGAACTGAATTGTGCATAAAGTTGGAAGGCGCTCTGGTATGTTCATGTATGTTTGTGAAAAACCTTACCCCTCAAAATGTGATCTTGATAAATTTGTCCTCCTGGAACACTTGCTGCATCCACTTCACTAAGTCATTATTTCCAACCAGCCTGATCAGAGGCTATAAGATAATGGAAAGTTGAGCTCAACTCGAAACTCCTGTTCTACTGGGAATGATACTGGAAGTAACCTCATGAAAACCTAGCTACTTACTAGCATTTACCAGCTCGCACAGCATATGACGGACTTGGCTTGGCAAAACAAGACAAACCATTTCCATACCAGCATTGTTAGGCAGGGAGCTTATTCGGCCTTGATCAGAAAGCACGCAAACCGGGATAGACAAGAGTTGAATTGATCGTTTCTAGTCAGGTAAAACTAAAAAAGCCTGAAAGATGTTACTCCGGAAGTGATGCGAAAGGCGCGCTGGCGCTCGGCTGCAAAGCTGCAACCAATTTTGCTAACAGCAAACGCCTCAGTTGCAACGGTTCATGAATGGATGCAAATCCATAAACGATCTGCAGTCCCAACCAGGTCATGTGCCGCCCCTCACCCGGCCGGGGCTGACCTAGGGTTACCGGGACAGCCCCGGCGTTTTATGACTAGACACCGATGCATTCATGTGTCGTCGGTCTGGGGTTACACATGCAGCGGCCGTCCGTCGGGCTCAGTGTCAGTGTTTGCAGCGGTGGCAGAAGTCAAGCATGCAGCGGTCACTTGTTGTTCGTTCCACGGTGTATTCCATGCGTATATAACACCGCTATGGCGTTTTGTTTTAAGCCCGGAAGTGTCCGCTCCACTCCAGTATTTTCTTTCTGATAATATGATGTGCACTTGCCTTACGATGCGGCGATTTCCAGTCATATGCGTCTAACCCGACACTTATCAGGTGCAATACTGAGACATCTTGAAAATAAGAAATGACGTCCGCCCCAATTTTATTAAAGGTTTCAGTCCTGTGAAGTGCCGCTCTGATCTAAACATGTTCTTGTCATCAGGCTATGTCTAACCATCCGTTTCGCGACGTGTTTTAGTTGGTATTTTGTTTTAGTTGGTATTAGCCCTTTTTACGCTGGTGACATTGGACAGAGGTAAAATGTATGACAAAACGGTGTTCACAGGAACAAAACCATTGGAACGCTATGAGTTTTGTCAAAATAGTCAGTAAATGTTGTTCCGGAGGCGTTTCTTTTTTGTCGGAATGCACTGATTTCGTCATTTGACGTCCTCCTGTTCTTTACAAATTTGTTCTGAAAGGCTAGATTAGCGGATGCAAAATGACGAACAGTCACATAATCACCAAAAAACAAAGTTTTCGCAGCGGTCATAGCCCAGACAACACACGATGAAACCCGATTTTGCTTTTCCTAATTTTAGTTCGCTCCAGATTTGGTACAAAATTAGCCGCCTGTCTAATGATGCTAGCGTGAAAACGCCAACAGGACAAAATGAGCGCGGCACGAAGTGATGTGCTCGGACACCTTTCCTAACAGCTCAGGGATATTCTTCATTGTTTCCCTTGCCGTATAATTCTTTATTTTGCCCATATACATTGGGGACCTCAGAGAGGAATGGGGAGGGGGAAATTTGAAGTCAGCATTGGAGGTCCCCAGGCCCCACAGGTATATAACATGACATACTTCCTACCTTGCATTCTAGATTTAAACAAAAACCGTCGTTTAATGCAGCATTGTTTCCAAAATCCTGACGATTTTAGGATAGCAGTGCAAATATGCCTTACCGATTTGCTAGGATGTCAGATGATGCCCGAGTAATGAAGAAAGATCCACTGCGAAGGTTGAGATAATTGCAAGGGGCGTCACTTTATATGCATTTTGTAGCGGGGGAGGGGGGAGGGGGAGGGCAGGCGCAAAGCCCATCCAATGCTGATTTGAGTTCCTCCTCCAATACCCCTCCGAGCCCCCGTAATGCGTATGAACAAAACGAAAATGCAGGGTTAAGTAAGTGCAGAAAAGTTATCCTAGCTCTTAGTCCTCTTCACAAAAAGATTATTTAAAGTGCTTTAAAAAGATAATTTACGACGTTATTATAACGTTTCAGTATATACTAAACACTCTGGCGAGGAAATTGTGATGGCCAGCAGTTTCGCTGATATTCAAGAACAAAGCCTTGCGCTTTCAATTAAGAATGCATTTGATGCATGGAACGAGACCCTATGGATATGTTCGGTTCATGCCATTCCTTAAATTAATCCAAACTATTAGAAAGTATTTGGCCTGGCGATCAGCGCCATGGATCTGCCGAGCACATTTGATGGCGGCTGCGCCACTATCGTTTACATCGATGTTGTGTGTAGCAAGGCGGCGTTTGAAGATCAGTCTATTCAAGAACCATTAATCGTGTAGGTGTTGAAGTATGTAAGCCCCGTAATCCCTGCGTTCCTATAATTAGATACGGGATCAGGATATATGAGCTTGTTTTTCGCATTTGCGTCCGACATGTCAATGCATGCTTTAAAAAATATAAGAAAAATTTCGGTACGAAAAGATATGGTAGCATACCTGCCCGGAAAAGCATGATTCTGCATAAAGCCAGCCAACCACAATTCTATCAAAATAGAACTATTCACAACAACTGTGTTTAGATGTATGCAAAATATTGTCCGCCGAAAACCGCTCATAAAGGGTGTGTCGCTAGAAGACCAGCGTTGAAAACTATTTTCGTTTGATAAGACAGTATCGACAGTCTTATTCTTCGGAAAAAAACAGGATAATGGAGATATATTTGGGCAGCATGTCGTTATCGAAACAATAGCAGAAGTGAAAACAACAGCCGATCCATATAAATCTCCATTCTCCTGGTTTTTCTCCAAGGAATAGGGCTATTACTATTGTCTTGTCTATGTGAATAATGTTCCTCGCAAATGCACTGAACAACATACGTAATTTGTTCCCTTTTCTCAGAAGTTTCTCAGCGTCATCCTTCGTAAAACCGTCATTGGTACGCGAAATACCTAAACACATCATTATTGGTATCATGTCTATGCTGTGCAAAGTAGTATCATGCATCTACCTAATGTTTCGCCATGCCAACATCTTATCTGGCAGGCCCGTCTGCAAATGTTCGCAAGCTTTTGCACGTGATAATACCTCGATTGGGGTAAAAAAACATCTGGCTACGATATCTGCCAGCTCTTAAAAGTGCGGGACGGCCCATATCAAAGTTGGCCCGTGTTTCCCTTAACAGTGTCAAACAGTGTTGCATAATCGTGGCTGGAAGTAATCAACTGCTCATTGATGGAAAAGCACGATCAGCGACAGCGGTAGTCACCAGGGATTACACATCCGTCACATCGTGACAAAAAGTGCTCAAGATGGCCTCCTGTCGTTCCAGGATTCACAACAGCTGAGTCGCTGCTGGTAGTCAGCTGTCCAGCCGACTGTCCACGATAAAGCGTCCCAATTCTGAAATAGGCGAAATATTGTTCTTTTAGCTTGCTTTGTCTTTTTGCATCGATGATGTACATTAAACTGATCGGAACCCGGGTAGACATCAGACGTTGGGGATAGGTTAGGTCAGCTTTATCAACTTAGCGCCCCACTCGATTCTGGAAATTGACATTTCTGGAGAGTTCCTTTCAGTATAACGACAAAAACTGATCTAACATGTGTCGTGGGTATTCGTTTTCGCATTTGCACTTAATAATGAGACACCTCCCGATGCAAATAACGGTAACAAACCAGTTGTTTGGGCAACAAATTGATACAATCCATGAATATCTCACCACCGAACGTATAGGTTCAAAGAGACCAGGGCCACAGGGTAAAATGCAATAAACATAAGTTACACACCAGTCTCAGTTTACTCTCTGAGGATCTCCGACATTAAACAGATCACCACGTCCAACTGCATTACCGTTTGATCAGCTGACCGGCCAGTGGGGTCACGTGCAGCCATCCCCCCCCCCAAAGCACATCACTGTAATCCGCTTCCCATCTCGGCACACTCGGTAGAGGACAAATGAAACGCGCGTAACTGAGGCCATGCACGACGCAGTATGACGATGGCCAAGAGCATGCTGGATACCGGTATGCGTTGTGGTCCTGCTGCATCTGCATGCCTACGCCAAAAAAAAATATTACCATTGCACCGGCTTGCTGTTCACGACATTCTTGGTCTTGCACTCCTGTGACAGGATCAAGAAGACGGCTACTCACTCTGAAGCAGCCGACGTAAGGCTGGCCCTGGGAGAACAATAGCTCAGTCCGGTTGAGACCCACTAACTCCAGTGATTGGTCCTGGCTTTGGTTCTCAGTCAAGGCGTAACTCTGCTAGATAAGATGTTGAACTCGTTTCAAATCGACGGGCATGTCACATCGGGTGAATGGGATTTTTTGCATGAATATCCCGTTCTCTTGGCCTTGGCTGCCGCCATCGGGGATTTACGACGCATTCAGCTGCTGATGCTACACGACTTCGCCTGACTCTCACCTTGGCAGGAAGGGTGGCACCGCGGAGTGGTCGCCATTGCAGAACCTGGGGATCTTGGCTTTAAATGAGCATGATGGCGCGCATTGGTTAAACACCAAGCTGTGTGATGACAGTCCTGATGGATCCAGGCGGCTGAGAAGCTCTCATGGGCAGTTCAGCATCGATCTAGTTTAAGATCCTTGTCTCTCACCATTGCTTCTCCAGAAGCTTAAAGTTTATATCATGAGTTATAAGGTTTTTGGCGCCGGAATGAACTAATCGCTGCGCCTAGGTTGGATCATGATACCTGTTGTCTGGGGCAGGAAGACCTTGGCCAAAAGACAGGAGACAAAGTATACATTTTCGCCAAAGGAAAGCTTGATCAGGCTGCTATGGCTGACGACTTGGGCGTTGGCAACTAGTAAGAGGTGGTTAGCAATCTGTTGTATTGTTTTTCGTGTGGTGTACTTACCTTGGCAGTGATAAGCTTAACGATGCAACGCTCATCACTCCTCGCTTTTTAAGTTGTGAAAAGCCCCGGATAAACAGATGAGCAGAACCCTCTTTTTGGAACTATCATTTTATCTGCGGGTTCTATTGGTCGTTATATTTTAGCCCAAATTGTTACATAAACCATTCTCTTGCCACGTTGATTAGGGAAATGTGACTTTCTGACATATATAACCGGATGTTCTCGAGTTATAAGAGGACAAACGACAGACCTTCCCCTTTATCTTGTAAGGTTAGCCAACCATGAACGCCGCTTTTTACGCCTGCTATCGTAAACCGAGGTAAATAATTTCCCCTGTATCACAAAAGTGGTTTCCCTTAAAGTCAAAATATTATTTTTGAAGATGCATTCTGAAAAAAATCTAGAAAAGATCAGAAGAAAGAAAACATGAAAAGAAGAGAAAAGCATTGCAGCAAGCAGTTCAACTGAGTAAGATGGGTATGGGGCATTTACTAAAACCGTTCTCATTCAAAAAGTGCAAATATTGTCGCATGACTTACGACACGGTAAAGTCAAGTGCACTAATGGCGCCATGCGACTGATTCACTGCAGCCGGTAGCGAAGTACGCTGGCATCATGGGTGTGACCACTACTGGGATCGCTGGGTGCGGACCCCATAAACACTGCTGGGCGTACATGTTTATTTGATACAGCATACCCCAACACACCGACCAGAGCTCAAGTACCAACAAGTAAGGGTCTCGCACTGGTCGCAATGCCATTTGTTCCACCGTCATATATGCAGGCATCTCAGAAAACTGAAATGCCTTCAAATGGCCATATATAGCATCCGAGATTATGATATCCTACTACAACAGTATGGTTATCCTCCCAGCCATGTGCTGGTGATTGGTACTCAAATATCATCGGCCACCTCACAGCAGCTCCAATGATAGCGGCACAGATTGGGATAGGATATAACTACAAAAGGGACCCACACTGCAAAGATTGGAGCACATAAAAGCGCAAAGTCATCTAAAGATATTTTGAACATGACCCCATGCTCCATAGTTTTGATGGCTTGGAGAAATCCGGTTGAAGCGTGACGGTAGTTACTAATAAAGTACTAACATATGAAAAAGAAATCCTACGGTCAAATTATGTCATTAAGAACAAAGTCAAATGATAGATCCTCCGAAACAAAAGCTGACTGACCTGAAAAGGCCTCGTCTATGTTTCCTTTCTTAAACCTGCTTAATTGTACAAAGCAACTATGCCGGATATCATTCTAGTTGATAGCCATTCCAGACAAATTTTGCAGGCATCTGTTCTGTGCATTTTGGGGTTTTCACAGCAGTATGCTTGAAAGTTGTATCTTTTAGGTCTGCTCGGTGCACAGTTTGAAAATGTAGATATACATTTTACAGGAAGACATTTATTCCATTGCTTGCCTCACGAAGAGTTTCAGATTCCTACGTAAAACATGTCGATAAAACATAACAGATTGATAACAAGATGCAGCGAGCAAGTAACTGAACGTCTCCACTGGCAAGTAGCTGCAGCAGCCTACATGCTTTTATCCTGCCAGATAAATATCCAAGCTGACAAACAGATCATGTCACAAACAATGAAGGTGATCAGGTTCATCAGTACCACTGGCGACAACTAGTAGTACTGCTGTTGGCACCGGACCATATCCGGACAGCACCAGCACATTGGTACTGCCGTTGGTTCTGGGCTATACCCGGGCAGTATCAGAGCCAGTGTCACTACTGTTGGTACCGGGCTATATTCGGGTAGTATCAGGGCCAGTGATACTACTGTTGGTACGGGGGTATATCCGGGTAGTATCAGGGCCAGTGCTGTTGCTGTTGGTACTTGGCTACATCTCAAAAATAGCTGGGTATAGCTTCCTAAATTTCTTGTAGGTGTGCACTATTTTGTTGGGATGCGTATTGCTTGAACTGAATCAAAATTGTCGGTGACATATGGACCAGCCTTTAGTGGATTAGAAACGTTAGCCACTACAATAGGGCACATTTCATCTTAATTGGCTTTACTGATGATGGTGCAAGCTAATAGAATAGAAAAAATGAGCATTTTATATATATATATATATATATATATATATATATATATATATATATATATATACCCGTACTACACGTCCAGAACAAGAATGATGATGAACATATTTTGGACGTGATCTTTCCTTGGACCGTAAGACCCAGTCCGAATAATTCACTGAAAACAGACATTTGGGAGCAAACGACAAGCTTCGTTCATTCATTCATTCATTCATTCATTCATTCATTCATTCATTCATTCATTCATTCATTCATTCATTCATTCATTGCTCTCCGAGTTCAGCATTTTGTTAATCTAAAAATACCTGATTTTTTAAATTGCTGATGCTTTGTTTTGTCGATACCTGGTTTTTTCTTTAATTGTTGATCCTTATCGCCTGACATTTTACAACTTTCTGTTTGCACAACATTAATTTAATTGGTTATTAGAATATTGAACTAACTTACGCAAAGGCATAGTCATGTTTCACCTCGGTGTAAAGCCCCTTATCGCCGGCGAAATCTTTCACTTATTTCCGCGATGGACGCCTTGCGATGTTCGCTCCGTTGGGCGTCACATTTGCGAATAATTTATCTGTAACTGGTTGACAGCCCGACGCCAGATCTTCCAGAACCGATGCGTGGCTACAAAGGCGAATATCGGCAGTGTAGCTGGCTATTGGCGATTGCAGTTAATAATAGCAAATAGCAGTCTCGTGATCGGGCGGAATTTGACTGCGACATGAAGCACAGGGACGCGCTGGCCCTGTGCGCGCTTTATTTGTTTGTTCGCCCCAGGTGCATCGACCAAAGTGAAGCAGGTACTTTCCTCTTGAAGCAGAACATCCCCATTGTATGTGGGGAGGGATGTCCACACAGTGCGCTGCAAAGTGCGGAAACTATCGGCCTGAATTTATGAGTATGCTGGTGGAAGCCCAAAGTGGCTTGAAAATATCGTTCTACATTTTACTGGGCTGCGAGGATGTGAGGAGTTGTGTCTGTAAGATGTCTGAAGCACCAGAAGTTTGAGTAGTTGAGGGTGTAGACGTGAGCCGAACTCATCACAATTAGTTCAGCTTGGAGATCATGCCAGTTATATAAAAAACTACCCAGAAACGTACCTTTTCTTGCTTTACAACATGTGGCGTCATTGTAACGGGTCTGTACCGAGTATAAGGCGGTGAACGTGGGGTTGTGTATTGAATGGAATGTTGTTCGAATGCGTGGTCTTCTCGTAAATTGCAACGCTTTTCATGGACGTGTTTTGGTTGTCATGTGGGTTGAATGTTTAGCGTTTAAATTGCTACAACCAGCGACGGAAATGCTGGCGGCCATACGAGGGCAAACAATAGCGGTTGGCCGGTTTCGATCCTGCATACCTGAAACTGGAACATGCACAGAACGAGCCTGATGGCTATCAAGATAACGTTCTAGGCCCTCTTCATTCGGCGAGTCGTAAACTGTTATTCGCTGCTGTACACTCCTCAGTCTCCACGTCCATAGACCGCCTCTGAGGTTGAAGTTTGGACGTAATTAAAGAAAGCCCTTGCCTCCTCATGCCGGCGATTCAAGGTTTGATCACTTCCAGGCTCTCCGCAGTGGGAGGCTAAGTACACTAGCTTGGGTGCATTCTTTCTGAAGGGAGTATTTCACATCTGTATGGGGTTTTGGAGCTGAAACAGTGTCTTGTGGATCATTTGGCGCAGCTCACAGTCTTACCTTTCCTAATACCTAAAATCCTTAAGGTTATGAGCCTCACGCTCGCGAAGATGTGCAGAATATTTCGGGCAGACTTTTTCAAGCAGTGTCCTAGAACTGCCGACTTTGAGTGTAAAGCAGCACCCTATGAGGAATAATTTTTAACTCCTTTTCCCCATATCTTATGTGAATTTTTCACTCTTGCCTGACATTGTCTAATCACACATGCAAAACCCCTATTTCCCTTTCTGAGGTTTTCAGATGGCATCCAAAACCGAGTTCACTTGAAACCACCAAGCATAAAAGATGCTCCACTGAACCTGAACGCATATGGCTATGTCCTGCCTAACTTACATCCGAATCATGTCTATGTATGCACAGAGCAAGGGCACCAGATACCTCCAAGCCCAAGAACCCCAGCGACTCCAGTCGCTTGCACGTATTAAGTTTGGTTTGTTTGCAAAATGCATCACAATCGGCAGCTGTGTGCCAAATGCAAGGTTTTCACGCATCCCATATCTTTTTGGTCTCACCACCACACCACGAAAGCAGAACCTGGTGCAAACGCGAGCAAGGCCTGGGAGAGAATTTTTCTCCACGTATTTCTTTTTCCCGAAGAAACTTGACGACTAAATTGCATCACTCCCGAAGGGCAGGAATGAAAAATTCAAGCAATGTCTTCTAAATTAAATTTACAAGATGAACATCACTATTTGAGCACTTATGCTAACGGATTTTAAGTCGAATCAGCAGGTTACAAACTTTTGCCAGAAAAGTATTAGTCTTGATTTTTTTTTGCTACTTTTGTTTTTCTTGGTACCGTACTGGTGTGATACCACTTTGACTTTTCCTTCCTTTTAGATTGCCATTAGAGATACCATCTGTTACTTAAGATGTTGACCATTTTTTCTGCAAGATGCTCCAACTGCAAATTTGCACGTATTTCATACATAAATTCTATTAATTCGCCAGCCGCCCAAACATGCTTGATATGCACCCAAGAGTGAATAATTCACAGGGAATGAAGGAGACAATTTGAAACACGGAACTTATTTTAACCGGCATTTTTGGCCTGTTAAACCCTCGGTTAACAGTTTTCTTGGTTCATGGCGATGCTCAATAATGATAAATCTAAGCCTTTCGGATGTCTAACTCACCAGGCTGCCTGACAAGCTATCCTAATGCTTCCATGCAGAGCTCTGGGACAGACCTGACGCAGCTAATACAGAAGTGTTTGATGGCGAAATTCTGCCCTCTGGAGATGTTTATCATGCACACCTCTTACTTGTTTCGCACCTTAATCTCGCAGGTTGACGGGCAATTTATATTTAGGGGGCGAGTGGGATGATTCTGTCTGCCAGCAAACCATGCAAAAGGTACCGAATTTTTGTTTTGGGGAGCAGGAAAAAGCCAATAAGTCTCCTGTGGACTAAGTAATTGCTTATCTTACCTGCTTTCAACACGTGATTTAGCACTTAGCAGATTTAGCATTTAGCACACAACACATTTCAACCAGAGTTAGTCATTTTCTGTTTGAATCCATCGAGTTTTGTCTTAAGACAAATTATGATGCCACAAGGCAGGCAATGGGCTTATTTGTTCCATATTCTTGATGATAAGTTGCCCCAAATTTCTTGAAGTGGTCCCTTATGGCTGCTTTTACCAGATGTTTTGTATAGTTGTGATGTTTTGCTGACTGGCAGATGACTGCACTGTGCTAACGCACTATGTCTTTAACACAGGAAGTACTTTAAGCTGCATACAACTTATAATATGAGTTAGATATTAGTATGTAAGAGGTAGACAGACCATCCATTTAAAATGTGAAGCCAACATCTCAAACTTGGTCATTAAATATGAATAAACAAGCATAAATGGACTGACTTTGGTGCAGCTGAAAAGGCTAGCAGCAATACTGGCATAGTCATCTAAAGGTTTGTTATTTTTCGAGAAGAGAGATTGTTTTATGGAGCATACCCGTTATTGCCCTTGAGGATAGGCTAACCATGGCAATCAAAATAAGTGGTTCAAAGTGATTGTAAGTGTTTTGATTTATGTGTTGTGCAGCATTATGTACAAGTGCAGCATCAAATTATTGGTGTAAATGATTTTGTATGTTCAGTACCCTGTCATGAAATTATAATGTTTTAATGTACTCCATTTTACTTAAATGGCCCAGAATATTAAAAAAACAAAACAGTTTTTTCAGGTTTCTGGCATTACGTTCCATGCCAAGTTGAAAAATATGTATTTGTTTGCTGAGCCATTAGTCACGAGTGCATAAATTCCATCGTTTGTGAACTGATTTTTTCACTCCCGCACGGTCTTTTTGCGACGGAATTTTTCACTCTCACCCTGGTTCAAAAGCGATTCTAGCTCCTTGTTTTCAAGGCAACCCAGACTTCCTTGACACCATGATGGCGTAATTAAAGTTCTATCATTTCATTAGGCGCGCGGCGATCGAATTATGCATGTATATATATATATATATATATATATATATATATATATATATATATATATATATATATACATATGATTGTCAAGTCGTTCATATCTGACGTCCGCAAGCACATTCAGCTTTACTGCCTCATACATGTGAGACGATGCCTCGTAACTACACAAACCTAAAAAGACGTGTTCCTTGTTCAATTCGTAACACGATGGTGTTAGTTCGATGTGTTTAAACATAGAAACATACATTTATAACGCATGATTCTATTAATACAACAACGTCGGCCCACCGCGCGTGTTCCGCGGCATCGTCGGCCCACTGCGCGTGTTCCGCGGCATCGTCGGTTGCCGCCAGCGCCGGCCGTAGATCGCTGTGTAGTGTTCCTCAAAGACGGCCGCTTCTCCGAAACCAGAACGCCTAGGGTCACGGTTTTTGTGTCAAAACCTGCCCAATAGATGCTTCATAGATTTCTGAAACTTTGGGCGCAATTCCGCGGTATACCGGAGAGGTATTCCCTCATCGACCCCCTATCAGGGCAGGGGCTTAACCGATACACTCAGCTGAAAAGGGCTGTCCCATTTTAACAGGCTTTTTAATTGGTTAGGCGTACTTAGGCGCGGTGAGCGGTCACATTTTATATGCCAGATGGCTGGGCATGGCAGATATGCCGTGCCGATCATCACTAGCATGAGTACTTGGCGTGATTGGTGTCACATCACATCCCAGGACGAAGGAGCGAAATGGCCATTTTCCGCGTACCCTCGAGGTTCATCATTTCTGTTCATTTTAGGCTCCACCATGTATGCTCTCACCAATTCAAAAAAACTGACATCTAGCTCAGTGAGATGTTGCCGCTATGGGATTGCCATCAAACAGGCTCAGGATCTGGCTCTGCTGTGTGTCAAATGTTACTCTGAGCATGTACAAAAAGTGAGCATTGAGGCAACCGGTCCATAGTTACATTTTTATGTGACGAGCTGGACTACATGAACTTTGGAAGTTAGGAAGACGTGGATTATCATGTGGAATGAATGAAAGTCGATCAATTGTATGGGATTGGTTCGTAAAAACCTTAAGCCGTGCCTTGCTCTATTAGGGAAACAGGATGCTGGAAAACTGGCAAAGGTATGCCTTAGCGGTGACCTTCATCTGATATTTTGTGCATTTTGTGCAAGGTGTATACGGCTGATTTCGATTTCCATGGAGTCAATTTATGCAGCATGATTTGTTTACCATCACTCCACCTCGATGCTCTTGTAAACATTGTCCACCAGTCATTACAAATATTGCAAAAGGGTTCCTTCATAATGCCGCCAATGCGCTCACCATTTATGTTAATTCACAAATTTTGGAGACGTTGCAACCACGACAGAATACGGTGGTGGCACCCACACTGCAAGGCAGGGAACTGATGAGTATCAATGCCACTCAATACAATTGTTCATTTATTATCCAAATATGACGAGATCGCTCGAAACTAGATAAAACATACGCAAACGGATGGGTTTAAACCCGATAAGTTAGTAGGTCACCGGTGTGTTCTCTCTGCCTTTGTCGCAGACGACTGTGAACGGTACACGATTTGAACTCGTGAACCCAAGCAAGATCCCAATGACCATCCAGCGAAGATGACATGAAGCAGACGCGGAACCTTCCAGAAAATTCTGGACCGGAAAAAGTATGAGGGATTTTACTGCTACACTTCATGCATTCGACCAAATGTCCACTGCCGACCTCTGCTGCTTGTGTCCGCCGCCTAGTGCGTCGGACCTCCGACTGCCGCGAGCCCCACCAGACCACCCATCACCACCGCTGTAATGGTCACAGACCGCTGGGCCGCCGGCTGTGGGGTGCACGTCTGCGTCATGTGTCGGCTGGTATCGGTCGCAGCGGTGTGTGTTGTCGGCCGCCCGCGTAGCCCTCTTGTGACGTACGGAGGGGCCGTCGCTGCGGCCGGCCGCGGCGCCCTCTCGTGGCGTACTGAGTGGCCGTCCCTGAGGTCGCCCCCGGCGCCCTCTCATGCGGAGTAGCAGTCCGTTGCGTCCGCCCGCTGCACCTCCCGTGGCGTAAAGAATGAGCGAACGCATCCCTGCGGCCGCCCGCGGCGCACTCTCGCGGCCGGCAGTAGGGAGTGCGCCGGGAGTGACCGTGCCCCGCGGCCGTCTGCGGTGCCCTCTCGTGGCGTGAGGGCTGTCCATCCTCGACGAACGCCTGACCCTGGTGACCCGACCCTGGTGACCTGACCCTGGTGACTCTGGTGGAGCGCCTTCCGACTGCTGCGGCGGCACGCCACAGTCATCCGGTTCACTCTGAACGTGCTTTAGAGCGGTGCTGACTGGCACTTGTGCGCTTGGCGCCGCATTCAGCTACTGTAGCACCCTCTTCTCTCCGATAGGCAGCCGCTCGCAGTGCCATCTCGCGGACATTGGGAGCGGTGCGATGACGCCAACAGCGCAGCGCCGTAGAGGCAACGGTAAATTTCTCAAGTAGAGGGCTGGGGGGGGGGGGGGGGGAGCTAGGCGTCCTTGTTTTCACGTCTTCGCCTAAGTGTGTCAGACTGACGAAATTTGCATAGGTGCAGCTTCCAAAGATGTCTTCTGCTCATGCTACTGGTTTTCTGTCGTCGGCTGTTTCGTTCTGTTTCGTCGTTCTGTTTCTGATGGACGAGATGAGAAAACTGATTTTTTCCCTCTGAACTCTTCTTCCGTGGAGGACGGCGACGGTAGAGGCCTTCGACCCACTGATAAGCAGGAGATTGCGGTGGAGCCATCGACGTTCCCCTGGCGCGCTGTTGGCAGTCCGGCCGTGACTCTGGTCCAGTTGCTTTCTGTGGGAAGGGGAACTGGGTACGGAAGCATTTACTCTGGACTGAAATCTGTTGGGTAGACTGCCTAACTACTTAGGTAGCATTTTAATATGCATTATTCGGAGTAGCTTATGTATCTTAGAATTTATGCTTAGTGGTAAGATAGCGTTAAGTATCGGCTCTTGGCACCCAAGGAGTATCAAGGCTCTAACTCTCCTCGACATATATACAACCTTTATATATTCTTCCACTCTGGTCGGCCTATGGATGTTATGGCAGTCCTGTTAGGCTACGCCATGCCAGTGGATCGCACTGGAATATTTAAAGATGGTTCTTATTGGAGCCTCACATACCTTGGCATGGATTAACGCCGCGTTCAAACAACTCAGATGTTATTAAACTGTTGTTATCGCTTTAAACCCCGCAAACACCAGCATTATGCACCGGATCGGCGTCGTCAGAGTAACAGCCATCGTTACGCTGCGGCGATGTTTGCAGCGGCCGACGCAAGAGGGCAGGACCAGTCAAGTTTGCGGCCGCTCTGCGGTGCCTGGGCGGCGGGCTGACCTCGTGATACGAAGACGTGAATCGGGGCACGTTTGACTCGCGCCTGTATGCAATTGGATGCAGATATTGTCGGATTGGAACTATTCGATTCATTTCAGAACAGCTCACCATTATATGACACGCAAAGATGGCAAGAATATCGGCAGGCCACGCCACCAGCGCACAGTTTACATGAGCAAACCCACTACAGTTGCTTCCAATGAAACAGGCGTGGGTCATGTGTGAGGTTTGCAAAACGCCACGCGCGTATAGATGGTGGCGCATCTGCGGCGCGGGGTTTTCATAACGTCATACGCGTGCGGATGGGGGTGCCATCTGCGTCGCAGGCGTTTACCATGAGAGCGACTGAACGCAATCAAGAGCAAACATGCATGTGGAGATGATAGTGTGCTGAATAAAAATATACGCGGATTGCACTAAACAGCATTGAGCAGCTAGCTACCCGCCTGCGGTTGTTATGTACGCCAGATTGTACCATCATGCGGCCATTCTCAACCATGTCACCACATATATAGCCAGGAAAGGAGTGAATTATATTTTGCCAGCATTTGAACATTGTTCACACCCTTGATATAATGTAATATCTTCAGGAACCAGAGCAAAACGGCATCGCTTTCTTTTAATAAATTATTAAACGTACACGTGTCGCTATCACATTGTGCTACGACGAAAATCCGGATTTAGCCGTTCAAAGCCAGGCGCGAGGGACTCAGTAGTGAGACACATCCATCGGTCGGTACGGCGTCCAGTGCAAGGGCGGGGCGTTGCCGGCAGCCGAACCCGACCCCCCGACGTCACGTGACAGGGCCGTCGCTCCCGGCCGTCCTGCGGTGACGTCAGCTGCGGACGGCGGCGCCGACCACCTTCGGCAGTCGGCGGGGGCAGGGGAAATTCAGCGTGGCGACAGGGCGGCTGCGCAGGACGCGGCAGCACCACGGCAGTGCGCGCGGCTCTCGACAGGTGGCAGCAGCGGCGCCCGGTGGCCCGTCTAATGGTGGGCGATCGGGATGTGGCCGCCGCTGCCCTCGAGCGCCGGCAGCGGCGCCTCCACTGTCAGGATGCCGTCTTTGGAGAGCGATGACTTGATCATCTCCGGGTTGGAGCCCTGGGGCAGCAGGAACTCGCGGTTGTACTCGCGATACACGCTGCGGCCGTCCGTCTTCTCCTCGTGCTTGGCGTGAACCTGCCGGCAAAGGAAGCGCTCCTTCAGCCAGGGGACGAGTACTACCACGAGCGCAGCACTCATTGAGTACATATTCCTGCAATGTACACACAATGGATCGAAGGTCTGTCGGCTGGGAGTGTTTACAAAGTGCGAGAGATAGTATTTTGACACAGAGTCTGTGCTGTACAAACATATCGCGAACACCTGGTCGACTAACGACCACATATTCTTCGCCCGGTTAAGCAGCATTCGTTTTGTAGAATGCACACGGTCATTGTTCCCGAACTTTCAGTACATTTCCCATGCCTGATTTTTCCCTCAGCTTGACGACCAACAACGGGTAAGGGACGACGGTGCATGAAGAGTGGTGCATGAATGCGACAGTTTTCCACCCATGCATGCAAACACAATGCAGATATGGGCACGACTGAGCTACCAGTCAAACACAAAACCTCATTGGTGTAGAAATGTTCCAGGTGAATGCATATAGCCCTGTACTGGCAGGGTGGTCACGTCCATAGCATGGCTAAAATTTCGGGTCCAAGAAGCCGCATCAGATAAGTCCAACAATCTGTCGCCAACCATATTCCCATGCTCCGGGCTAATTTCTGTTGCTGAAGAGGCAAATGACAGTGCAAATCCTCGGAATGGTGCAGTTGTACCGGCACCACCACCTGGTCACAGGCGGACCTTGCCCATTCGCCCGCGACTGTCAACAGTCGAACCGGGGGAGTGAGCCCGCCCTGTGTACAGCGGATCAACACCGCTGACGGGCGGCGCAGAGGACGCCCGCACCACGCGAACGGAGTCAGCTGACGGCTGGTGACGTCACGGGGCGAGCGGAGTCAGCTGACGGCTGGTGACGTCGAGGACGAAGCACGGCCGACGGCGATGACGAGTCTCGTCCCATCCTGTCATGACCTGTTCAGTGACGTCATGTACTTAGGTCGAGTTTGCAGGGACTTGAAGCATGACATCATCGCGTTTCTCGACGATGGTGGTCCAGGCGAGCCACCCGTCTTCTGAAGGAACACCACAAACCCCCGTCCACAGGGTAATGTGGGGATAGGTAGTCAGGCGACATAGAGGGCGGACAGGCTGGATTAGTTTTGTCTGTGGACGGTCCTTTTCAGCGAAATCTTTATCTGAGGATGGTGCTACATTTCAGCACCGTTTTTGGAGTTGAGGCCATGCAATGGATTGGAATGAAGTTGCGCTTTTGATGGAGCAAATTCAATTTGACTTATCATTTGTAAATATGAGATACTCGCTAAAGAGTTGCCAGGTCAGCTCAGAATCAGCCGCATTCTTCTGGCTCGAAAGTTCTGTGCTTCTAAGAAGTAGGCAAGCGGCACTTGCTACTTGCTACTGTACTGCGAGACTGCCGGCCACATTTTGAGAGTGGCAACCTGCTAAATCTTGCGCAGCGGATACCGCATCATCGGCAGACATACATCGACGGCTTTTTGTCCGTATCCCAAACGCTAACATTGGACTTATAAATCGGTTTAAGGGTCAAGTCAGTTGAACGCTTGCGTCGGCTACCAGGATAACGATGACTCAGAAGGCGAAGCGCGTGTCCCACTTAGGCACGTGACAATGCAGAAAAACTGAAGCTAAAACTACATAAAAGGCGTACAGTAACGCAGCATATCTGTTTGTCTGCTACGTTCATGCATCAATGTGTTGCACAAAGTATTCTCATGTTGAGGCCAATAACGAGCCCAGTTGTAAGAACAGCCACAGTGATGGAAGTGAAAATAGCCCATAGGTAAATCACACTAAAAACCACAGATCGCGAAAAATGCCTAATTTTTTCCAAATGGCAGAGTAAAGCGGCTCAAGCAAGGCAGAAATAAACGCTGGGGGTACCCTAGAGCGGCCTAAAACTTAAGTCCCCGACCCCCACTGACTCTGCTAAACTGGACCAATGCTTGCATGAGTCAGCTCAGAAGCACACTGGTGCGTGAACGCGTTTGGACCAGACCCGACCCCCGACCCCCAAAGCAATGTTGAACGACTCTGTGCATTTCCGGGAGACTACTTCGCCAAAGCAACATCACTATGGACGCCATCGTGACCCGTGGGCAGCTGAGAATCGCCCCCACCAGCTGTAGAAACTCTGGATGCAATGGAGTCGGTGTGGCTAGGAATCCCCCTGGCAGCAGCGTTCGCTGTGCCTTCGGTACACCACCAGCTGTAGAAACTCTGGATGCAATGGAGTCAATGTGGCTAGGAATCCCATAGCAGCAGCGTTCGCTGTGCCTTCGCTACATCGACGACGGACTGGAGTGTGGCATCTCATGGCAAAGAAGCACGCTTTGTCATTTTGGCTTTCACAGCATCACCCATGCCTCAACTACCTCCATTGCTGGCGCACTGGTTAGAGAAGAGCTCTTCCCTTTTTGGACACAAAAGATCGGCATTGCCAACCCACGAAAATACTCAGAAAATGCCAAGCCGCAGGCAGTACCATCGACCATTTATCTCAATTCGGCTCTGCTGAATGTGCATGTGTGTCCATTATGAATAGCACATTGAGTTCACATATTTTACATGCTACACAGTTTTATTCCCTAGGGCTCTCCCTCTCTCTATGCATATATATATATATATATATATATATATATATATATATATATATATATATATATATATATATATATATATAATATATATATACACACAAATATATATATATATATATATATATATATATATATATATATCTCTCCTCTCTCTCTCTCTCTCTCTCTCTCTCTCTCTCTCTCTCTCTCTCTCTCTCTCTCTCTCTCTCTCTTCTCTCTCTCTCTCTCTCTCTCTCTCTCTCTCTCTCTCTCTCTCTCTCTCTCTCTCTCTCTCTCTCTCTCTCTCTGTCTCTCTCTCTCTCTCTCTCTCTCTCTCTCTCTCCCTCTCTCTCTCTCTCTCTCTCTCTCTCTCTCTCTCTCTCTCTCTCTCTCTCTCTCTCTCTCTCTCTCTCTCTCTCTCTCTCTCTCTCTCTCTCTCTCTCTCTCTCTCTTGAGCTGTGCAAAGGAAACCCTTCCAATCCCCAGGTCAAAAATATACCTCATGCACAATATGGGTATTATTCAGTTTCCTGACGTCATTGGCAGCTCAGGGGCAGCAACTATTCTACGACTTTTTGGTGCCAGTCATGCCCCATTATATCAAATTAAGTGTGAGCTTCCAGGAAGTCGCTGGGCCTCAACTTTGCAATTCTTGCTCTGATCTAACTGAAATAGCGTAGCTTAACGAGCGATCGAGTGTTCATCAGAAGCCCAGAAATGACGGCATTACTTTGCTATTTCATCAGCGTATTCGAGTTGAGATGTGTGCTCCAGCATCTGACGAAAGATGGCCTCCTCTTTGCGTAACTTGCCCGTCTCCACCTATATAACGCTAGCCTTTCTGCGCGACAGCGGCTGCCGGCAAAACCCAGGCCGTTTGTGCCAATGCGCCAGCAGGCTGTCAAAACATCGCAGGGCCATCAAATGAAACCCATGTCATTGAGAGCGACAGCTGGGCGTCAGTAGTGTTTGCCAATGTTGCAATGGCAACCGGGATTTAATCACGCTGCGGCATAAAAACCACCGACCAATCAAATAGTGAGCTTAACATTCAAACTCGTGGATGACTGAAGCCGCTTCCAAGCGCTGAAGCATCCCCGGCTACACCTATCTATCATACTGCTTTGATGGCCCTGGTTGAGTCTATCTTCATCAATTTGACCCCAAAGCAAGCGAACCTACATTCATCTATCATACTGCTTCGATGGCTCTGGTTGAGTCTATCTTTATCAATTTGACCTCAAAGCAAGCGAACTTTTGAACATAGCACGGTGAGCGTCCGGTTGGCCCTCGCTACCCGACGAGAGGGACTGGTTCCGGTGCCGGGTGGCAGTGAGTTCCAGCAATGGAACGCACTAAACCAAGCTTTACTCCCCGTAACTCCAGGCAACGAGCTTGACTCAATAACGACACCGACATGCTTGAGCGGCACGAGCAACGCTATCAACAAACGTCAAACGCTATCGGTACCATACTTAATCACAGGCACTCTCTATGTCATACTTGTGCAGAGCGTTGCGCCTGTGCGCTAGATCAGCAGCGGGGGAGGCCATCGTGTTGGGTTACATGGGCGTCCATAAGCGGCGGCACCAACACCATGACCCTTTAACGATCCCAAAATGAACTCACTTCCGCCCCCTCCCACACAGCCGTAGGAACACCGAGCAAACAAACGCTAGTAACATCGGAAGAGGACCTCGGAACAACGTTCAAGGAAAAACGAATGCTGCCGTTAAGTCTTTTACTACGCAGTATCGTATGCATGACACTAACACACCAATTTTCGGCCAGTTGCAAGCAGCAAGGGGTTGCTTAAAGGCGAGCAGCCATTTCGGCGGTTGTCCCCTTGATGATACGGGGTTTTGTGAGCGCATCAGCTACTGAGGCAATTTCGCACTCAAATTCACTACCTCCTGAGCGTTATGCTGTTAAAAAGGTGAGCACATGACGTGCAAGCCGGCAGCACCCAGAAAGTTCAGAAATCGATAAGGTTCTATTTCAGGGTATTCTCCGATTAATGACGTCATGACGTCAGTGGCTCAGGGCCACCGAAGGGCCTCTATCTCTCTGCGGACAGCTGTCGACAATCGACCATGCTATGACTGGCAGTTGGCATTTCGCCACATCTGCCGGATGAGAACAGTTATTGAGGTTGTTAAGCATGCGCTCGAGTGGGGGCCCACTTGACCCCCTTCATAGGTTTTTTTAGGATGGTTCGCGAACGACATGGCTTGGCCGCGCCAAAGCTTGAATAGCTATAGACAATTAAATCACAAATCATTTGAAATAGAACAATTTAGATGCGTCTTGTCATGTCGCTGACCTACGGCAGGTCAAAGTCAGGCCGTGGATTCAGCGAAGACAATTTGTAGGGAATTGTTCAATCTGATGCAACAAGGGAGAGTTAGACGAAGCCATACATCTCTGACATCGTTTCTTAATACACACAACAATTGAATCCAGAAATTCCATTGACCCAGGGCCAGGCATGAATGCCAGCCTAAGGTCAAAACCAACCTGCTTTATTGCTCTAAAGCTTACTGCATGGAGGTGAGTTATGGTGCTCATTTAAAACTTATTGGTTGCAGGAACCGCGCTATACATCTTTTTTAGGACTTCTTAAATGTCAGAAAAGGTCACTGACCTAAAACGCCCAGGTCAACATTTTGCCTTCAGGAACAAGGCACACTAGGTACACACAAGGCACACAAGGAAAGGAAGGTCACTTATCGTACATGAGCATCAGTGACCTTTTGCTCAGAACAGGTATCAATGTTCTGGTCACTTTGTTCTGGGGCACTTTTGGACACCGACCTGGAGTTTGACCTTGTTAGCCCTTATTCAACCCGTAACCCGAAGATCATGACCTAGGGGCTCTAAATTTTGACACAAACGAGTTCAAGTAAAGCAAACATACCTTATGCATTTGGTGTCTAACTCTCTTAGTTTATGAGATCTTAGCAGGGGGTCAAATTGACCCCCTGCTGAAGCGTTTTCAACTGGCCACCCGAGCGCGTGTAAGTCGAAAGATGCTGCGTAATGTGCGCATGACCAATGCGTTAACGCTGTAGGTGTTACCTCTTCTTTGTGGAATTCAAAAATGATAATGCCCAGGCGCCTATGCATGGTTTAACAGCTTTCAGCTTGCTTGGATGGCGCTCCTCGCTCCACCTGGCTTGCCATTAGGGCAAGCAGATGCTCATTCCCTTTCAAGCGCATGTCGTTTGCCAGGATTTTCGGTGCAATGTCAGGAGTAAGGAGCATGAGACTTGGCCGCCTGGTCTGCTGGCTCGCTGCCAAGCAGGCTTCTCTCTTTCTCATGGCCCTGATAAACATCAAAATGACCGAACTTTTAGCTCATGCATACCGGAAGCGGAAACAAAGACCCGCCGGATCGCTCACAATAGATTTCATACAAAGATTCAGCGGAAGCTCAGTCGCTTCTGCGAGCGAGCGACCGGGGCAATACGGGCAATCCGCGATGTACGAGTCGGCAGCACGCTCACCGCGCTGGCCACCCAGCGGCGGTACCCGGCGCAGCCCAGGGCGGAGGGTATGCGGTGCGTCCCTGGGCCGTCGAGCCTCTGAGACGCCCCGGCACTGGGCAACGGTCCGCGCGCCGCGCGGACGTGGTGCGGACCCGCACGGCGCGCTCTGACTCACCAACCTCACCGACCGGTCCCGAGGGCGCGCGCGGTCGACGCTCTGACAGCGCCGGACCGCGGGTGTGGGCGGCCGGCCTTGGTCGTCGGGCCGTGCGCCCAGTCACCCGGCCGCCCGGTAATGAGATGCGGCGCGTATTAGCGCCGCGGCCGACCGATGGGCGGCCCGGGCCATGACCGGACGCCATCTGAGGCGGCGTAGGACGCCGGCCGGCTCCACGCGCTCCCCCCAACACTCCAGCTCCAGCCGGCCGCCGGCCACCCGTTAACGGACTGCTCAATGCACAGCGAACGGGGTCGGAGCGAGGGGGGAGATGCTTGGGGCATGTTCCCCCTCCCCCCACGACGCGCTCTCACGACGCGCTGGGCCCGCCCAGCATCGGCCGCCAACGCGCTCCTCCTCTTGGTCCCGTTAGCACAAACAGGGCGCTCTCTGCGTTGGTGCCACCAGGAGGGAAACCACCACTGCATTTGCCGTGAGCCAGGCAGTGTGTGTTGTCTAGCGAGCAGCATTGCTGAGAGGAGTCACAGGATGAGGGGGAATCGTTGGCTTTTACGGGCCGGATCGAAGGCAAATAATGAAACCGTTGCTTTAAACAAGCAAACCAAAACGACAGCCAAATCTATACATATATATATATATATATATATATATATGTATATATATATATATTTATATATATATATATATATATATGTATATATACATACATACGTGGAAGTTTTGCTATATGCAAGGACAAATATACCTTCAATCACCTTTTTGCGCGTTTGCTCGACTGCTCGAATTAAATCCTCCAATGTTTTTGGTAAGTCATAACCCAGTTCGCCTAGTCATTCCTGTTAGTTGAAGCCAGCTAACGTTTCAAGGACATTCCTTCCCCGAAACAATGTGAGACGGTCGGACAAAAAAGATTCATTCGAGTAATTTAGCAAAACATTAGACATTTTCTATGAGGCCTAATCATTGGAGAGTTATCAGTTAACAGATCATGCATACGAATATCTGGTCAAATTGCAAAACACATTCAAACATACGCAAGTCACTTTTCCAGCCAGTGTGACACTGTGGACGAAGCCATACGCTTCTCAGATGCTTTCTTAAGCAACACAAATATTGCATGAGCAAATTACGTTGACCTAAGGTCAGATATGGAGGTCAGACCAGGGTCAGAATAAACCTGTTCTATTACTCTAGGGCTTGCTGTATGAGATAATCTCTGGTGCTCATTTCGAATTCATTGATAGCAGGAACCGCATCATACATCTTCCATGGACTTCTTAGAGGTCGGAATAGGCATTGACCTAGAATGACCCAAGTCAACATTTTGTTTTTAGAAACATGCTGCCTAGAGTAATCCTTGTCGCTTATTCAAGTGCAAAACTCAAAGCAGTCTTGTATGATTTTGGTCACCATGGCCTTCAAAAGGTCAAACAAGGTCATTGACCTTAAATGGACTTGTGGCCTTTTGCTTAGAAACAGTAATCTGGGTTCCAGCAGCACTTTGGAGACCAGCCTGGAATTTGACCTTGTTTGACCTTATTTGACCCGAAGGTCATGACCTAGGAGCCTTAAACTTTGACCTAAGTGATTTCACGTACAGGTCAACACACCTTGGGAATTTGGTGTCTCTAGCTCCCTTAGTTCCCGAGATCTCAGAGGGGGGTCAAATTGAACCCCCCACCCGAGCGAAGAGTATCTAGCTGACCACCCAAGCGAAGAGTATCTAGCTGACCACCCGAGCGCGTGTTAAAACAATTCGCCCGCCGCATTCGCATTCACATTCGTATCCAATATGTCTGGACGCATTCTCTGCTCTCGCCGCTCCCTGCAGGAGGGAGGGCGGCGCCCTTCCCCTCGACCTCGGGTTCATCCATCAGGCTGCCGCGCCATCAAACCACTCGGGCTGAGACGCCAATGAATATTCGACCCGCATTCTGTGCGCGCGTGGAGACAAACACGCCGAACCGCCGTATTCAGCTGATTCGTTAGAGCCGCGCTGAGCTTGGAGCGGCTCGTGGTTCGAGCTCCCCGCCTCCCAAAGACGCTGAGCCGGGCGCGAGCGGCGAGAACAGCGGGTGGGACGGGGCGGCGGCGCCGGTGCGGACGGTGCCAACTCCGCCAGCCGCCAGGTGGTCCCTGCCAGCCGGTGCCGCTCCGTCGACGGGGCCGGAGCGGCCCCGGAGCGGCCCCGGCCCGGGGCCGGGCAGCGGGCCCAGCCGGCACCGGCCGCTGGCGCGCTGGACCAGGCCCACGCGACCAAGAAACGGATTGAGAAACGACGCCGGCGGCCCGGCATGGAGAGCAGGGGGAGGGGGAGGGGCACAGCTGGCGCACTGGGTGGTCGGCCGACCCTGAACCCTGGCTTCGCCGCCGGCGAGCGGGCGCCAGTGCTCACCAGGAGTTTGTTGTCGACCGTTTTGACGACGATCTCCTCCGGCTTGTACTGGCTCACGTCAAATCGGAGTTTCAGCTGCTTCTGGTCTCCTTCCTGCAAACACATCGGGTGATCGAAAACTGCGGACCTGTGCCAGATCAGTGAAATACTGTTGGTGACACCTCGAACAGCGGCATAGGACAATAGCGTCAGAAGAAGGCGCTCCGCACTCTGACATGAACACACACAGCTGCGGGAACTGCACCTAAAACCCCATTTACGTTCAGGCTCCGACGTTTTGTTTTGTGACTTCTGAGAGGTTGATCTGTGAGCTTCAGGCATCCTAACTCCTACATCAGTCTTGCGCTCCAAAAGCAAAAAGTTAAGGACTCTAGCTCACCACCTTTAGGACTGCGGGGCGTCCCAATCCGCAGAGCATCCGCACCACCACAAACACATCCGCACCACCACTAACACATCCGCAACACCAACACATCCGCACCACCACTAACACATCCGCACCACCACTGACACATCCGCACCATCTCATACATTGCTGGCGCCCTTTTGCCTATCAGCTTCCGCACAACAGACCATGGCCTGCGGTGGCCGGCCTTTAGGTCACCCGTCCACCTTTACCGACTGTCAGTCATACAACGCAGAGCTCTGACCGTGAACCCTTCACATTTCCCCGACAAATAACACTCAGTACACTTGTACTGGACACGACACGCCCGAGCCCAGTTCACTTCGCGGTGGGCAATCGTGTCGTGGGCACGGTCAGGCAACAGGCCTGGCTCGATCGCGGGGGACACCTACGTCCTGAATGAGGGGCGAGTTGAGGCTGTCCAGCCAGGTGGTGGGGTCCGACCGCGGCGCCAGGCAGGTGCCCGGAAAACCGGATGAATTCTGGGTGGTGGAGCTGCAACACAGGACGCAGAAGCTTAGCACACTGCACTCTTGCTGGTGGCATTGCTAAGCCTGGCGTATGACAGAGTTTACCAAATAAGAACTGGTACAACATTCTGATATGTCCCCAGTCCTACCGCAGTATTTCCAGACGAATCCGCTTCGGGTTAGGGTGCGCTGACTCGCGGTGCATTGTCCACCTCATCCAAGGCCGAGTCACGTCATGCCACCCGCCTGACTCAGGAGGCCCGGGAGGCCTGACTCAGGAAGTCTCGGGAGACTTCAGGAGGAGGCCTGACCCCTCGGACCAGCTGGAACATGCCGGGGGAGTCTGAGGACGCCGCCAGCTCCGGCCCTTAAGTTCGTTAAGTTAAGCTCGTCGTCGGCGCGGGCGGGTGTCTGCTAAGCACGGGGGCCGCCTCAGACGCCCAGGCCAGGTGCGCCTCGCCTCCCGGGCCGGCAGCGCGCCACCGAGAGGGAGCCAGGGGCGACAGAGCCCCGCCGCCCCTTCCCGACGAGCAGCGCCCCGTCCCCGCGTGCCACCGAGAGGCAGCCAGGGGCGACGGAGCCCGCCACCCCTCCCCAACGAGCAGCGCCCCATACTCCAGCATGGGTTCAGCCTACTGAGCCCAATGGCAAAATGGCCTGTCTTCAGCAAGCGTACTTTCCAGAGTTTATTTTCAAGTCTGCGTTCCAAAGGTCACCCTTCAGAAAATATATTTTCGGAGCAGCCATACCTACATCACGTTTCAGATGTTCGGCTATTTTCCACATCCCTTTCACCAGGTTCTAAAAGGCTGTTTAAGAAATCAGCAAGAATTACTATTCTGCCTGAGTGTAACATTGCGTTGTCCGAGTCCACCCTTCCCCCCGTTACGCTTCTGTCACACCTCATCAGACCCATTTCTCCGCTTCCACATAATATTATTTACTGACAGCCCTGAAAGTCATTTCGCAAGGAACCCTTTGAGGCGATCTTCCTCCTGAAGACGTATTTGAAGGAGACCATTCTTCGGAAGACTTATGGCCTGAAATGTAGGACTTATCATCGCTGTCTTAGCATTAATCGGGATAAACCAGCCGCTCTGTTATCTCATTACCAGCCGCTTTATCAGCTCATGAACGGTTGTTCCGTCATCTCACCACCAGCTGCTCCGTCAGCTCACCACCAGCTGCTCCGTCACCTCATCACCAGCTGCTCCGTCACCTCACCACCAGCTGCTCTGTCACCTCATCACCAGCCGCTCCGTCACCTCATCACCAGCCGCTCCGTCATCTCATCACCAGCTGCTCCGTCAGCTCACCACCAGCTGCTCTGTTACCTCATCACCAGCCGCCCCGTCATCTCACCACCAGTTGCTCCGTCAGCTCATCACCAGTCGCTCCGTCACCTCATTACCAGCCGCTCATTCAGCTCATCACCAGCCGTTCCGTCAGCTCATCACCAGCCGCTTCGTCGACTTATCACTAACCGCCCCAATACATTCGCCGTTGCTCAAACGTAACTGCAACCCGTCAGCTCCACATCCCGCGCATGCGGACAGGGTTTGGCTCACGGTCATCTTTGAGTCGCGCAACAAGAGCGTGAGACGGCTGCCCTCCGCTAGTGAAATGTTCGCAGAGCTTTTTTTTAACTACACCTGCCTGAAAAATATCAGTGTCATGGTATGGTCATGGTCATGGTACGACAGCGTATTTTGATTCGCTATTACATTTAGGGCATGTTGCATTTCTCCGTGTCGCGCGCTTTTATACATATCACTGACATGGAGCTCTGAAAACCATCTCGTGGACGCTTACAAAATAAAAGAACGATTGATTGAGAACAGGCGTTGAGCGCGGAGGTTTCCTATAATAGGTCTCTTAGAAAAATGGCTTCTATACAATAAGCCTTTTAAAAGCAGGCCTCTTGCAATCGGCGCGCTAAAATCGGCTTTCTCGGCAGATGCCTACTGAGAAAATGGACTTTAGAAAAGAGATCTCGACTTCGGATCGTAGGCGATTTGAGAAAGGTCTCATGAGTTCATGCGTTCTAAAAAAAATCCCAAAACACCCAAACTGTCAAATCGATTCCGCACCGGAACCGGAACTGATAACGAACTTAACAATGCCGAAAGGTGGTAGCAAGGCCGAATCGTCCATATCTTGGTAACGGAATGCCAGGAAGCAAAGACGGTCTGCAGACGTGAGAATGCACAGGAGGACGTGACGGCGGATATGAGAATGGACACAGGAACGTGACGGCGGATGTGAGAATGTACACAAGGACGTGACGGCGGACGTGGAAATGCACAGGAGGACGTGACGGCGGACTGAGAATGCCCAGGAGGACGTGACAGCGGACGTGGGAGTGCACAGGAGCACGCGACGGCGCCCATGTTGGGGAGGCGGGCGCCGACACGCCTGGGACGGGCAGAAGCAGCAGCCAGCCGACCGACAGGCAAACAAACGACCTGGCCCGGCGCCAACAAGCAGCCGCGAGCGTCGGGTGCTCGGGTGAGGGACACCCGTGGTCGCGAGCCGGCCCGTCGCCGACGGCCGCCGCCGATCACAGCGGCGTCCAACAGAGGGCGCTGCCAGCAGGGCACGGCGAGCCTCGCCCCGGTCGGCGACCTCAGGTCACGGAGCGGAGGACACTGCCGGCAGGACACAGCGAGCCTTGCCCCTATCAGTGACCTCAGGTCACGGACCAGAGGACACTGCCGGCAGGACACTAGCGAGCCTCGACCCCGATCAGTGACCTCAGGTTACAGACCAGAGGACACTGCCACCCGGACTACGGCGACCTCCGCTCCGGTCAGTGACCTCAGGTCACGAGCGGCGCTGCACTTCGACAAGAGGTGGTCAGGGCCTCAGCTGGCAAGAAATGCCGTGTTTGGCGGGGTCTCTACGTCCAGGGTCGGCCTCTGATATAAAGAGTCCGGTTGGCTCTGTCTATGGTACAACGTTTGAGGCGTGTTAAGTCGGACTGAATCATGGTCTGACCCAAACACTTCCCGCACTCAGGCCAATATCGCGATCTCCCCGTTTTCCCACGCGACCATCTGCTGGCGAGCTCTCACGCCGCGCGCCCCTGCCGCTCCGCGAGTGGCCGCGTCGCATCATATATCCGGCCGCACCGCGCGTCTGGAGGCCATCGATCGACAGCGCGATGTGACGTCACGCGGGCGGCCTGACGTCACCGAGTACCGGAGCGTTACACTCTTGCAAGGGGTGCATCGCGGTTGGCCTAATGTCACGGAGTACCGGAGCGTTACCGTGAGGCGGTCTATCTATTCGGCGGCCGACCTAATATCACGGAGTGCCGGTGCGTTACACTCTTGTAAGGGGTGCACCGCGGTCGGCCTAATGTCACTGAGTACCGGCGCGTTACACTCTTGTAAGGGGTGCACCGCGGTCGGCCTAATGTCACTGAGTACCGGCACGTTACACTCTTGTAAGGGGTGCACCGCGGTCGGCCTAATGTCACTGAGTACCGGCGCGTTACACTCTTGTAAGGGGTGCACCGCGGTCGGCCTAATGTCACTGAGTACCGGCGCGTTACACTCTTGTAAGGGGTGCACCGCGGTCGGCCTAATGTCACTGAGTACCGGCGCGTTACACTCTTGTAAGGGGTGCGCCGTGGTCGGCCTAATGTCACTGAGTACCGGCGCGTTACACTCTTGTAAGGGGTGCACCGCGGTCGGCCTAATGTCACTGAGTACCGGCGCGTTACACTCTTGTAAGGGGTGCACCGCGGTCGGCCTAATGTCACTGAGTACCGGCGCGTTACACTCTTGTAGTACCGGGCGCTGTTACAACTCTTGTAAGGGGTGCACCGCGGTCGGCCTAATGTCACTGAGTACCGGCGCGTTACACTCTTGTAAGGGGTGCACCGCGGCCGGCGGACATCCCGTAGACGACCGTATTCGCGTTACCCAGCGAGACGCGGTGCTCAATCCCAAAACCTTCCCCCCTCCCCCCGGTAGGCTTGGGCCCCAGCTGTCAGCATGGTGTTGGCCTGTTTCAGAGTAGTTTTCGCACACCCGATGGAAGATGCGAGTCTAGTTCCCAAATACTATCACCGAAAACCGCTTGCCTCTAGCGGGTGACTTGCAATAATGGCTATTAAATCATTGCATGTGCTAGATGTTATGAATTACCTTGTTTCGCTTTATTTCGCGCCACCGCCAATAAAGCGTATTCGTAGTTTAAATAAGCAGCAAATATTGCTTCCTGGGGCGTGTTTCACGAAGCAAAAGCTTAGTGCGTAGTTTACTAAGAGACATATGTTCATATTATAAAACAGGGACGGACAGAGTCAGATGAAGCTCGGATAATGGGATGAAGCTCAGAAAACCAAAAGAAGTGGAAACGTCGTGGAAAATAATATTTTCGGGCTTGCAGTATGCTGATAAGCAACAGACCTGCTTCATGATTATCAAGAACTATGGACAGAGGTCAATATCATGACAAAGGTGTGGCAGATGCTGTAGCGTTTACCGCCTGTTGCTACTTGACAGCTTAAATTTTGAAAACGGAACAGGTCGACCTGCTGTGGGTCCACTGGACGTTAAGGTAAAAGGCTGTGCACCTTCGCATGAATAAATGTGAAATATCCTTCGCCAAATGCAAAAAAGCAATCCAAAGAACCTTTGGACAAAGTTATAAACAAATGTTCGACATTACAGTTCAACGCACTGGTGTTTGCTCAGTGTTCCGGTGTTTGGAAAGGAAATAGTTCAATCTGCAAAAAGTGTTTATGGGAGAATGAGTGAGAGGCCCGAAACGAGGACCTGATGTTTGGTAACGAACCGATGGAGCCCATGAACAAAGAGCTGGTGTTCACGACCGAAGCCTGCCGTGGGCCAGGACTTAGACCTTGTTTTCACAAAAGAGCAAGTGGGAGCCAGGAACCAGCATTGGCAAACACGAGTATGTCCGGCCACTGATATCGGGCAGATAGCGACGTGCAAAGGACGTGCAGCAATGACCACTGCAGCCATCCGGTGTTTATTTGTTGGCGTTTTAACGCCATTGGAGACCTCCGGTTTGTTAACCACCTCTATCGTATCGCGAGTTGCATACATGAACCAAAAAGTTATCAATCTAAATAACTCAGATCGCGTCGTATGCAGAATTTTAACCGAAAGACGTGTAGCGATGCAACTTGCGCATGACAAATCTTGACCACTGTGGAAATTTTCTCGAATGCACATCAAATGCGTGTAAATGACCTCCTTAAACTTGTCACCGCCCTTTAACAAGACTATAATTGCAGGTAAATATGCAAACAAGCCTTGGGAATTAGGCAATCGTCATTAGCATGTAATTTCAGGCGTACCAGCAGGAAATTAACGCGTTAACCCTACGGAACACGGTCTCGGAAATCCAGCAGCCCAGACAGGACTACGTACAGCTGAGTCCTGAAAACCTATGCCGAGGTTTTCGTTTATTACCGGACTATCGCGAGGTAGATTTATACGTAAAGTCATCGGGCCTTCAGGTTTAAGAGAAAAGGCCTCGCTCCCAAGTCTCCATGACGATCTGCCTCAGTAATCAGCTTTCGTAACAATGGATCAAGTATGGTCGTTACCAAATGGCATGATTATGCGACGACCCAACCCATTTCTGGCCATAACATCTATCAAGCTCCCACTCTTCATATCCATCCGACCATCCTGACATCATCCCACGCGGGGAACCTCCTGACAGCTCATCCGTCCTAAGAACCACTTAGAATCGCGCACCTTCTCTGCCACTCTGTGCCTCTAATCATCGACCCATCCACATCCGATTCGTATGGCAGTCCCGAATACACTTGTTGTGCTGTGGTAGTCCTGCACCCCCGTCCGGAACGCCGTCCATGTGTTGTGGTGGTCTCGCACCCACGCCCGGAACGCCGTCCTTCTGTTATGGTAGTCCCTCACCCATGTCCGGAACGCCGTCCTTCTGTTATGGTAGTCCCTCACCCATGCCCGGAACGCCGCCCATGTGTTGTGGTAGTCCCGCACCCACGCCCGGAACGCCGTCCATGTGTTGTAGTAGACCCTCACCCACGCCCGGAACGCCGTCCATGTGCTGTGGTAGTCCGTGCCCACGTCCGGAACGCTGTCCATGTGTTGTGGTAGTCCCTCGCCACACCCGGAACGCCGTCTATGTGTTGTGGTGGTCCCTCACCCACGCCCGGAACGCCGTCCATGTGTTGTGGTAGTCCCGCACCCACGCCTGGAAGGCCGTTTGTGTATGATGGCACTGTCCCAATAGGCACCCCTCCCTTCAGTGCAGCATGTGTCGTTCGTTATCTTGGTACCAATCACTAGAGTATGATCCGTGCAACAGTTTTGGCGTTCGTTTGCCCAATGCATCATAATTATCGTTGTAAGTACCACAGCGATTCATGCTCATCCCATGGCGGGCCGGCCTCCCTTCACCCGTTCGTCACGACTCTCGAACATACCCCTTTCATTCGTCACTCCCGAAAGCACTCCCTTATTTCACCTGTGCACCCGCTTTCCTATGAATGTCACCCTTCCACTACATGCGGCCTCGTTTCCATCGCTTCGTACGCTTATCTCCTACCGTAGTACTTGATCTGCGAGACCTTCCCAACTGCGCTCGTCTTGTAGCCTGCCCGCGACCCTGCTCGACTCCGTCTGTCCTTGCTCGTCTCGCGCTCCGCCATCCCCTCGCCCCCCCCCCCCCCCCCCCCCCCCCACCCCACCCCCATCCCCCTCCTCCCACAACCATGACTGGGACAGTGTCGTAACGCTGGCGCTGATGTCAGCAGATGTTCTGCTGATGTAGTCTGGCTGAGACGTGTTCTCGATACCGTTGGTCTATTCGATAAACTCTTTATTAGCGTGGACACTGGGCTTTCATCACATGGACACACATCACTCAAAACGCACTGGCTGACTCTGCTGATGAAAGTGATGAGTGTATCTCCATCCTTATACTCGGTACGCGACATCGAGACCCTTCGGTTATGTCGCCTGTGCTTCTGCAGCCCTCAGTATAGTAATAAGGGGATACAACTCCAGACGTTTTACTGACGAAACAGTGTCAGGGCGCCGCAGGCGAGCGAAATTTCTTGCAAGACGCATAACATCGTCACATGCTTTGAATCCCCTTATTTCTAAACGTCCACACTGATTTTTCCGTACATTTGCGGTCGAAATATATCCGCAAGCACATTGATATCAGGCATGTGCCTGAATCCCAAGAGCGGATCCAGGATCCCATAGCGTTCTAAGTTAACGATATCCTGGCATCTTTTTTTGGGCCCTGGTTACATCTCTGATATTAATACTTACGCCCCAATAAATTTCTTAATGGGGGTGGGGGTCGTGCCCTGGTACGCCCCTCCGGTTCTGGCCGGGAGTGAGCTTCACCTTATCCCACTGGAGGGCCGAAGGACACCTTTATCCCAAATCTGGCGGCTTTTTGCACCTTGAGTGTTTATATAGGGGGACAATCAATCAGCGGACAACCTTTGCATCTTCGGCCGAACCGTACAACAGAAAAAAGATGACGCAATGCATTGCAAAAGTGATCTGCGTACACCTCCAACCGCCTCTGTAGAAACTTTTCCAACATAGCTTTGGCATTGCAACGCCTTTATTCCTCATGACGCTGTGATCGGACTGCGGTTATTGCCTGGGAAGCATGATAGCCGTGACGATTCGGCGCTCTGCTCCACTTTTTGTAAAGTGCTCGGATAAAAAACATTCGCTTACACCTCTACCTTCAAACCATGACCCTCACATCAGTTAGCACAAGTACACAAATAAGCCTGTCGCCTCTGACGACTTACAGCAGCTCATGCGAGGTCTGAGATGATGTCGCCACGCACAGGTGCAAACAGACGCACAATTATCCTCTCCACAGTTATCCATTCGCATCTCGTTTGTCTCGTCTCACGACTAGACGCCGTCGTGTTGTTCATTCTAAGCCGCACCGGGGCAGGCCAGAAGTCATGCTCAGAGTTGGCTGAACCTTTGATGCCACTCTTCACAGGGTCGCTGGAGGAGGCGCAGAGTTATCGAATTTGGACACGTCCGTCCTCGTTTGTCTCAACTCATGGGCGATCGTCTCCTTCATTTCAGTTTGAAATTGTCACCTCCTCTGTCTGTCTGGCCCGCTGCATATTCCCACTTACCGCTTACAAGTCGCAACAAACTGGGGACGACGTTGCGTGGAAGCCACACTGACCAGGCGGCACCTGACACCGCGAGTCCCCTCCCCCGGTCAGGGGCTCACGAGTTCACGGGGCCTACCGTGGACCGCCTATCCATTTCAGTGTGACGGTATGCGGCCAGGCGGGCCTGCGTGATTGTTTCAACGCAGCCTGTACGGAACTGCGTCGCGACGCGTCCAAAGGCCGAACTCAGGTCTGTGACCAGCACGCGGGAGCGATGAAAGCGAGTGGTGGCCAAAGTGGCATGCCGGTAGCGCAGGGCGCGACACAGGTGGCGGCACAGCCGCGAACAAGGCCACCGCTCGCTCCCGTCGACAGAAGCCGGGCAAACGCAGTCAAGTGTCGCCTCCGCAGCGTTACAAGTTCCCGCAGTACGACACCGCACACCCAGAAGCCACCACCGTGTCTATACGGCCGGCACGCTCACCGCGGAAAGGCAAAACTGAAAATGGCCCAGCTATTTGTCCGACGTAATCAACTTAAATTACGCACTTTTCATCGAATACGGTCGCGAAGAGAAACTTGTCATGGTATGAAGGGACTGTTCCATATTTGAAGATACTGAAGCAAGCATCAGACATGTTGAAGCACACTTATAACTATTGATATAAGTCGAAAAACTGCACTAGACAACACGGTTTCTATGTTAAATAAATATCCTCCCCGCCACATCATTGTTTGGTTACGTCATTGCAACGTGCGGCCGGCCCTTATATCTGGAAGTCGGGCTCACGAAAGTCAGATATTAGCGACTCGAACATTATATTTGTCTTGGCCTTGATCTCCGCATGGCTTATGGAATGGCAGGATTTGAATGGCTCTATTATGACATCATGAATGCCAAGGTGACCTGATATACTCTCCCCGATATAATCTCCCCATCTCCGCGAGCATGTGGCTCAGAAACTGGACGGGTTTAAGTCTTATGAAGAGCAGGGCTGTAAAATACACCGAATGAAAATCAAGATGGCTGTCCCGGTTCGAAACCCCGTGCAAATAAGGAACACTCCCTTTAAACGGAATGTCTCGTATTCCAAGGTATTGAAGCAGGCACCAGCGCAATGCGCCTGGCCTGAAAGCAGCCGCCAGACCCCACAGCCGTTTCAAATCGGCTGTCATCCTCGCAGCCATCAATAGCCCTAATCAGCTCGTTTATCCAGTCACTCGGAGGACAGCCGCTGCACGCGCGCCCTGCACGCTCCTCACGCATACACGCCCACCACCATCAATCCAGCGGCGGTGGATCAGCGGGGGAGAGACCTGCCCTGGAGCCAACTGCGAGCAATATCTTCTGCTAACCCCTTGATGGTGCAAGTAAAGAAAAGAGGTAAAATCGCCATTGCACCCATCCCCATCTCCACAGAGGTTCCGCCACTGCCTTCAGCCACGAATCCAGCTGTTGGGCAATTCAGCGACAGTCAAGCACACCCGACATTGCAAAACACGGCTATCACCCGAGCCTGTTTTCGGCGGTCCTCAAGCGTAACGACAGCAGGTGGGTGCTCGGTTGCACGTCGGTGCCTTGGAGAGAAATAAGGCGCGGCGCACGCTCCTCGAGCGTCCCAGACACCCATCGCGAGCTGGTGCCGGCAGGTGTGACGGGTGGCGTGATAGCTCATCACGCTCACACTCTGCATAACGGTTATGTCTCCAGAGCTCGCGCGTCTCGGCCAAACATACCGCCGTCGCCTGCACGCGATGTGACGCACTCAGCGATGACTCATAGACAGGTTACCATAATCGAGATGGTCAGGGCTTCGTGCACAGGGTAACCCGCAGTTGGATGTCTCAGCGCAACGCGACCAGCAACCAATGACGACACACCGACAACACTGATGACATCATCTGCATTACGAAGGGTCTTCGCGCCGGGCATCTCGGCGCGAAATGGGCGCCGAGCAAACCGGCCAAGGAAATTAGCGCCAGGTCACCAGCGACAGGATCTACCGCAACTGAAGCGACTGGGTCAGTTATGCTGCCCTCTTACACAATCAGAATGCTAATTTGACTACGGCATCTGCGACATCAACGTGATTGCGTCCCGTGTGCACGTTCACTTCGATGAAATATCCCCTCCGTGAGATAGCAAAAAGCACACACAGGAGCGTGTGCTGGACTTCACGACGGGAAGGGGGGAGACATAACTAAAAATTTCTCGCTCAAAACCCATCTCAGCGCGGCGCAGACGATAAGTATTTGTCACGTGGTGTGAAGAACATCCCGGGCTCTTATTTACATTTACTTTTGTTGTTGTTGTTAATCTTAACTCTTTTACGTGACTGCCTCGTATTTCTGAGTCGCAGCATTTATTCCCGCACATCTGAATACGCGCCATATATTTTAAAATGGGTGAGGCATGAGCCCCGGCAACCATAATGTGCGCACAACCATGGACACACAATGGTCCAGGAGAGGAGTTTAACATATATGTAAAAGCTCAATACTTGACAAAGGGGTCTTCAAGCCCACAACCAGCTTCCAAATTAGTTCGGCAATAAAGATGCCATAGTTTTCGAGTGAAAAGCCCAACACATTTGTGTTCAGAAGGGGCTACGTGCAGAACAAAAGAAAACATGCAGAACATGTCAGCCTTTAGAAGACGCATAAGAAAGAGCTGCACGGTTCAGACGACGGACCGAATTTCCGTGAACATCGTGACATCTTGTGACACTGAAGACATCATGCTTCCAAAATGCCCCAGCAACGGAGGCGCCGCCCATGCAAAAACATCATTTTTTGCGAATGTCTACTAGCCAAATAAGCTATTTGATACCTCAAAGTCTTTTTCAGCGGCACAAGACATAACTCAACCATTTAGAGCCTAAGCCCCATGCATCTTGGCAACGAAATAATGCAAAACATGAAGGAAAAGGTGCAATGTCTGGCACCGAGTCGGTTACCTCGAGCTGCGACGTATCCCTGAGCCCGCTTTGTTCGGAGCCTCTTTAGTGGAGGAGGTGTGTTTGACGGTGACCTCTGTGGTGACTCGCGCTGGCGCGGCCCGGCCGGCCTCGGTCGGGGCCCGGCCGGCCTCGGTCGCGGCCCGGTTGGCCTCGGTCGGGGCCCGGTTGGCCTCGGTCGGGGCCCGCGCCGGCGCCGGTCGCGGCACCGCGGCCGGCTCGGCGCGCGAGCTGCGCGAGAACAACTCGGACGTCTCGCGCTGCCTCTCCTCCTCCTTACCGTCCACCGACCGGTGGTACTCGGACGTCCGCGTCCTGGTCCGGCAGCGTGCAAAACGGCAGACGCGTGACCGGGGGTGTGGTGGGGTGGGGCGAGTAGGTGTGTGAGTGGGATTGGAGGAGGGCTTAGCAGGGGGCAGTAAATATCGCGCCTCTTGACACGCATGGAGAAGCGGAGGCCAATAAGGGTGAGATCGTGGGCACGAAGGCACGCGCCCAATCGATGTAGTCATTGGGAGGGGAGGATAAAAAATATGACGAGCGTAGGACACGTGGGAGAGAGGGGTGGACAGACACGTGGGGCGCAGCTTGACGTGTGGGACGACAAATGCGTGACTGCGCACGCGAGAAAATCAGAAGCGCGATCGGACGCTTGAAAAGCCAAAAAGTGCATTTTCAAATAAAGTTTTGCTGGGCTTTTTACTCGCGCCTTCTAACAAACTCATGTCTGTCGACGAGGAGGACATAAACATGCATGTATACTGCACGGGTGGTTATTGTCTAGGGCAGAAGCTGGACTCTGGTTCGCGTGAGACTTGACATCACCGCACTGTTCGTGCCGTTCCTTGCCTAGGTTGGGGGCAATTAGATACAACACGATCACAGATGAAAGACCGTGGAAGACACGCTTAACATAAACATCCGGATGTATATATATATATATATATATATATATATATATATATATATATATATTATATATATATATAAGAAATATAAATATAGGAAAAATATACATGAAATAATATTATGTATACACCAGCCTTTCGCAACAGTGTCCATAGCTCCTGTATGTATATAGGAGCTATATACATCTGTCTGGACGGAGCGTTGCCGGCTGCGCACAGGCCGGCGCGCCGTTAGCCAAATTAACCATTAGCACGAGCGGCACGGCTGTCGAGCATCACGCGGCGTCCGTCACGATCGCGTGCCGTTCGTGTCAGCGACTCTGGTCGCCGGGTCCAGACTCGACTGGCTGCCCCCCCCCCCCGCCTCCCCCCCCTTCATCCACCCCAAAAACGCCAGGTTAGAGAAGTCGGCAAGAGGCGTCCAGCATCTCACGACAGCGACCGGCACAACCCTCTGCCCGCACGCAACGCACGAGAACGCTGCGCTCCACCCACACTGTCGAACGTAACGCCCGCGGCAACAGTACGCTCTGCGGGGCAACTGAAATCTAGAGGGGGCACACTTTAAAACAAAGTGACATCTAAAATGGAAAAATGGGAGTCACATGCGTTTTATGAGAAAAATAAAAGGGAACAAAATGACGTGTGGTCGAGCTCGGGGGTTCCCCTGTACCCTGCCTCTCCCAGTGGACACAGCCATACAGGAATGGACGCATTTTATTAGCCCTCACCTGAACGCGACCTTTCACAGCGGTACACCCGAACCTTCTCATTGGACGGGACGCGTACTCAAGTCATCTTCGGAGCACCAAACTCTAACTAAATCTATTTATAAAAGGTGACGTGTTCCACATTGCTTCCGATGGTCATTCCGCCAAGTTGTCCTCGCGTTTCATGGACGTGCGTAGTTTTCATTGCAAACAGGTGCCCGCTTAACGCACTGGCGGGACGATTTGAGCTCGCGTAGACACGCTGGATGACACGCAAGCATTTCTCGGCAACAGGCACACTTTCACGCCACATGCAGACGCTTCTACAGTATGCAGACGTAGCGTATGACTAACATGTCTATAGGAAGGTGTATTCAGGTTGTGAATAGGACGTATCGAAGTGAAACTAAATGTTTCTTTAACGTGATGCCGCATTCAAAGAACCTCATAGACGATGTTACCTTCTCAGTGTGAGAGGGTTGACACATGATGGACAACAGCCTGACTCGATGTCCATCGGTTTGCCTACTTTTCTCCCAGGCTCAGACGCACGTGCTGTAGTCAGATGACTGGCAAATAGCGGTGTAAAAGTCTCGCTTAAACTGCGCATTCGTCACCCCATAGTCGTGCAGGTCGACGTGCCCTGATCAGGTTACAAAGAACAACACCTGTAACGGTGTACTGTGACCCTCTCAGGTGGAGGGTATACTGTGAGCTGCACCAACTCCCGATGAGAACCCAGCCGGGGCGGAGAGGAGCTTAGCGGGGCAAAAACAAACATGACACCGGGCCTGCTGTCTGATGCGCGCGACCGGCCCTCCGCCCGACCCTGGGCCGATTCCCTGACGGGACAGCGCGGCCCGCCCAGCGGCCGCCCTGCCAGCCAACGCCAGCAGCGCTTAAATCGAAGCCAACCCTGTCGGCCGGCGTCGAGGCCGACGGAAACCGAGCGTCGAGGCCGGCGCGGGGCGGGCCCTGTGACGTGGCGCCCGACCCGCATCGATTTCGGTCGGGCCCGTGCCGGAGGGCGGCCGGCGAGCGCCGGTCGCGCTTGGCCACCACCCTCCCCGCGCCGAGACGGGCCGGCCACTCCCGCAGAGGGGGCGCTGGCGGCGGCGGCGGCGGCGGCACCCCTCCCCGCCGCCGCCGCCGCTCCCCTGGCGCCGTGCCAGCGGCCGTGCTCCAGACCGCGTGCTGGGGCCGCGGCCCCGCTAGCAGACGAGATCGCTGATGTAAGTTTCGGGTTAACGGGTTTAAAGCGACCGGAGACGTAACTGCGGCAAGCGTATACCGCAGTTGAGAGCTATTGACGATGTTTTTCCCGAATCGGCGATTCTAGGCATCACATAACCACGCGTCTCCCCTATATTCCACCACCTATAGCGGCCAAACGTCACAGCAGGTCACGGCCTGCCCGACCAGGTACCAGCAAACAGTGGAGGGCATCGATGATTCTGAGCGTGCGTACCTGGACGTGATAGAGCTCTGGGCCACCGGCATCTCCCGACTGATGAGCTCAGAGCGGAACTTGTTCATCTCATCCTCCATCTTGCGCATCTCCGCGTCGAAGCGTTCGCGGATGCTGCTGAACTCCGTGTCGATGATGCTGAAGTCGCCCATCTTGACGGGGATGTTGCGTTTCGAGCCCTCCATGATGCCGGCCGTACGCTAGCGTCGCCGCACGGCTGCCCCCTTGCACACACTGCCGCGCTCCGTCACCGAATGGCCGTCAGCCAGCCGACTAGCAGAGGCCGCGCCGCCCAGCAGCGCCGACGCGCCGGAATGCCCCGCCTGGTGACGTCACTGAGGCCCGGCGGCGGCGGCAGCGGCGGCGGCGGCCGCCAGAGCCCCAGATGCGGTCCGCGGCGGGCAGGGGTACGGCGCGGCGCACGCTCGGGCCGGTGACGTGCGGGACGCATGTGACCACTGACGTGGGGATGTGGACGAGATGAGGCGCCATCTGTGGCGAGGGGAAGTCGGTCGATGTGTAGCGTACTGGCGGGGGGCTACGCCAGTGTCGGGTGAGGATATTCAGACCGAGATCCTGTCTGCAGCGTTCAGGTGTTCCTCACCGCCAGGCTTAGCCCCAGCCCGTTTGCGTGCGGTGTCGCAGCTTTCTCTCCTCCCCCGAGCTAACACGAGCCCGGGTTACAGAAAGCCCGAGACGCAGTGGGGCCGCTCAGCTGATCAGGTGGTTACATTTGTGGTGAACATGGAGCGAGTGAGTTGCAAGCGGCGCTCGCTATGAATCACGTGACCCGCCAATTTATGACGTCACGGTGTCGAGCGGGTCGGAGCTGGTCAAGCCACCGGGGCCTGGCTGGCCGGGGCGCGTGCACCACTTCGGCTTTTAAGCGCATCGCTAACGTAACGTCAGTGGAAGGCACCGAAAGTTGAATAAGGCCAGACACAGCCACCGGATCTGGACCAAATTTGGATTGCATGTAGAGATGATATGTCGGTCTCACCACATGGAGTTTCCGTTCATTTCCTGCTACAAATTGCATACTAACCGCGAAAAGATGTTGCAAAGAACTCTTGTCAAAAAGCTTCCTAGCACTTATCATTTATCTGGATACACAACATGTGGGTTCTAGCTCGGTATAAACCGATGAGTATTTTGATTGGCTTCCAATTTGTCTTACGCTCTCTGCAATATTGCAATCGCAGCATTGCTATTTGCCTCGTATTATCCGTCGTTGGACACGAAACTCTAGAAATTAATCAAACAAACCTGTCCAAAACGAATTTGCAGCTTGATGATTGCCAGACAACAAATGATAAGTACACTTGGTGCTTGTAATTTTGATATTTGTGACTTCATATCGTCGTTCACAAAGCGTCCAACAGAATGCCCTTTGACCTTCAATTTAACCTTGGGGTTTGGCTTGGATTCTGGTGTTTTGGAAGCCCAGGCTGGAACTGATAAGGGGCTTTCTAACGACGATTACGATAACGATTTGTACAAATCCATCCAAATCCAAAATCGTACAGCGGCAATAAAGCGCTGTCTCGTCCCTTGAACTTGAAAACTTGCTTTTGGAGCTTTTTACCGTATCTCAAGCTGGAATTTATGGCTGGTTCCCGGATCAGATCGTATTTAAAGACATCAAACGATAGTTTTCAAAAGACAGCGGCGGTACGGCGCGCTTGCTTGGTTATTTGACCTCTGGAGGGTAGTCTTTTTGACTAAGAGGAGAATGGACCTGGTTGCATTATCAGCAGGCTGTGTTTCACTTGATCACTCATTTAAGGTGGAATTAGTGCTCAACGCTGAATTTGAATATGAATGCGTCACAACTTGACGAACAGCAGAATGGGCCACATAGGGCACAGACGTTAGAAACGTTTCAAAAATTGGGGTTTTGGACTCACGTCTTACGTAAGGAACTTTTACTGGGAGCCAAGTGCGGCAACCAGACGAAGGGGAGGGGAATAGAGATGGAAGACATTGTCCGCTCTTAACTCAAATAGCACATTTGGAAATAATCAAATGCCTTGGCTGTCATGCTGGATGTACGTCTACGGCTGTTCCCCATTGGTGCATAATTTTGCTTATTGACTCATTTATGTCATCGGGCAAAAAAGAAATACCCCAATTTCTGAGACCATCCGCCTATTTCAACATTGTTTTCTCTGGGGAGGCGAAAGTCCATGAGCGGGTGGACATTTTGGGTCAGGGAAGGCATCTGCCTCGACAGGGTGGATGCCAAGATACAACCTGGGTGCAAGCTGGTCACAGGCTTAAATGCGGGCCAATAGCTCATGCTGCGCCAGGATTTTCATGCGCCTAGATTCCGCCGGTTATTTTTCATGAGAAAAGCTTTGTCACAACATTTAAGGCGCGAACCGTTTCGGAAGCTTTAGATACTAACTGCCATAAACAAGATGACAAACCTATGAAACCGGAGTTTCTACCGGAAAAAATACACGTCACGGAACAAGGGCTCTCCTTTCGGACATTCCTTATTTCGCTCTGTTCCGTCCGCCGTCGGAGGCCACTGCCCTGACCCACGGCTGTCCCCAGCATGGCTTACTGGGAGCTGATCGTATAACTGCTTTGCTACATGTTTGTGGATCAGCATCACTTATTCTTCATGTGCAAAGCGTCTATTTGACACCTGCTACAGTATCTATTCTCGAATTAACTTCCCTTATACTACACCACAGCAGAAAATAAGCATTTGGGAAGTTACCTGTCATAAGCATGACTTGGTCTACCAGACATTCTTTTACCCCGCCTTCAGTGATAATGAACAGCGCTTATAGCGACTGATTTACGCTGATCTGTAAGCAAGCATCGCGAAGACCTGGCACGGCCGCGCAGGGTTGAAAAAGCTTCTGATTTACCGAATATGATCGATGAACGGACACTTTTGCGTGCCAGTTGGTGACAAAACCGCGAGAACGAAAACAAATTATAACAGACCAGACGATATTACAACAGACCATCCTGGTAAGAAGGGACTCAAAACTTCGTATTGGTCTGTACTCGCTAACGCTTGCAGCCAGAGCATGTGTAGGGCGCATGTCGAAACGTTGACGTTTTGCTGTATGAGCAAATTGAGCCACAAGATGCTGATACAAACATAAAAACCAAATATACATACCAAGCATAGTAGTTTTAATCAGGTTAAGTTTAAGTGGGTGGCAGAAATGTGCTACAGACTATACATCAGTACTGACGTCACATATCACTTTTCACCGATTTTCAGCCAAGAATCCCTTAAGATACTAAACAGAACAAAATACCAAATCACTAGGCTTATTACCAGTCGCCAATATTAGTTGTTACTTTATACTAATATGTACTACTTATTACTAGTAAGAATCGTGGCTGGCCATAGCATCTTGCGACGGGCGTGATCAGCTTGCTACGCAGCGTTTTAAAGCATCGTGCCATTTGAGACAGATGGGCTCGAGTGCTCGCGGCGCGGTAATGAATTGGGTGCAGTGCGAGGCCGTAAGCTGCTGTTGATTGTGCTTATATCGTGAGAAGCTGATTGGGTAGAAGAACCTTGCTGACCGTCAGTCTTTAAGGTATTGCGCGACGTTTCTGAGGATCTACCTTGAAGGGTGCCATTGTATTAGCCCTGCCATTCTAGGAGACTTGTTTGTAGATACGTGAACTGTAGCCTCAAAGGTAAACCGAGGATGTTGGAGCGACATGTCAAAACTTCACACGGAGCTTCCTGCTTCTGAGAGGAGAAGCGACTGTGAGGTAAGAGGCCAAGCATCGCTGGTGCAGGCCTCTCACTCCGGCCATTGCAAACCAGAATTCGCGTACTCGTCGGTGGGTAGGCGTGGGACAAAACACTTGTAATTTTCATAATGTTGCATGCAAAGCTTGAAAAGGTGTCAGAGATGTTCAAAATGTCGTTAGATCCGGTGATACAGATATTGCATGGGTTTCGTGCTAATTAGTTGGGATCATGGCAGGAAGTGCGAGTTCAGCACCAGTAATCATTATGCAGAGATAGTGAAGATCGCCAACGCTCCTAGCTGATTGTGCGATGACGTCACAAAATCAAAAGTGTTATTGTTTCAGGTTCTTGTAGAAGCATATTACCAGTAACTGTAGAGAATGGGATGCAGTTTTGGATGCTACAGGAATGGGATGCTGAAGGGATGCAGTTTTGCAAAATACGTGGGGCTGAGGGAGGGGTGGGAACGCAGGAAAAATGCTGATCCTGACTCCCAAATGCACTGAAAAAGGTTTTCTCCCCAGATTCAACACTTTTTCGAGTTGGGAGCAGGCGTGTAGTTTCTCAAATTAAGGTTTTTTGGGCCTCAACTCTCAAAAAGTATGATAAATGAAAAAACGCATTACAGATTGGAGCTTAAGTGGGACACTATATCCATGATTAGGAGTACAACCGCCCCCCCCCCCCCCTCCCCAACTGCATAGGAAACTGCACGTCTCTGGGCTGGTTATGTAAGGTATGCCTTTGTCTAATATTTTCATTAGTTTAGCCTCAACCATCACCCACTGTGTGATGGCCAGCAAATGAATGCAAATGGACTCCTGGAACAAAAATGTTTGATGATTACGCCACATCACATTTCATTTGTCTTCTTTTTTGCGGTGTATCGCCTTTAGAGTTTTACTGCAACGATTTCTAAAAGATTTGGCTCCAGATGACAATTTGCATCGTTCCAAATTTCGTCGGTAACAGAAGCGCACTTTTCACCGCTGGTCACCATGACAACACGCTCTTCTGTGATGTTGCAGTGTGCCGCTCTCGCTACTGACTGCATGCACTCCGCCACCAGGCAGCGATTTGGGAACGTCGAGGTTTTGAAAGATGTTGCCTTTCGTGCAATCCTCACACCCATAATGTTTAATGTCGCGAAAGCTTGTAATTTGGAAGGTGTGAGCTCCCTTGCCTCTCCTGCGGCGAAGACTATGGCTATGACACATTCTGCTGGGCGGCCGCCGAGGAGCCCTACTCCAGCAAGGGTCCCGTGGGATTATGAAGGTCACCTTGAGACGTGTACCTTGCAGCGGATTAAGCGTCGGCGTGGAGTGGACCGCATCGACCGTTATCGCCAAAGCCGTCCAGTGGCGACAGCCGGATGATGTAAACAGAAAAAATCAGACTCGGTGAAAAAATTATGCATGAAGATGACTGAAGGATGAACTGCTGACCCATCAGGAAGGTGTTAAACGCTCATCGGGAAGTGCATTGCATGTGAATATTGGCTGTGAGTATGTATTGACGTGTATATTCGTTAAGTTGACTGGTTGTGAACTGCGTTAAATTAACCTATCTTGTCGAAACACAGTGGAGCAAAGTAAAATGCTGTCTGTCTGCCTCATGCAAACACATCTAGGGATTTGTGTGATTTTTACGGGCTCTGGCAAGCACGTCGTTGCATATGTGTTCTTTCCGTGGAAGTTTGCGGAAAGTTATGGTCAACAAAATGCTGAAGAAAGAATTAAGATGTTTAAAAGAACCTTGCGAGATCATTCATCACAACAGGCGGTTCCTTTTCCTTAAACACACATCTTTAAATTTGTTGAAGTATGGCGCGTATTCTTAGCTAGGTATATTGTGTGGGAGCTTTCAACAGCGTCTCCAAAACTTACCATCTATGTATATGTATATGCATATATATATATATATATATATATATATATATATATATATATATATATATATATATATATATATATATATATATATATATATATATATATATATATATATATATATATATATATGTATATATATGTATATATACGTATATATATATGTATATATACATATATATATATATGTATATATATGTATATATATATATATATATATATATATATATATATATATATATATATATATATATATATATATGTATAAATATTACACACATGATTTGATATATGAAATATACAGCATCATACAGCCTAGTATGACTCCGCGTATCACCATACAACAGGCAGATGCGTGGAGCACCATCACAAAGCGCAAAAGCGAGCACCACAAATCGCAAAAAATGACGCCCCCGCTTGTCGCACACCAATAGCATACGCCGCACGCGCTGCATTGGTCACTTGATAATGCCGCGCGCCCTTGGGAAGTGCCGTTTGATGGGCCACTCACCGTCTCCGGAAGATCCCGCTGTGTTTTTCTGATAACTCGTGCTGTCTCTGTAGGGTGGACAGACCCGCCACCACCGCCACCAGAAGGACAACCAGGCACACTCGGAACAGCATAGCTAAACCCGCAACACACGATAGGCGTGGGTTGGCCGACAACGCGCAGACGGAGAGTCACGTGGGTTGGTCGATAACGCACAGACTGGTAGTTACGTGGCGCACGTTTAAAAAGGTTCAGTTAATGCGCTTTGCTATCGGCACAGCTGCCGTTGCCGTTTTTGCCAGTAATGCAGCACAGCGCTGCTCGCTGTGCTGTGCTGTGAAAAGTTTCGGCTTGGCTGTTGATAAGCTGGCCCAGATGGATTTAAACGTAAGCTGGTGTAACTTGATATGCGTTCGGGTGTCCGGTTGGATACCCTCGCTCGGGGAGGATCAATTTGACCCCGTGACATCTAGGGAACTAAGAGAGCTAGAAACACTAAGATCACAGGGTGTATTGGCCTGTACATGAACTCACTTTGGTCAAATTTTGGGGTTCCTAGGTCATGACCTTCGGGAAAAATAACGTCAAACAAATTCAAACTCCAAGTTGTTCTCCAAAGTGCCCCAGAACCTAGATAACTGCTCTTGGCAAAAGGTCACATACTCATTTAAGATCGGTCACCTTGTCTGACCTTTTGAAAGTCATAGTGACCAAGATCATACAAGATTAGTTTTCAGTTTTGCATTTAAATGGGCGACAAAGATTACGCAGGGCAGTATGCTCTTGGAAAGAAAACGTTGACATGGGTCATTTTAGGCCAGTGACCTATTCTTACCTTTAAAAAGTCAATGGAAGATGTCGAATGCGATTCGTATTATCAATACATTCGAAATGAGCACCAGAAGCTACCACATACAGCAGTATGTAGAAAAGTACAACAGGTTGGTTTTTACCTTGGTCTGACCTTCACACCTGACCCCAAGTCAATGGACTTTGCTTATCAAATTGTTGTGCCGCCTGCGAAAGTATCTCAGAGATGTATGGCTTCGTCTAACACTCAGTTGTTGCATGAGATTGGACGATTCCCTAAAAATTGATTTAACTGGATCAGCGACCTGACTTTGACCTACCGTAGGTCAGTGACCTTGCAGAGCATCTAACTTTTTGATACCAAGCCATCCGCTATTCAATCGTCTACAGCTAGACAAAATTTGGCACGACTGTGCCGCGCGGTTCGGAAACAATTCCGGAAAAAACCTTCGGGGGATCAGTTTGACCTCCACCCGAGCGCTTGTTAAAATGAAGCGCAGTTTGCAATCATCTGTTTCCAGCGACACATCTAATTCCCACAGCGTATCTAAGTAGAGTGTGGCTGTGCACAAGACAGTTTATCAGGAGCCCTACATCAATGATAATCTTTTATCCTTGTTCATCTAACAAAACATGTAAGCAACATCAAAACCAGTCGCAAATCTCCATCCGTTTACTGGAGACTCTTACAACATTTTGTCCCTGTGCCCTTCCATGGCAACACACCCAAGTATCCTGATATCGTGCGTGAAAACTACCTGCCACGTCCGGTGTAAAAGGCTTCGTTATAACCCTCCACGACGTGTTCATTGAGATCATTCCCTGCTCAACGTTTTGCTGAAAACTTATCGCAGCCCCTCACTTCTCGTCTTCTCCACCCCGTCTCCGCCTATGTCGCCTTATCTTGACCAGACCGATAAGCGTGATTTGCGTCTGGGACCATAACGCGCCAATGTGTATGAGCGACACTTAAACTCGAGGCGCCTCGAAAAAAGAGCGTGATAAAGTTACGCGGGTTCTGCTGGACGCGCAACGTCATCGCGAGGCAGCGTGAGCATTCTGATTGGCTGACAGCCAGGCCTTTATGATATAAAGGTGGATTCTCAGCTCGATTAGTTCTGAGAACCAGGCGGATAATCGGAGTGGTCATATGGCCGTGTCTCAGTGTGTTACACCCAACTGCCTTCTGATACATATCCTACAGATTATGTTACATATATCATGTATCTTCAAGACAAAACATCCGGCGGCCCACCCGGGCCCGTTGGGCAGTTGAGTGTTGCAGAGATGCTTTGCTGTTTATAGAAACACACAAAGCTGATCAGATTACATGTGTCTATCTCTTTCGGAACCTTGGTAAGCTACTAATCAGAGATACAGATAAACTGCAATGATTTGTTGAAAAGGTATGAAAATTATGCCGTGCTTTCGTTGCAACAGTCACAAGGGAACAGCAGGCAGATAAAGGCAATGGCTGAACAATTTGTTTTTGTCCGGTGAATGTCCTTTAATAATGCCTACAGACCCGTTCATTTAAACTGAATGGATGTTTTCAATTTTTTAACGTGCTTCCTTCAGCTTGAGACCCTCAAGAAAAAACATGTTTTCGCCAGATGTTGAGTTTCAAAAAACTGAAGAAGGCTGGAATCTTTCAGACGGCCCATGATGAATTCAAGACCATGAGCGAAACAGACACTGTAAAACGTCATGGACAAAATGCGGATTGAAGTCGGATGGATTTGATTTTTACGTGACGCGCTATTTCAATTTCTCAGTCATTTTTGTTTTGCCTGTTTTTTATCATTCAGACCAGAGGCAAAGATAACCTCTTTCTTTCTACAGGTGACGACTACGACATATCGCGCGAAAAAGCGCACCTCTTTGCACTTTCTTTGCATAAATCTCTAAAGTCTTTTGTAAGAATCTGTTATACTGGGCGCTGCTCCACCTCACTCCGCGTTACGCTGGGAGTTACTCAAATTCACTGGTTCCAATCATACTACTATATTGCACGTGCATCACTATGTGTACACAACATCTCTCGGAGCCGCAGCGGAGCTCATTGCCACTGAGCCTCCAATTAGACTTGGTGGGAGTATGGGATAGCGACCCTCGGGGCGTACCCCCAGCTGTAGGCCGCAGATGAGGTATGGCAAAACTCTTTGGCCGTTTCCAGCAGCTCAAAGGGAGGACGAGGGATATACAGAGTGCTTACCGTGTGTCGGGAGCAAGGACCCGGCTGACCCCTCGTCCGCACCCCGGGCCTGACCTCGGCTCGCCCCCACCAAGGGCCGCCGCTGATTCGCCAGGGGTCAAGGCCACGTAACTACCACTACCCCGCAGCGCCGGCGGCCGCGGTGCGGGCGCGACATGTGACGTATGGTGCGGTCACGTAGCCCGTCATAGCGCAAATGAGCGCCGCGTTATACTCGAGCACTCCGTTGCCCCGATCCTCAATCAGATTTTTTTAACCCCGAAAAGCAAAACGTTCTAAGCCACGTTCATGAACTCTAAACCACAGGGGTATCCTTGTCCATAACCATGACCTATAATATAAACTTCAAAACCTGTCGGTCTCCTTCGCACACGTGACGGCATTAGACGGCCCGAAGACCCTTCCACTGAGGCCTCTGCGGGCAGGGTAGTGGCCGAGGCCGTGGTCCCTTGGCCTCCATGTACGGCTGGCTCACCCACGGGATCAGCCGTCGTCCAGCTAAACCTCAGTGGATCCCACATCTTCCATGGTCGATTGAAGTGGACGACGTTGTGTACCAAACTTGCTTCGTTTTGTTTCTGGTATGTCACGTCTGATAGCCGTTCAACCACCGAATATGTCCCCCCCCCCCCCCCCAGTTTGAAGAGCGATCCGAACAATGGCTGTTTTCTCCGCTGGATGCATAGCCACACTTTGTCACCCGGGCGCAGGATTGTTTGGGAGGATTTTACATCACATCTAAGCTTCGTTGCGTCGGAGGCGATCCTAAGGTTGTACCCGCACATGGTGGCGCACCTCGACAACGCGACGCATTAAGGACCCGTACGTATTCCGGCACCGTTTCACTTTGGTCGTCTTCGGGGTCATGCCAGTCGTCAGATCCATCGGCAGGCGCAGCTTTCGGCCGGTCATAAGCTTCGCTGACGTGCATCCCGTCGATTGATGAGAGAGATTTGAGCAATGGCCTGTTTTCTCAGCAGGGTGCATAGCCACCTTTACCGTTCAGCCGACCTGTATGACATGATCAGCGTGGGACGTTTTTTGTCCCAGAGGTCGTGGTCGTCTCCTCAGAACTCCGCTAATTATTACGCCGTTGTCCAGTCAAACTTCTCTACAGTCCCGTCGGTCTCTGGGTGTATTGGTGTTGTTCTGTTTTTCCGAATACCTAACAGGCTGCAGCACTGCTGAAAGTACCGCACCTTCAAAGTTTCTCTCCTGGTCTGAGTGAAGCTCAGTCGACATGCCAGACGTTCTAAAGAATTCATTGTCTAGTACTTTGGCGGCAGTTGCTGCTTCTTGGTTTGGAATCGCATTGGGCTCAAGCCATTAAGTGAAATATTCCATGGCAACCAGGATGTACCTGTTTCCGGACCAGGTGGTAGATGGAGGGCCTGAGATGTTGATGGCCACCCTTTCCATGCCTGCGCCAACTCTGAATGTCTGCAGTGGTGCACGTTGTGGCTTGCTGGGCTCCTTCTTTGCGCAGCAGACTTTACAGGCTCCACACCACTCCTCTACGCCTTGAGGCATACCAGTCCGGGAAGTCTCTGCCTGATCCGTTGTAGCACTTTCTTCGTGTCAAGATGTCAGCTTGTAATGGCATCATGGCTCTGTTTCATTACCGAAGGCCCCAGATTCCGAGGCACAATAGTCGACCAGAATTGACAACGTCCATCGACTGACTCCCATCGTCGCTGAAGGATTCCCTCATTCAACCTGCCGAGGTCCCACTGCGCCCAGTAGTGGTTGGTATCCCTACCGGTATCAAAGATTTCGTCCCAGGCGGGTTGTCATTTCCACTATTCGAAGCAGTGATGATAGCTTGGAAATCTCTATCGGTGCTTTGGGCAGCCTCCATGACCCATCTTCCGATATGTCAGTGTCTAGTTCTGACACATGTCCCGAGTCTGGCGTTCGAGGACTGGTGTGGTTGGCGACCTGTCTCTGGGCCATCATGCAGCGCCCTTTCACCGCTGCCGTGATTTCCTTGCCACATTGACCACACACCTTTTGACATGGACGCCCGCGCATACTGTCGGCGTTGGCGTATAGTGGTCTTGGCCGGCTCTTGATTCCAAAGTAGCATTGGCCCAGTATTGTCAATAGAACAGTAGCCAATTATTAATAGTATCTAGTATAGCATAGTAGAAATAATAGCCAATAGCATTGCTAATAGCCAGTGTTGCCTCGCTGGCGGCCAACCAGCGCGCTAACTGTCCCTCAGGATCTTTCAGATTTCTTAAGCACCTGAGGGAGGTATGGTCGGTCCTTATCAGGAACTTCGCTCCGTAGAGGTATTTAAAGGATCTGCCGTATGGCATCGACGATGACCAGAAGCTCTCGCCTTATCACGCAATAATTTTGCTCAGGACAGCTTAATGACCTACTGTAGAATGCGATATCGTGCCCTGTTCTGTCTACTTCCTGTGACAAAGTACCGCCAATACCACAGAGTTGCTGGCGTCAATGTCGAGGATACATGCTCTCGTAGGGTTCGGGTAGGCAAGCACTGGAGGCGTAGCTAGCGCTGTCTTTCATGTGTCGAATGCTCCTGGCAACTCTAGTTCCAGATGAACTTTTGTCCCTCCTTTATTAGGCTGTGTAGTGGGGCGTCGATCGTCGCAGAATCCCTGACGAATCTGCGGTAATACGTGTGCAGTCCCAAGAAACTTCGCAGCTGGGCTTTGTCGGCTCGAAGGGGCCAGTCAAGGACGATAGGGCACTTGCCAGGTTCGGTTTGTACGCCGCCTTCAGATACCTGATGCCCCATGTACCGTACTCGTCTCTTGAACAGCTCGCACTTTTTGGCTTTAGGCCTCGATTTATCGCTCCGGAATCGTTCGAACGCCCCTTCCAAACAAATCAGTTTCTCGTCCAAAAATTGGTCAAAAATGATCATGCCGTCTAGGTATACTAAAACAGCACTCCAACGCAGGCCACCCAGAGCCACCCGAATCAGCCTTTCAAACGGTGCTGTGGCATTGCAGACGCCAAATGACATGACTCTAAACTGCCAGGGCTCCCGTCCACATAACAACGTTGTCTTTGACTTGTGTTGCTCAGTCATACAGACCTGCTGGTACCCGGACTTCAGGTCTAACGTAGAGAACCACCTTGCTCCTGTCAAAACGTCGAGCATATCATCTACTCGTGTCAAAGAGTTAAAAGCCTTGGTAGTCACACCGTTCAGGACGCTATCATCGACGCAGCATAGGTGAGATCCGTCCCTCTTCTTGACAAGTGGTAGCGCAGATGACCAGGGGCGAGAGCTTCCCTCAATCAGACCTTGCTTTGCCATATTGTCAATCATTCTTTCAGATTCGGAACGCTTCGGTACAGGCAAGCGTCGAAGAGGTGCTTTGACGGGTAAATATTCTCCGGTGTTTATCCGATGTTCTGTCAGGTGTGTATTCCCCAGGTTATGGCTCCGCTGAAAAAAGAAACATCGGCATAATCCAAGAGGAGCTGTCTTGTGCGCTCGCGTTCCTCCAGACACAGATCTGCACAGCTTCTATCAGCGAGGTCGCATCAGTGGGACGGCATCGGCGCGTACTCTGCCGCCGCCTGCTGTCCGTGTAGCTGCCGGAGACCTGTGTCACAGGCTCGCAGCTTCCCGTGCCTGTTTGGGCTTTGATCTGGATTGGCTTGTTTGTGAGATTGGCCATCAGAGCCGGAAACGAAGGTCATCTGGCGTCCACCAGCGTGCGAGCGACCATCGCCCCCTGTTTCGGCCCACGTCCAGCTCCAATCATTCTAGGGACGTTGAACGCTGTTTCCAGGGGTCTGTAGGTGACCAAGGTCGCTGAGTGTGGAAGATCGTGACTGGCTTCCTGACGCTGACCGTACTCTGCCCTTTTCCGGTATACCAACGACCATAGGTACTTGTTTGCCCTGGATCTCTATGGTCGTATTTGACGTGTCCATTGCGCATCTGTTTTAACAGAAATAGTGTAGCCCAAGAATGCACTGCTCTGCAAGGCTGCCTGATGCACAGACTTGATGCGTTGACCTAACATTGGCGTTTTTTTTTTAGCTCGACATGCACCGGACCCCGTAAAACTGAACACCTTCCATTGACATCGCCAAGTTCTTCCGTGGCTGCAGGCAAATCCTGTTCGCCCAGCACGTCGCTGCGGAGTTTGTTTTGGTTTGAGCCTGGATCGATGATGATTGGCCTGGGATTGCCGTTCATGGTGCCGGTCACCCGAATGCCGTCCATTCCGTTGTAGCACCGCATGCGAGCATGTTGAGGAACATGAGCGTGACCGATCGTCGCTTCTTCCGGTCGGCCCTCACCCGTTTCCCGAGTTCCTCGGCTTCCGATACGCGGGCACCCTCTTGGGTTTGCGGCAGTCTCTTTTGAAGCGGCCCTTTTGATCGCAGTTCCAGAGGCGTCCCAACCCCGAGGATGCTGAAGATGTCCTTCTGGATTCTAGTGGTCTACCAGGTCTTGCATCCGCGCGCGAAGATGCTTCCAGGTGTTCCAGTGCTTGCAAGATCTTTTGGAGAAACTCCTTACCCTGAATGTCATGCTCCTCCACCTGGCTCTGCCGACTGCGGTACCCGTGTTCAGAGAACGTACCACAACTCGCTTGGTTCGCTGCGCGCCTGATGGATTCATATTCTAAGGTATGTTGAACGCCAGTGGGCATCATTTGCCTCACAGCCATCTGCATATTGACGTCCTGTAAGGCGTCGATAAACTGGTCGCATGCAGTGGCTGCTCTGAAAGCTGCCTCCGCCTTGGGATAGGTGTAGTGGGTAAGTCGCTTGATCTTCTGCGCCAGCATGGGTAAAGATTTGCCAGTCACTCGGACCCTGCCCCTGAGCTGAGCTCGAAACAGCCGATCCTGGTGAAACCTATTCCAGCATGGATAAGACAATATGAATAGCCTTATTCCTCGGAGAACAACCAGGAGAATGGAGATAAAGATGGGCTGATATTACGGCAACATGCCTTTATGAAACGATAGTAGAAGCGCGATCTGTGGTCCGCTTATCCGGCGATTCCACCCAGTTAACTCATCGAATGAAGAAACTGTGGCGGTGCTTTTGACAAGACCGATATCCAGCATATAGCATCCCCGGCAGCATCGGAAGCCCAGAGCGAGTAACGGTATAGTCTTCCAAACTGTCAACGCTGACAACAGAGATCAACGAATGCATTAGAAGATGAAGCGCGACAGGAAGTAACTACCTAAAAGTAGTTAATGAGTTAGAACGAAAATGGGAAGTGCTTTCTGCTTCGACAGAAAATGTTCTGCCATAGTTCTGGCTAGGTAAGTTTCCAATTTTCGGCATTATAAAGGATTCGGTAGTACAGACGAAAAGAAAAGATGACTGATATTCATAACTTGAACCAGAAACGGACATTTAATCGGGGATTGGTCAACTGGCGGACACCCCAGTGCTCGAGACTGTGAAGCTGCGGCTACGTCGCAACAGATGTCGTTGTCATGTTTAAAAACAACTTGTTGTCATGGTAACATCACGCGACAGTGCCTCGCCCCGGCTGTTCTCGCGGATCAACTGTGGTCGTTCCCCGACCTGCGCTGAGGCTACTCGACATCGCAGCAACACCGACGGCATCCCACCGAATGGACCAACAGCGGTTTGTTCTGACCGGCAGAGGCCAGCCCGGGAGTCCGCCTCAGGGGCGAAGGGGGGGGGGGGGGGGGGCACTTCGTGCGGCCGCGCTCCAGCCCGACCTGACCAAAGCGGCCTGGGCGGCCGGCCGTCGAGTAACCGGACCGGTTGCTCAACTGGTGGTCAGCGCCGGTCGGCTCACTCGACGGCAGGGCGACAGCGCGAGCCGCTGCCCAGCCGTACGTGGTAGCCAGCCACTACCCGGCAAAGAGGGTCACCTCGGCGAAGGAAGGGTGCAGACGGTCATCAGGAGCGTGCGGCTGCGCCTGGGTCTGCAGACGGCTGTCCCGACACGGCGGGACAGACGGCCACCCAACTGGTGCGGAAGGGCACAGTACAGTCCACTCAACCCCAGTGAGGATAGAGCTGCTTACCCAACGCGGGAAGAGTATAGATGGTCATCCAGCAGCCAAAAGGGTGCAGTCGTTTTAAGGAGGGGGAACGAATGGCCACCCAACAAGGGCTAACCACGGACGGTCACCCAGACTCGGGAAGGTGCATATGGTCGCTCGGTGCAGAAGCGGCGCAGGCGGCTGTTGCAACACGGTGGCGGTACAAACGGCCGCTCAACAGATGCGATCCCGACACGAGCTGGGGACAGAGGCTTCCCAAGACCGAGGGAGTTCAATCGCTCAGTGACATGTAGTGAGGAGTTTGCCGGACTCTTCCAGCGTCCTGAGAGGTTCCGCGAACGACGCACCTGTCACCCGCACCGTCCAGTTTCAACGGCTCTTCTGGTCGGTGGACACGCGCAACTCGTCAATGACGCGCCGGCTGGGGCTCTGAGCATGACCGCCACAGGGCTCTTCTGACGCGGATAATGACGCCCTTCAACCCCTGCCGACGACGCCTCCTCAGAACTGACGCACAGTACCATCTGTTGTCGTTAAGGATGCTACAGATCGTTCAGCAGAAACATGTGGGTTTAATGAATGTCAGATGTGTCATATTAGGCTTGTCATGTCACAGGTAGTTACTCTTCTTTGGTATTTTGGAGCCGAGCCAAATGCAATCTTTGGCATCCGTGGTGACCAAAAAACCCCGGTCTACAATTTTTTTGGCTTCAAAAAACAAAAACCATCAGTATCTTTTATTGTCTGAAATGTGGAGTTTCTGTGTGGACATGCATTATGCATAAATCAACACCATGCAATTGTGATGTTTGTACATATTTTGCATGCATTGTCGTATACTGGGTCTCAATACATGTGCTATAAATCATTGGTCGAAGATCTGCACTAACAGCACGCGGCTCTCTGTTTGTAAAGGGGAAAGCAAACCAATATACATAGCTACGACGCTTGCAAACAAGAATTGTCATCACAAGCCAACCGGCACGTTTCTAATCAAGCAGCCCTCTATTTATCTAAAACCTCCTCCTCCCCTCCACAGTAGTGGCCATGAGGACCTTTTGGAGGATTGGCGACAGCGAAGAGACTAGCCCGTATCAAGCGCTACCATCCGGTATAAATTTCGAGGCATAATTTTCGGGGGCTACTCCGCGGATCAGCAACGCCATGCGAGGTCAGCGGTTGAAACCGGTGGCCGACCGGGTCAGTTAGCGGCCTCCAACAGCCGGCGGCTCGAGCGCGCAGGCATAAGACGTCAGCCAACACTGCACATAAACAGGCATGAGACGTCACCTGAACGCCGCACACGAGCAGACATGAGGCGTCACCGAACGCCGCACACGAGCAGACGTGAGATGTCAGCCAACACCGCGTACGAACAGGCATGGGACAACGCCACACACGAGCAGACGTGAGACGTCACCGAACGCCGCACACGAGCAGGCGTGGAACGTCAGCTAAAGCCGCACACGAACAGGTATGAGACGTCACCGAACGCCGCACACGAGCAGACACGAGACATCAGGCTAAAGCCGCTCACAAGCAGACGCGAGACATCAGATAAAGCCGCATACGGGCAGACGCGAGACATCGGCGAAAGCTGCTCACAAGCAGACGCTAGACATCAGCTAAAGCCGCTCACAAGCAGACGCGAGACATCAGATAAAGCCGCTCACAAGCAGACGCGAGACATCAGATAAAGCCGCATACGGGCAGACGCGAGACATCAGGCTAAAGTCGCACACGAGGAGACATGAGACATAGCTGGCGCCATGTGGATACATAGAAAGTCACCCAGTCTTACAGGATAATGGATCTCCCTCCGTCATCCGACACCACATAAATCCTTTACGTATGGTATTCCCTTAAACCTCCAGAGTTAAGGTTAATGAGCTATCGATTTTATCAGCTAGAAAATCACACCGAGTGCCTACCTAGGCATATCGTCAATTTCAATACAAATGCCCCCATCGCATTGTGACATTACTGCGCTGACGGGAACCTAAGGCTTGTTGGATATCTGTAGCCAACTGAATAAATGGTAATGCATTTCGTTCCCATAAAAACCGCATTGCGAAGTCTCTTGCGAAGTCTCGCCTGACAACGCACTGCACCAGACGTGAGCTATTGTCATTTGTTTACTGACCCAGCCGACTTTCCGGACTGACGTACCAGCATGTGAAGCAGCGTTGGTAAGAACGTTCTATTTATTGTTAATGTCCCGGTCATCGCCAATTATCTACTCTTCCATCTCACAAGCTTGTTTGTTCTTCGATAAGTTATGGTGAAAGTTTATTTCAAAATTTGTTCGAAGTTGGCATTTTATTTAGCAAAGACGAAGGGATAGGTTAACCCATTGTGTGTGATATACCGGTACATTTGGTTTTATCGTCCAGCTCATGTTTAATTCTAAAAGGATCGGCTCTCTTTCATTTTCGCTCTCTCCTGCCTTAAAAAATAGTGTGTTTCAATAGAAGGGCTTAGTCCACAGCACCTAGCAAAAGTCCCAAGGACATCAAATTACGCCCAGCAACCATTCAGCGCAGCCATCCAAAGAACATAATGCATTGTCCCCGTTTGCCAACAACTCGAGCTACAAATACCTATGCAAGTGCTCATTAAAATGTTTCGTATAATCGTCTTCAGCAGCGCACCCAAGGCTCCGCAAGAACTAACGTTGGCCATCACCCATCGCCACAGCGCCGGCCGGATAACTCCAGCAGTCAGCCCCCCGTGAACGACCGGAGCCAAGTCAAGCACAATCCACTCGTAATTTGGGACATACGCTAGAGCCAACATCCAAGGTAGCTGATGATTATAACGCACTGCTTTTAGCCAGGACTGGAGCATGCTGCATTTACGGGATTTGAGAGCTAAAGTGCGAAACTGACTACACGACTTCCGCCGCAAACAGATCCGTCGTGGATGGTGGTGGATGCGGTGGATGGATGCATGCGGCCGCGTTTAAGGTCAGGTGAGGTCAGAGGGTAAGAAGGACTGTGTCGAGCATCGCGATACGTTAAGCTTTCGCCGGAAAATTCTGCCACTGACCCGGAATTTCACGATCGGATGGTGGGGTCAGGGCTCTCGCAACACCACTGCTTATTGTGGGCGGTGATCCCAGAAATCCATCCTTTCAAAAAAGCTTTTAAGAAGGCCCTAAAGACGTACTCAGCTCGGTATGGTGGGAGAGTTAGTCAGTTAATGAGTTTTAAGGGCGCGTTAACTCACCTGTATTGCACAAGAGAACTCGGAATAAGCACTGATACCACTCTCCCCTTTCTCCTTCGTGTATCTGTATCCGAAAAATATTGCACGTCAGTGGCTTGCGCTATCGAGATAGGCGGTTTATTAGCAATCCGTTGACGAAACCCACCAGCGAGTGGTTGCAAATGGTAGCCGTCCATCATGTCTTACAAAAAGTATGCGACCTCATCCTAGTAACATGAAATCGACGGTGTGCGACGACTTATTCCCATTTGCATTTAACAGGCTTCCATTGAAGGGCACTAAATTCGAGAACCCATTTGCGTGACCGCAGCCACCGCTGATTGGCTGGTTCTGGGAGCAGTTTTGCCTGGCAGCGTCGTGGACCAGCCAGCTTTAGCACCCAGTTCCGACCTAAGTTCAGAGAGTGCGAATCTAAGAACTGGGTGATTGCATGATGAATGCATACGAGCCGGAGACGAGGCGCTTTAAACGATCTTTCGTTTCTGAGAGCATTAATAGGATAGAACATGCCGGTTATACTAAGTTGCTTTGAGTGCATTCATGCGCCCCAAATAAAAACGTTTGTACTTTTGACGCATGAAGCTAGACCACGGTACAAGTAAGCGGCATAAAACGTCTGTGCCGTCAATTTTTGCGCGATAACCTTGGTAATTTTCATATAACTGACGCATGTTTGTTCAGATATACCGTAAAAACATGCGTCACTACCAATGGGAGGAACTGAACAAACCAGCGCATGAATACGTGCGGCAGGAGCCGACGCCGTTGTCGATAGCTGCCCTCCTGCCAAGATGTGCCCTCTGCACCAGGTACTTGCCAACCGTAAACACGTGTGACATCATAATAGCACGTAACATCGAGGGTGCAATCAACTCAACAAAGGCGTGCCGCTTCAATGCTATTGAGCGCGACTTGAATACCAGTACGAGACATTATCTGACGGCCGACGAGCGCGGCTCAGCGCTCCCCGCCGGCAGTCTTCCGGCAGTGTCCGCACTGCACCGCACGAGCTCGGTACCGACGGCGTCCCCACCGACGGAGGGCCCACTGCCGGCAGGTCTGCCGACAGCCCGCCGGCGGACGGCCCACGCCGGCGGCGAGCTTGCCGTTGGTAGGTTTACTGCCCGAATGTTTGCTGTCGGCGTGCTTCTCAGCAGGTTTTCTAGGAGTGGGCTTATCATCGGCGGATTTCAAGGGTGGTTATATGTACCCCACCCAAATGCTACCATTAAAAAGTGACGATTTTAGTCCATGAGCGACGCTGAAATCAGAATAATTGATAAACACTTAACAAGATTTCCAGTTTAACGAGATAATCTCAGCGCCCGAAATCCGAACTAATCAACCAATTTTCCTAAGCGAACCTTACTAAGCGGTCATTGACCCACCGTCTATGCAACCCAGGCAATGGAATGGGTTGTCTGGTGTTGTATTTCTGATTGGTGGTTCTGATTTGGTGTTAAAAATTTCCCAGACGCGGATAGCAAACATTAGAAGTTTGAATGCGGGGCATTATGAAAAACTATGGAATTTCAATTCAGACACTATAACTTCAGACAGGCCACAGCTGTGATATAAAAAGAACATAGCAATCCCCAACTTACGGTAGCACAGTTTGTAACATCAAGAAGTGTGCTAAGCTGATACCAAAGCGAAAGAAAGCTCTTAGAATTTTATTGACGGATTAAATCCTGTAAGAACTCTTTGTCCAACACTGATAGTGCCCCAGCATGTCGCGAGATAACGCATGGAGTTTGCTACGTGCTATTTATGGTTGTGATGCGGCCTCTCACCAAACATGTTCCCGCCTTTCTCCGTGCATGCGACGTCTAAGGTTCGAACCGAACAGACGTGCTCACCAGCCTTAAGCCCAATGCGCTGGCCACTCATGCACCAAGATGTACGCCCTAACCACTGGGGCTTTTGGCATGACCACCAAAGGATATGTTGGTGCAAATAATCCCTCGGAATCGAAGATAGAGATAATGTTCATGAATCATTGCAGATCATTTATCCTTGTTGTGTGCGGTTTATTGTACTTAAAGTTATACTGCAGCGTTTTCCGATAGATTTGGCTCCAGTTGACAAGCTAGGCTGCTCCAAACTTCGTCGGTGACGTAGAATTCTTATCATTCCTGCGATCACCTCTCTTCCACATCAGCGCCACTCCTTGATCTTCTCTGCATAAGTGCCTACGTCAGCCGTGTGCGGGCCTAGGTGGGCGTTCACTTCCCTGAAGTCCAACACTGGCCGCACTTTAAATTTCTCCTGTTGTGTCATGGCCATGAGGGGGATCGTTCCTCTCACTTTGCCGAGTAACCATTCATCATAACGAGAGAGCCACCCCTCATCCACTCATTTCGAGAGAACACGCTCATACTCCTGGCGTGCTGCCGGCGGAATTCGATACTCTTTGGTTGTGTTCCGCAGCTCTTCCGGCTCCTCTCCGCCGCACCACTTCCACTTCCACATCTTATCCACCCGCGCCGCGCGTTACAGTGGAGTCAGTTCTATCGAAGCTGATCACCGTTATGCACATTGCGGATGTCTTATCAGGCTGCCGCGTGCGCCCAACACCAGAATCGACGTCATCATATCTGTAGGCGGCCACACCTCGCGTGACCTGGACTCCGTTCATCCCTCGAATGAATGAAAAACTGAGCGGCTTTTGGGCTTCAGAGCACTTACAGCCAAAGTCTTACCTGATACCGGCGTGGCATACACCATCCCTCTGCCCCCGCACCGATGTCGTTCCCCGCTGACAGTGGCCAAACCAACCCTGCGCTCATTCCATCGCCGGAAAACAGACGCGTGGGCAATACTTTGCGTGCGCCATGTGTCCATTAACACCTTCCACGGCGCGGCGCCCACCTTCAGCTGGACGCCTGGGAGCACCTCACTTACTGAGGACCTGGAGAAGAAACTAGCGCTGCATTCGCCTCCCCGTTTCCGTTTTCCGGACATGCCGATGCCACATGCCTGCGACGACTGCACCGAAAGCATCGCGAGTTCCGCGCTCCACGGAAGCCTCGACCGCGACCATCGCGCTCCGACATGCAGTCCTTGGCCACGTGGTTGGCTCGATCCCAAGCGCAACAGACGGCGCTGGCGTCTGAGACAGTGCCACGCCCGCACTGTCCGTCGCCGGCGGCAGAGGCGACTGCAGCCGCGCCCACACCCTCGTCCACCCAAGAGCGCGCGGGCCGGTTCAAAAGTCGGGTGAGCGGCATGTGCTGTATACAAGCTCCTGCCCGCAGCGTTCATTGTGCTGATTCCGGGGGACCTGCCACAGAAGCGCACCCCAGGGCCCCATCAGAAATACCGCTAAACAGGCTCGACATGCAACGAAGATCAGTTAAGCGGACCTCGACCACCTCACCAGCCTGTGACTTACGGTCGGCGATATATTAGTAAGCCCGGAGTCTATCCAGCGCGGAAGCAGAAGTGGGTGCCTGCTTGATGCCATCACACCTCCTTATCTGGTCGGCTGTAAGCAGCTTGTAAACAGCGAGGGCTCCTCCCGTTAGCCGCAGCGGGATAACGCTTTCGAGGCGCGTCACACCTCGGAGCTCGTGCACTAGCACCGACTTCTCGGGCCATTTGTAGATGGTGGGCCGCACCATTAAACTCCGTCACGACGAGAATAAGTAGGCTTACGCTTTAACCGCGGCTAAACATAGCGTCCTCACTCGTATCTGTCTTGCCTTGTTTTCGTTTGTCCATTTTTCTTCGATCTAGAAAGCCCGAAATAGCTGTTGTGGAAAAAGGTGGGTTGTTCATTTTAAGTCTGTATATTTTAATGATAATACGACCCTCACCTCCGCTATTGCCTTACTTTCTCCCAAAACCCTCTCACACAATATCCGCTCCCAACTTCCCCTTTCACCTCAGGCTTCTGGGCACTCAGGAAGGCCCAACCAAAGGCTATGGAAACAACAAGGTAGAATGTTCCGGTCTCCATAAATGTAAAGTCATAATGTAAAGTCATGCCAATAACTTTGGCAGGGGTGTAAAATTTACGTTTTGTCCCCAACGTAATTTGCGAAGTTGATGCCAGCACCCTTAAGCGATACCACGACACAAAATGGTAATTGAATACATGCCCTGTGACGCCATCATAATCATCCTATCACCAAAAGACTCTTTCGTCACCGCAACTTTTAATTTCATGCACTCAACCGAGACTCCCACTTATGCGATGTCTTTCAGCTAATGTCATGATGACTACTGCTACCAGGACAGCAGGCACACCAGCCCTGGACTATGATATCGCTGAATCCCAGCAGCTTCTTCTCTCCTCAGGACTTTCGGGGCTTCACGTTCAAACTCGATCTGCGGCCGAATTTGCTCTCCTCGACCGCGGAAGCAAAAACGACAAAGGAGCTCGGTAGCGAATGCGTGGCGGAATTCGAACCGGCGGCAGGCAGTACTTGGTGATGACATCAAATATGCGCGCCTCCTCGAGGTCATGTCCCACTCTGAAAATCACCATGGTACATGCGGGGCCACTCAAAGTTATTTGGCAGCCCCGACGTGACGTCACCGCGGGACGCCTGGACAAGCCACAGCATCGTAGGTCCAACGGAAAGTCTTTTTCACAGGCAACCTTTGAGCAAATTGAGAAGAACAGACGGCTGAATAGCTTAGAGCAGCAGTCAAAACGTATGCTCTCTCGCCCGCCAAGCGTGGTTTTGAGGCTCAAAGGCTTAGCTCTGAATTGCAATGTACTTTGCGCAGGCGTTGCAACGCTGGCTTATGTAGCACCATTGGTACCAGCACCTCGTTTGTAGATGACGCTAGTGTTGCTCGAGGACTTCTGATACACATCCAGGTCTCCTAGATGCCCACATCTTGCTTTTCGAAGCGTTCGGCGTGTTGGAATGCAAGCTGTGCTCGGTGGGTTTTCAATATTTTAACATCTTGCATGCACATACCCTTCCTTTACCTTATTTGTTCCCCAGGGCGAACTCTCGGATCAAGTGTCTGCCATTCTAGTCTACATGTCATGACATTCTGCCAATGTGTGGGTCACCTGCACGTGTAAACCTGCTGCGATCACCGTTCAATTTGAAATTTGGTTTTCTTTGCATGGGTGACGCTCTGAACCCCCTTAAATTAGTTAAATATTGAATGCACGACATTAACAAGAATGCACGACATAAACTCACCATCAACATTAGGTGAGCAGGCTGGTGGAAGAACAACTCGGAAATTCTGCCCATGTAGGAGATACAAGCCATAGTCGGAAAGAATACAAACCCGAGGAAACTAATAATGCATGCGTACATACGTACATATGTTGCAATGCACCTGATGTAATGTATAGGTTATGTAGAAATATGATACACATGTACAATACAATAGTAGAAAATGATATATTCACAAAATGTCTGACGCAGAGGAAGCAGCAATGACACGAAAAGGGATAATAGCAATAGACAAGCAAGGGGTCATGCTCCCCTCATGGAGACACAAAGATGGACCGGAGCCTTTGTGTCCAGGCCCACTGATAGTAGCACAATGTAGTCGGGAAGGTGTGACCTGCCTTCTATGCAGCAGAACAACGCGTCCAGAAACGCGCTCACCGGCTCCTGGAAGCGTACCGGGACGTGGAACCTGATCAGCCCCCCCCCCCCATCCATCCAATCAGCGGAAGCAGTGAGGAGATTGTTCGGTTGGACCTAAACTGCCACTGCTGGACAAATGGGTTTGCATTAATTATTCAGTGGCGGAGCTCCTTTTAAGGCACTTTGGGCCCCACCTAATCGACTTTTAGAACTCACCGCAGCATCTCTCAAAAATGAATTCCTTATTTCCGATCGTGATCAAACGTCGCTTCTTACGAGGCATTTTAAACGAATGGAATAGCCTGCACCCATCTGAACCTATAATCATCCATGGAACCGTCGAAATTTGCGCTGAGTGTTTGATGACAGCATGCTTATCCATAACAATAGTTCGGTAGCACTTTTCTCTGGTTTATCGCATTGAAAGCATAGCCTGGCAGTACGCCGAGAACTTGGGCGCTATGGTATGCCTGATCCAGCCTAAGCCAAATTCTGGGACGCCTATGGAGCTAGCAGCAGTCGAATACCACGTTGCACATCGATATGCAGGGCTCTCACGACCTGAATAAAACTTGCGAGGCTAATTACGTTACGCATACGCGTTTCCAAACCTGAAAGGGTAAGGCGAGTCCGCGCAACTGCCTGAAAGGTTTTCGGCTGACAACTCAGTACAAGTCAGTCAGCACAAGTTCAAAGTCAGTCAAAGCGGACCATTGTGATGGCGTTCAAAATGCGCACTCGTAGACCATTGCCGAAGCTTTAGCTTTCCGAAGTTCGAGATGCACGGGCGAAGATTTTATTGGCTTACTAATTTTTAGCTGAACTGTGGCAGCCCGGATTATCGATCGACGGTCTAACACAGATATGCCGCTTACTTCACAGTTGTAGTTCTGGGGCTATTAGTATTGTCTATGGCCAAGATTCCGCTGTCTTGTTCACTCATTGAAATTTTGAATCCTTTTACTTTATATTGAGCCCATTATCTTCTGGACTTAAAATTGGCAATATTTTGGGCGTCTATACGAGTGAGCAGGGGATGCCAATTAAAAAGCTCAACCCTCACCCTGACGCGCTGTTTTTCATAAAGCGAACTTATGATGGAGTCGACGCGATCCACCCGCCATGAAAGTCACGCAAACGTGTTAGCTGTATCATTCTCAGCATATTACATCTCGTTTTGTGCGTTCTGAACATATATGTATAACGTAGAGCTCTGTTAATGTAAGCTGACGTCCCCGCCATAGGCGCATCCTGGGGGGGGAGGGGGGGCACGGGGCCATGGCTCCCCCAAAAAAACTCTGAATGTTTTGGCCCCTCCAAAACATTCCCAGAACTTCATAAAAGTTTCGTCTACTTACCGTCTGTTTTAACTTTGATGGTGCGGTATCAGACTTTTTTCCGTTTCGGGAACGTTGCATCCCGACTCCTGACTGACTCATCATTCATCCCCTTCCGCAGCGCGGCTCACCGGCGTGCCCGCCCGCCGCAACCGCTGCGCAGCTGCCACCACGCTCCATAGCTACTAGAATCATCCTTTGTCCGGCCTGATCACCATGTTTCGTCGTCTGTCACCCTGATCACCATTTGCAATAAACCCCATCTGACCAGTTGACTCTTGAAAGTAATATCTTATGTTACAAGCTTTGTAAACATGTATACTGTATATAGAAGATCCAAAAGCATTTCGGTGCTTGAATGATGTCCCTTCTAGGTACTCGCGAGAGGCACCATGCACTGGACCTCGGATCCCACACCAGCCAGCTGACAACGAACGGTTGCCCCCCCCCCCACAAAAAACAACTCCAGGCTAGATCCACCCCTGGTCCCCGCCACCACCAACGACTTTGTCCGTTGCCGCCCGCCGCCCGCGCTGGCCGAAGATTGCCGCGAAGTGTTCCTAAAAAGCTACTTTTCAGAAACCAGATGCTATGGACACTTTTCGTGTCCAAACACGTATAATAAATGCCCCAGATCACACAGAGAAGTTTGACACGATACATTATGCCGGAAAAATAACAAAAAAAAAAATATTAGGGAGGGAGGGATCTCGACGATATTTTCCACCTCATCGACACTTTTACCAGGAGAGGTTTGAACAGTTTGAGAGCACATAAACGGAAAAAACATGCATGAGCCATAGCCACGCATCTGCATGGATAGCTAGATCCCGCTTGAGCGCCTGGGCTGCTCCCGAGGGCTGGCGCTGGTACTGACAGTGTTTCCTTTTGCGTTGTTCATTCCGGGTTTGCGCGCAGAGATTGAATGTAAGTCCTTCGCGAGATGGAGAAGACGAAACTTCAAATCGTGTTCAAAACCATTTTGTAATTAAGTGCTTCGAGCGAACCCTGGCCTTCGAAATCTTGAGCAGGCACTTGATATCGGCGGGCACGAAACCATGCCTTACTGCGCGTGTTGTCTTGATTTAATTGGGAAATGATGAGGCGGTAGCTGCAATGTTCTCGCTTAACGGTGCACCGCGGCACGACTCTGCGCAGTGAGAAATCCTGGGCGATGTGGACCAGCTAAAAATAGCACCACCACGCGCCTAATATTCACGAATTTATGCCGTGCTACACGTGTGTGAAGACCCGTAACCATCACAACAACAGCAATAGATTTTGATGAGAGCATCAAATTCAGCACACCTGTAATGTTTGGCATACATCAGAATAATGTATTAAATTGTTACTGTTTACGTCGTTACGTATATCATTAGCAAAAGCTAATCAAGATGTTACAGCGTACACTAAGCTCCTGGACTCCAGTCATTTTCCATAGAAGGCCTTAAGATTGAGGAAAGCTGCATTAGCCCAGCAATCTACCCGATTAGACGCCGTATCCAGTGACCACAAAATCTAGTCCCCCGCGAATACGTCACTTGCTGCCAGGTTCTGCTAACCCAGACCCAGGTAACGTGGGCGCATCGCCATAAATCATACGACAATTGAGGGGCATGTGCGACATACACGGTGCCCGGCGCCAGGACTCGAGGCCAGGACTGATGAGATTTTGGGCGGTTCCGTGGCGGGTGATGATTCGTTGTCAATAAACAGGTAATGCAATGATTTTAACAAGATATAAATTTGGAGGATATAAAAGTATGCTTACTGGAGTGGTGAACGTGTGAAGTTGGAATGACTCGCGCATTTGTCTTACCTAAAGGTGTACGGGCTCAATATCCATGTGATTTCTCCCAGTTGGTGCTTTCATTCCACGTAACGCCCTGCGTGCAGCACATAAGATATGAACAAAAAATGTAATATTATATCTGATGCGCTTTCTGGTTCTCATCCAATTTCCAACATCATGGTATGTGATCTGCTTGTGTTAGAAGGTGCATTAAAATAAAGTACCACAAGCATAGCATATGCAAAGTGCCAGTGTGCTATGAAGTGCTTGAGTGCCTGTTTAACTAAGTTTGAAGAACCAATAGGTCGTGCCTAGTGGCGTTTGATCAAAATTTGCTCTTGTCATGTGGAACTTAATCCTTGGCAGTCACCATATCATAGTCCTGTAACAGTGGCAGGTGCCTGTTGCAGCATGGTTTTGACCCAGTGTTTTAATGAAATGTGAAAGGACCAAGTGTCAAATTTGTGGTGGGTGGGAGTTATTGAGATGCATGCATGGTAATATCAACTATTTTGTTCTAGGAAAGACTAAAGAACAGTTTGCAACCTATGATGAGCATACCAATAAGATTATTAGGGCAGGCAGAAGCCTGCCCCAAAAGGGTAGTCATCCCAATGGATAATATTTTGTAAATGTCACTTATCATCTCAAAGTTGGCTGATAATCAGATTGGTAGGCTGCTTTCTATGATGGTATTATTGTGAGTTACAGAACTTTGTGAAACCTTTATTAATTCAATTTAATAATTTCTGCCACCAAATTAAGATAAGCTGCATTAAGTTAAAAGTTGTGCACTACCTCAGCTCCTACAGGATCTTTCAAAATATTTTATGGTTTGCAGACTGGATAAGAGTATATTTTTTGTTGGGCTTGACCCATCTGAGATGTCGAAGGTAAAAATATTAGTGGGCTGATTGAGCTATGCATGGCAGCATAGTTTGATGACAGAGCTGTAGAGATAACACCCAATTGCAAAATGTTCCAGCATGAGTACTATATTCATTGCACTACTCAGTGCACATAAAATCTGGAAGGAAATAAGGTGTATGTTATGGGTTTAACAGGCAATAACAATTTGTTTTAGCTTTTTTAGCTTATGTTAGCATTTTTAGCATTTGTAGCCTTTTTGTTTTTGTTTTTATTGATTGCATGAGGCTACAAGTAGCTTAAACATTGAAAATTTGACCATAGTTCCTCATTTATTGATACAAAATTGCAAGTGCAATGCTTACATATGGAGAACACATATTTATATATTGATACCCTCAATAGATAAATCATAATACTTGCTTTTCAACTGGCTCACTGACTTATCATACACTTCTTGACATATTTTTTCCCACTCATCCAACAAATGGCACATCTGGCTTGATGAGGGCAGCCCTATGATGGCTGTGATAGTGTCTGTCCATTCTGATGGCCCAGTTACAGTGCCTGCTTTCCAATCCACCTACACATTGCAGGGGGGTTAAATCTGATCAGGTGCTCACTATTTCTATTTGACAGGCATTCCCTGCAGCCAGTGGCAGTGGCCACAAAAGATCAGGGAATGCTAGAAGGCAGGATGAACCCTGTTTAACATTGCAACACATGACTCCCACCATCAAATTCTGTCATTGATGTGACATTGTGTGATGAGATGGCAAGGGGTCAGGGCTCACACAGCAAGCAATGCTTAGTGTGTTCTCTGATCCCAGAAATACATCCATTCAATACCTTTGGCTGAAGTCTTTAGAAAAATAAATAGTGGAGCTGGCTTGACTCTCCTTGCAATGCAGGACCCAGCATGACCAGAATGTGTGAGATTTAGAGTATTCATCCCACTTATGTCAACAATTGAACAATGTTGAAATGTTCAATGTGTTTGTTCCACTAATTGGTGGAGACAATGCCACCCAATGTGACTTTGTTCATGCATGTGCTGGTGTGTACCTAACAGAACAGGAATCAAGTCCTCTGGAGATGCTCTTAATGCATCTATATGAGCTTCTTCCAGCCTCCTGCCCATTGTTTGGCCTTGCCTGTGATATCACACTTAGTCCACACTGTTGGGGGTTTCAGGTGAAGCATGGCATCTTACGGAGAGCGCCTTCCTCTGTCCATTGACGACCTCAGCGATACGGACGAGGTGGAGCTGGGAGACAGCCCGTTGGCCGGTTACGGCCGGCCCTCGTGCGTGGACGGCTGCACGCCAGCGGATGGCGGCTCTGTGCCCGCCCAAAGTCGGTGGTTTGGTGGAGCCGGAAACCCGGTCCTTGGCGCCGGTAATGAACACCAGCCCGGCAGAGGTGCGCCCGCCCTGGACGACTGGGCAGACCCGGCCACATTCGGCACCACGCTGCCGCACCTCAGCGAGCCGACAAACAACAGCCCACAGGCGGACCACACCCGTGAGCAGATGCCCTTCCGGGATGGGATGAGAGGAGATGTCCCTCTAAGATGGAATGAGAGGAGATGTCCATCCGAGATGAGAAAGGAGGAGATACCCCTCCCAGATGCACTTTGAAATTTTGATTGCATTGGCTTACCACAGCCTTTTCTTTTCACACATTTGCTTTAGTTGTCAGTGCGGATGTGTCGCTGGTGTCCAGCGGGTACCGACACGAACCACCGCAGTCGTCAATAGTGATGACATCGCTGCCTGCTCCGCCGTGTCCCGTCTGGTGGTCCAGCCGGCGTGCCTGTCTGTCGCAGCGTCGCCGCTGCCGCCGCCGTCGGCCCCCCGGCCCGGCTCGCCCGGCCGCCGCCAGCCGGGCGTGCAGGACCGTCTAGAGTCGCTTAAGGCCTGGGGCGTCACGACCTACAAGTGCTCGCGGCAGCTGATCGCCGAGCGACTGGGACGCGCCGAGCCGACTGTGGACACTGGTCAGTCTGCCAGCCGGTCGGCGGGGGGCGCCGCCGGTAGGGCTCTAACCGAGCCCTGTCCGCCGGTCAGACTGCCAGCCGGTCGGCGGGTGGGCGCCGCCGGTGGGGCTCTCACCGAGCCCTGTCCGCCGGTCAGACTGCCAGCCGGTCGGCGGGTGGGCGCCGCCGGTGGGGCTCTACCGAGCCCTGTCCGCCGGTCAGACTGCCAGCCGGCCGTCGGGTAGGCGCCGCCGGTGGAGCTCTAACCGAGCTATCCGCCGGTCAGTCTGCCAGCCGGCTGGCGGGTGTGCGCCGCCGGTAGGGCTCTAACCGAGCCCTGTCCGTCGGTCAGACTGCCAGCCGGTCGGCGGGTGGGCGCCGCCGGTGGGGCTCTCACCGAGCCCCGCCCGCCGGGAGGCTCGCGGCCTCAGCTTGTGAGGCGTTTGGTTTTGTCCGCGTTACTGTTGGTGGTTATGGGCGGGTTGTATTCTTATGTGCTTGATGGGTTGTGCGTGCGTCATGCATGCTTTTTCAGTCTCTGCCAGTGTGAGCGGTCCGACATACAGGAACGGGGGCGCGCTTGCTTGTCAGTAACTTGCGTGCTCTGTATAGCTCATACTCATGTAAGCAAAACAGCATTATGGAAAGTGTCGCTTAAGTGCGTACGCCTACGACGCTCGCATATTAGCAGCCTAAATGTGTATAGGATGATGTGTTTAACATCCCCGTGACGTTTGTTTCAGAAATAAATGCTCAAGTAATTGTTCTCCGGGATACGCAGGCGCGATATCGTGACCTCGTGAGGGTTTCGCAAGCACTGTCGTCGCATATAAGTAATATGCTTGCCTCCCAGGTAGGTGGTGCCTTCATGTTTTAATGTACCCTTCTGTATGCCGATTTGTGACTCTCGAATGTGTTGTCTAAATAGGAAGAAGGGCATCTTTCTGGGTTGATTAAAGAGAGGGATCTGCCCACACAGGGCATGAGTATGTCAGGTCAGTTATCAGGTCACTTTGACCCAGCTCACACAAAACAAATGTGCCACAGGGTTTGGCATATAGCAAGGTGGGGTTAGATCGTAGACATATCAAGCATGTGACACGTAACACACAATACGGCGTCGGACCAGTTCGTGGAGGTGCAAAGATGGCTTGTCCGCCGGTAATGATAGCTCCCTTGATGTGTTGGGGACAGCGAATCGGGTGTCTCTTTAAGGAGCGTGTGAGATGGCTAGCAGCCGGCGACAACAGCAGGCAGCTAGTGGCCAGCGACGAATATTTTCATGAAAGCTCCAGATTTTGAAAGACGAGGCGTGCCAGATAAACCGTGTGATGTTTGCTGTATTAAAAGGGAACAGAATATAATGGTCCTGCTAGAGTTCTTCAACACTTACAAATTAACTTACTACCAAATGATTGAGAGAAAATCACGAGCATGAACAGATCAACTCATAATCACACGACATTAAAACATGATATGTCGCGACTTCTGCGCCCTCTCCGGCCGTAGTGCTATGAACTGGAACGCTGCGGCAATGAAAGAGCGAATTGTACTTGCCTTCCTTTATCCCGTGTGAACGTTCAAATGGTACGGAATTGGTACAGCTTAAATGAAAAGCTCATAGCAGGACCAAGGTACCCAATGTGCCAGGAAAATTAAGATATGCCACAACTTTCTGCACAACGCATGGATTTTATGACGGGGTGAGCCCCTTTGAACTCCTTTGTAACCCCCTTGTAGTCAAAATTGTGCCTATCTACTGCCGCGTTAAGGCCTACACTGAGGCACGGCAGTCGGCGGTCAGCTCGCGCTCGGCGGCAGCTGCGGAAGCTGCTCGGCTGCAGCCGGGGAGCTGCTCGGCTGCAGCTGCGGGAGCTGCTTGGCTGCGGCTGGGGAGCTGCTCGGCTGCAGCTGGCCGTCGGGGCCTGACCTACGTCCGGTTGCAGCTGCAGTTGGGTGAGCTGTTTGAGAAGCTGGGGCAGCGCAGTCCCGAGCTGCGGGACGAGTTCGGCTGTAACGCCGCCTCGCACCGGGCGCTGCACGAGAGCGGCCGGCCGCTGCGTGAGGCGCTGGTCTTCTTCGTCTCGTCCGTCCAGACACTGTGCGAGCAGACGATCGAGGACACGCTCGCCACCGTCAGACAGTACGAGGCCGCCCGGTGAGTTGCTAGCAGGCGATCTAGGACACGCTCGCCACCGTCAGACAGTACGAGGCCGCCCGGTGAGTTGCGAGCAGACGATCGAGGACACACTCGCCACCGTCAGACAGCACGAGGCGGCCCGGTGAGTTGCGAGCGGACGATCGAGGACACGCTCGCCACCGTCAGACAGTACGAGGCCGCCCGATGAGTTGCGAGCAGACGATCGTGCGACGTCTGATCGTGTCGGTCGTGACGTAGTGCGACGCGCGCCGTGCCGACCCGTGCGCAGTGAGCTCTTACTGTCATGGTCAGACCAGTGGCCGACGGAGGGATTTTTTCCACGCTTTTTATTGCTTATTAAAACCGACTGCCAGAAACCACCTGTATCAAAATTTCAAGCACGGTGAAACGTTCAGTAGGCCAGAGGGCATCTGACTTGCATCGTAACTTGCATCGTTAATTTACTGAATGGGAAGGGTAAGTTAACGATGCAAGTTACTTGCAAAGGACAGTTCGTGTCAGCATGGCTCCTAACTCTACAAAGCTGCAGTAAAAGTAAGGGCGGGCTGCGAAAAATGCAGACGGACATAAATTACAACAAAGTTTTCAAAAGCGGATTTTCCGGCTCCGCTGTCTGGTTGAAAGATCGAGGACTGACTGTCAGCGGCAGCACTGTGCGACGCGTAAAACTCTCCGCGCTGCTGCCAGAGCGCAAGCAAACCAGCTGGTGGGCAGGGCGGTACAGCTTGGGTGGCCGGTTTAACGTACACTGTGGCAGGCTCTGCTCAACCAGTATACTACACCCTGAGACATGCACCCGAACCATTCGGAGTAAAGTAAAAAGTATTGATGTGTACAAAAAGAAGGCAGGAACAATATCCCCCATTCACGCGCATCATGTAAGCTCAATTCTAAGGTGCTGAAAATTCTGGACTTTTGACAACGACAAATTGCGACAGTCTTTGCCGGCTGGCGAAAACTGCTGCACGCAAACCTAATGCTACACGTCAAAATGTGGTAATTCAATCACCCAAGCCACTCGAAATGTGATATCAACCTTAGAAATGCAATGCGATTGCTTATTTGCCTTGTAACCGCGTTGTAGGTAAGGCGTCGGTTGTTTCATGTCGACAGCTTGTCGCTGGCCATCAAATGGCGAGATGTAAACCTAGAGCATATTTGTTGTCAACCAGATGGGAAATACAGGTCTGGAAACCCTGAAGCAGGCTTGCAAGGTATGGGTTTTGATCCACTACATGTTTTAGGGGTTTGCAGGTTCAGCTTCAGACTACATATGCATATCACGAAGGCAATGCAGTGGCACCGACGTTTATTATTCACATGATCAATGTTATATTGACATACAAGTTTCGAGGCATCAGCTAGTAGTTACTGGCATGCAGCAGATTATTCTACATTCAGCCGTCCTTCTGGTTCATGTGTGTGATATTATGCGTCTGTGTCAGCTGGTGCAGGAGGCATCCACGCTTCCGGATGGTGCACGTCGCGGCTAGCAGTCAAGGAACACACAGGCCATGGTCAATGGTCACACAAACCATGGTCAATGGTCACACAGGCCATGGTCAGTGGTCACACGGGTCGTGGTCAATGGTCACACAGGCCGTGGTCAGTGGCCACACAGGCTATGGTCAGCGGTCACACAGGCCATGGGTAACGGTCACGCAGGTCATGGTCAGTGAGGCCATGGTCATTGTTAGACAGTTCATGGTTAATGGCCACACAGGCCATGATCAGTGAGGCCATGGTCATTGTTAGACAGCTCATGGTTAATGGTCACACAGGCCATGGTCAATGGTCGTAGAGTCAGTTCGGATATTTCCTTACTTAAGTTAAAGGAAATATGATCCATTCTGATTTACGACATCAGGACATAAAATTAGCTGAAATTCTGCCACTTTGTGCCGATTTTAACCAGTTAAAACCAGAACATTGCGGACAGTTATTTTAGCTGTCTGAAATGCCAACCATGCGTACTGTTGTACCATAGCGTAGTACACCGCTTGCGGCCCTGGTCCGGTCTGTGGCTGGACCCCCGCGTCACGGTGACGTGTGGCGTGCATCGTGTGAACATCCGACAACTCGCCGGGGTGGAGTACGTCTGTTGACTGCGCTGTCCGGGTGGAGTACGACCGTTGGCTACGCCGTCAGGGTGGAGTACGTCTGTTGACTGCGCCGTCAGGGTGAAGTACGACTGTTGACTGCGCCGTCAGGGTGGAGTACAACTGCTGACTGCGCCGCCAGGGTGGAGTACGTCTGTTGACTGCGCTGTTAGGGTGGAGTACGGCTGTTGATTGCGCCGCCGGGGTGGAGTACGTCTGTTGACTGCGCCGTCAGGGCGGAGTACGACTGTTGACTGTGCCGCCAGGGTGGAATACGACGCGTACCGGGCCGACCTGGAGTGGGCGCAGCAGCAGAGCCAGGCGCCGGCCGGCGCGCCGGCCCTGCTGGCCGAGGCACAGCGGCAGCATGACCTGCGGCGCGCCGAATACGAGCGGCTCCGAGAGAAAGTCTCCGTCAAGTTGCGCCTTCTGGATGAGAACAGGGTGAGTCGGCCTGCTGATGTCACAAGGCCCGCTGACGTCATGAGGCCTGCTGACGTCATGAGGCCTGCTGATGTTATAAGGCCTGCTGACGTCATGAGGCCCGCTGACGTCATGAGGCCTGCTGATGTCATAAGGCCCGCCGACGTCGTGAGGCCTGCTGACGTCATGAAGCCCGCTGACGTCATGAGGCCCGCTGATGTCATGAGGCCCGCTGATGTCACAAGGCGCGCTCACGTCACGAGGCCTGCTGACGTCACGAGGTCTGCTGATGTCACAAGGCCCGCTGACGTCACGAGGCCTGCTGACGTCATGAGGCCTGCTGATGTCATAAGGCCTGCTGACGTCATGAGGCCTGCTGACGTCATGAGGCCTGCTGACGTCATGAGGCCTGCTGACGTCATGAGGCCTGCTGACGTCATAAGGCCTGCTGATGTCATAAGGCCCGCCGACGTCATGAGGCCTGCTGACATCATGAGCCTGACGGTTTCCGCTGACGGCACGGACACTGGACAACTGTGGAATTGGGATGAAGGCGTTGGTGGGCGGGGAAGGCCGTGGCACGGATGCCAATATATGTTTAGTTATCAGTGTGATGGACTAGGAAGTTTGCTTTTCCGGTTACTAGGGTGCAATGAGGTTGCCAAATGAGCGTACTTAGAATTATTATTGGCTTGGGGACCCGGTAACTTTGTCATAGAGGTGTTGCTGACAATTATACGCTGACAGTGGAACATTCGTCGAAAGGCCGGAGGTTTAAGTTTGAGGAAGGTTTTAGTTGCCGGCTTAATCTCATATTCTTACGATGTATAGGTGTGAAAGACGTTGAATACCCGACGCATAGCACTCGTTTTCGTTTCGTTAGAGCCAGCCTGTACATGCCGTGATATAGCCGTGCCGTCTTATTAGCATTACAACTGTGTGCACTTTGGTTTGGAGTGAGCAATACCAGCGGTCTGGGCTTGTTTGGGCCGGACTGCCTTTGTCGACGGTATCGTCACGCTGTGACCGGATGGCGCCATGACTGCCAGGTGAAGGTGATGCAGAACCAGCTGATACTGTTCCACAAGGCCGTCTCCAATTTCTTCTCCGGGAACTCGGTGGCCGTGAAGGCGACGCTGGCGCACCTGAGCGCCATGAGTCTGGGGGCGGGCGACGGCAGCACCGCCGGCCGACCCGGCGCCGCCTGAGGCCAGAGGTCAGCGGGAGGTCACGTGAACTCTGACAGCGGTCTCGGCGGCCGGCTCAGCTCATCACTCGACGATGTGTCAGCCGCGAATGAGGCAACAGCTTGACTCCGGGCGCAGAAGGGCTCCGACAAGCATCCGTAGTTCAGCACGAGGCGGGGCGGGGGGGGGGGGGGGGCGCTCGAAGCCAGGCACAGTCGCCGAGATATCAACCGGAGGTCAGTCACGTGCGAGTGATGCCTCGGCGTGAAGTCACTGGTTACTCCACGGCTAAGCAAAGCATCCGTACTGCGCTGGGGCGAGCTCGGCCTCATCTCGGCCTTGGGCTGGTGATCTGACCATTGTGTTCTGCCCTCATTGGTGCCTCGATATGTGCATTTGGCGTGCCGGCGCGCCGCGGAGCAATCGCTGCTCCCCAGCCGGATTTCACGGGATCCAAGCGTCTCGACTTCGCAAATCGCTGCGTTTGGTAGTTGTCAGCTGGCTCCCAGATTACCCGTGGAAAGACTGGTTTTATATGGGTCCCAGGTGATGCAGCCGTTGTTTTCTGCGGGTGCTTGAGCGTTTGAGGATGGCCCTGTCGTTGCGCGTCCGTCCACGGTTTACAGCTGTGTCCTAGTCCGTGCAAGCAATGCATCTCACACACGTGACAGTGGGGCTTAAAGCCTACAGTCGGCAATCATTTTTCGGTGTACTTTGCCTGATGACCTGTAAATTTAGCAGTTAGATCAGCTTATCTATGGGAAAGGCAGCGCGCGGGGATGTTTCAAATTAGGCGCATCCGAGAAAGGCATGCTTTCGCAGTGCCTGCCACAGTACCTGCCTGCCGCATTGTGCTGCGGCTCCTGGAGTCGCTCCTGTGTGACTCAGGTGATCTGGACCCCGGGAGTCGCTCCTGTGTGACTCAGGTGATCTGGACCCCGGGAGTCGCTCCTGTGTGACTCAGATGATCTGGACCTGGGAGTCGCTCCTGCCGCGGCTCCAGGAGTCGCTTCTAGTGCGACACCGCTTTGTGCTGCGACCCGGGGAGTCTTTCCTGCTTCGACTCTGGGAGTCTCTCCTGCCGCCCCGGGAGTCTGTCTCGCTTCGGCTCCTAGAGTCGACTGTGGCGCTGCGACTCCGGAAGTCTCTCCTGCCGTGGCGCTGGCGGGCCTCCGTGAACGTTGACTTGCCTGTCAGGCTGGGCCGGTAGCTATCATCGTGGGGAGTCCGATTGGCAGCCATGTGTCGCGGTTTACCATCCGCCCCTTGCCGGACGACGGATAGCAGGCTGCTTGGCGTCGTCCTGCCGACGCGCGCCGCCTGGTGCAGCCAGCTGGCCCACGCCGCCGGCCGCCTTCCTCGAGCAGCCTCCTGTCAACTGGTGCATTCCCGAGACTTAGATGCTTTGTAAATGCGTTTCTGCGTTATAGGCTTTTGGACAGCCTGTTTGTTACAGTGCTCGCTTTCATGTTCTCGGCAGATATATCATGCTGTAATCCACAAGAGTTTTTTGGTTTTGTTTTTTGTTGCCACACTCGTCTACTTCGCATTGTCCACTGGATTGTCGGCTGCAGCAAACTGCTGGCGATGTTGATTCACGTCGTTTTTGCACGTGTGCATTTTTCAAATAAGTATCTGGTGTTTTTCCTGTTAAATTGCATGGCAATTGAATGTTTATGAAGTGATATGCAATTATTTGTGATAGTACGTGCTACTTAATAAACTATATATCATTTGAAAATAAATAAGTTGGCTTGTGCAGGGACTGCTTGGTAACTTTTCCATGGGATCGCTCTGACCGAGTGGGGGAAGCGGCTGACCATGGGACCACTCTGACCGAGTGGGGGTAGCGGCTGACCATGGGACCACTCTGACCGAGTGGGTTAAGCGGCTGACCATGGGACCACTCTGACCGAGTGGGTTAAGCGGCTGACCATGGGACCACTCTGACCGAGTGGGTTAAGCGGCTGACCATGGGACCACTCTGACCGGGTTGGGGTAGCGGCTGACCATGGGACCACTCTGACCGAGTGGAATAAGCGGCTGACCATGGTCGGCCGCTCTCACGCCGGCCCTCTGGGGAGACGGTGCTGGGAGGGTCTCCTCGAGGACGTTTTTAATGGTACGGTGGTGAAATTTTCGTATTTCGACCGTTTCGTACAATAGCTCGTCCCAGCTCTTCGTGAATCCATCCCCTTCATGTCGCTTAGCGCAGTCCCTGCAGTCAATCACTGTGGGCTGGGATGGCCTGAAGGTCAGGCATGGGAACGAAGACAAGCTTCTGGCTTCGGAGCCGAATCCGAGACAAAGACAGGCACACAAAGCCTAAGTCGAAGCAGAATCCGATGGCTGCGAATTTTGAAAATGCCGAACCGAAGCTGACCTCGAGCTATATAAACTCAAAGCCGGAACCGAAGTCGGTGGCTTCGTCAACAAGGAAAAATGAAACCAGTCTGAACCCACCAGTGTGAAGTAACGAGGCCGAGATCGGACAAGGTCGTTCTGCGACACCAAAACTATTTTCGTTTTTGCTAAAGTGTATGGGATCAGACGATATCATGGCGCGGTGGCGTGGTTATGACCAGGTGTTAGCATTGCGACTGATATTTTTTTGAACTACCATTCTCGTCTCGTGTTTGCCATGTACGTACACAAAGTTTCGCTAACCAATTGTTAGATTTCAGCCGTATATATGTCGCAGCCTAGAAGAGTTGTCGGTAAGTATTTAGATGGCTAGGACGTGCCAAACTGCCTTTGTAATGTTTAGTCGCAAATGCAGCGAGAAATTGCTACAATACCGGGCCAGCGACGTAAGTTCGCATGAACCCGAAGCCGGAACCATAGCTCAAAATTTGTTCGAGTCAAAACCGAAGACGGCAGTTAAGGATGGTGCAAGGCAAGAGTCGAAGCATTAGTCAACCGTTTAGAATGGCATAAAGTCGAAGACGAAACGTAGGATAGTCAGTCTAGGAAAGCCGAAGTGAAAATGGAAGCTAAATTCACTTCAAGACTGCTGAAGGCTGTGCATTTTGTTTCATTGTTCAGGATATCTCGGAGCTTTTGCACTCGCATCCATTCCATCCTGAATGTCTGTGTATCGTACACCGGCGCAGTGACCGCACGGTCCCGTGAAGTATATTTTGCGGATGTCAGGCAGGACGTTGAACACGCGTCGTGTAGTCTCAGTTATACCTCAGCAGACGCCGCTCTACACACCGATAATTGAAACGGGGATCGTATTTCTAACCGTAAGTGCCGTTTGAATACACCATCACCGTGAAGTGCGTGTTAGTCAACCCTGAGAGACGGAGCTCGCGGAACTCTGCTATCGGTTGCAAAGCTGGTGCCCCGAAGGAGCCTGCATCCACAAGTTTCAGCTACAGAACCCTGTAGAACCCCGTTCTCATCTACGTAACGAGAACACCCGCACCAAACGACAGCACAACCCATGAGGCGCCGCTGCCGACGCTCAGCAGGAGCCGCACGCCTTCTTGCAGTGGACGGTCATGTAGTCCGGGTTGGCGTCGCACTCGCCGGCGGCGGCCCAGCGGGCGCAGCGGCCGTCCGTGTCACCGCAGCCGGTGACGCCGGCCGCCGCCGCGGCACCGCACAGGCCGCACGCGCGTCGGCAGAACACGCTCATGTAGCTCCAGTTGGCCGTGCACTGGTTGGTGGCCGCCCACTGGGCGCAGGAGCCGCTGCGGTCGTCGCATGCTGTCCCGCCGGAAGGCATTAGGGTCAGCAGGAGGTCAGCATCAGGGTCAGCACGGCTGAATCTCAGGCGATGCGCTGACAGTGATACGTGCCATAACATTGAGCGATATTTGATTCCGTCGTACACGTTTTCCAAAGCTGCTTAAAGCATGTGTGTAAACGAACACGGTTTGTGCTGGACACGCCCGACATAATGGATGCTATTTACCGAGAAACATAGCGTCGGGGATTTCGCATAGATCCGCAGCGCATGAACTGGATCAAGGCAGTTCATGCTGGTGCTTTCTATTGCGTAAATAAGCTGGTCCGCAGTGTCATAGCTTAGCCGCCAGGCGGTATACGGCATGCAAATCCAGAAGCGCGCCGCGGTGTCCATTGTGGGCGGGAATGTGTGGCAACTATCCGTTCGTAGATATTGTAATGCACATGGTGCTCATGTTTATGAACTTTCCTCATGAGGGTACCTGATTTCAACGTAGATAACCAATTGTTCTTCATATTTGCTTGGATCTTACGAGCTGGTTTGTATGCGCGAAGCATTTCAAGTGGGCCCATTTTTAGGAAGCATTTTGTCGCCGAACTGATCCATGTTTTGGCTCGGACAAATTTGAAAGCAGTTTTTTTTGCAGCTCTCGAGCAACACTAATGCATGGCCGATTAAGTGTCCGATTCACTGGTAATCCAGGAAGCGATGACGTCATTTTAGAGTTAAGTTTAAATCAGTTTGGCCGCGTTTGGAGAGTCTTCTTTACCTTATGCAGCCGTGAGTTTGGCTATGCACTGACCACAAACATGCACCACTGACATGGACAGCCTCGCTGAGCAAAAACAGCTGCGTAATTGTGGGCTGTGGTCCGGCCCCTTATAGCCCACCTCCTCGCCAGCGCCAGGCCGAGCCACTTACCGCCGCAGGCGCCGCACGACTGTGCGCAGTTGATGGCCATCCAGTTCTTGTTGCGCTCACACTCTCCGCCGTCAGCCCAAAAGCGGCACCACTCGGCGACGTCACGGCACGTGGCTGCCGGCGGCGCGGCCGTGGTCGCGCCCGGACCGCCGACGTCGCAGCCGTACAGCCGGTTCAGCTTGGCCACGTCCGTGGCGGAGAAGCCGTTCCGCTGACCCATCTCGGAGCTCGACTGCAGCGGCGTGATGGTGGGGCGCGTCGGGTCGGCCGCAAACGCCCGCGGCCCGTAGTGGAGCACCGAACCCACGTCGTACGGCTCCCCCAAGTCCAGCGTTTGACTCCAGGGCTTCTTATGGAAGTTATACTCCATGCCGGCCCGGATGTTGTCCCAGTGGATGAGCACGTGTTCGTCGCGGTCGGCGCGACTCTGCTCGTGCCAGAAGCCGGCGGCATGCAACAGCTCGTGGATGACGATGCCCGTGTAGAGGCAGCCTTCGCCCAGCGACAGCTCCTGCCGGCCGCCGAGTACGCCAACGTCGCTGCTGCAGCCGCGACCCCTCTTCACGTGCACGTAGTCGGCCTGGCCGTCGCGCGGCACGAGCCGCAGGCAGGAGCGCGTCGCGAACGCCTGCGCCGCGCGCGCCACCACCGCCCGCTCGTGCGCGCTGAACGACGACGAGATGGTGTAGGGGATCTGCCCGCCGGGCCAGAGCCTGCTGGGGTTGAGGACAGCGTTGCGCAGGAGGGCGCCGTCGTCGACGAGCGTCTCGTCCCAGTCGGCCAGGGCGCCCAGCTGCTCGGCGTCGGCGTGCGCGATGTCCCCCTCGAATAGGCCGGCCAGCTCGATGGGATCCGCGCCGCCGGCGCCGCTCCGTGGCGCGTCGTCCGACACATGCTCCGCGTTGTCGAAGTCCTCCGGCGTCAGCGGCAGTCCGTACTCGTCATCGTCCTCGGCGCTGGGAGCGTTCCAGGGCGCCTGCGGCCGACCGGAGCCTCCCGAGCGCTTCAGCCAGACTGGCGGCGGCGGTGGCCGGCTCGAGTCGCTCTCAGAGCGTTTGCGCCAGGCTGGCTGCAGTGAGTTGGAAGCGGCGGCGACGCGTTTGCTCCAGATGGGTGGCGGCGGCGGTGGCGACGATCCCTGCCCGGCCCGTTTACTGCCAGCTGGCGTCGGCGGCGTGCCGGCCCGGCCCGTGACGTTCCCTGCGGCGTTCCCGGCCGCTGTCACGGCACGCTGCTCATCGCCGGCGCGCTTGTACCAGCCTGTCCACCTGCGGGGGCCGAGCTCGCCGCGTGCCCGGCTCATGATGTCGAGCACGTCATCGGGAAGGCGAAGGGTGGTGGCAGCGGCCAGCGTGGCGAGCAGCGCGCCCACTCGCAGCGTCTGCATGGTGACTGGTGACCCCCGCCCGCCGGGCGCGGCCGCCTATATAGGGGACCGGCGTCGACAGGGGTGCCGCCATAGGGGCTCGAAGACGACAAACACGGGCCCGCGTGACGGTTGGGCTGTCCGGGCCGCTGGCCGGCGGCTGGTCGGGTGCAGCTGCCGACGCCCGGAGCTCCGGCGCGGCCCCACCCCTCGGCGACCCGGCGTGGGGCGGGCCGTGCCGAGGAGGTAAACAGGAGGGGGTCGATGGACGATCGAGCTCCTCCAGCCGGCCGCGCCCCAGCCGCGTGCCGATAACTACCGAGAAGGCTCCACGTGACGCGCCCGAAGCGCACGATTTGTCCTGGTTTGAAAATGACCGGTTCTCAGGAAATTGGTGCTTAAACAAGGAGGCGCGTGTCCAAATATTTGGTCGCGCGGCATACCGGCAGGGGAGCTCCGGAATTAGTAGCGTTTTGTTCGTTGGGTCGGACAGTCGGCTGTTGGAACACACTTCATTGATGTAGATGGTGCGGGTTTGCCTTATCTTTATTTAGTGTTTTATGATTCGTCATGATTTTTCCATGTTGAGTTTAGTCTGTCGGGTTTGAACATCGCTTTGCAGTGGTGGGGAATTAATACAAAGGTGGTGAAAAAGTACAAAAATGGCAGAAGGAAACGGAGAGGGCGGATCTCTGACGATTGTGAACACGACAGCGGGTTGGCCAGATAAAGTCTTCAATCACGTTACATGTTTGTTCTCTATCGTAAATCACATAGGCGTAGGGACGTCTCAAAAAGGGAGGGGGCCAAACTCACGGCGTACTTCAGGAACTTTTCTGGAAAACAAGCCCGATGACCGAGGGGGGGGGGGGAGAGAGTAGAGATGGAGGTTATCGCTCTTTATTCAAATGCAAGGGCTGCTATTCTAGATATGCATCTAGAGCTGATTCTCACTGGTGCACACTCTTGCCTATCCAACTCATCTGTCATTCGGGAAATAAGGCTTCCAGCTTCCCAAGATTATTCGTCCATTTCAACGATGTCTCCCGGGGAGTCGAAATTCCACGAGCGGGTAGGCATTTTGGGACATTGAGAAGGCATCTGTCTCCACAGGGTAGATGCCAAAATATGGCCTACGCATAGGCCGGTGAGAATTTTGAAAGTGAATGGATGGCTCACATCGCAACAGATTTTGCATGGGCCTTCATTTCGCTGGCTGCATTTCAAGACATAGGTCTTGTCGCGGTATTTTAGGTGGAAACAAATTCAGAAGCTTGGAACTGCCAGAAACCATGCGACAAAAGCCATGGAACCGGAGATTCTCCTTTGAAAACCAAGCTACAAAATGAAGGCCCTTCTGTCGTATATTCCTTGTCTGAGCCCTGCTCCCGTTCCCCGTCGGTGGCCACTTTCCTGACACGGCTGTCTCCGAATGACTGACCGCGAACTGATGACATGGCTACTTTGTTGCACATGCAACAGTACCTTTTTCCGAATTATTTTTCCTAACACCACACTATCCCAGACCACCGGGAAGCTGCCTACTTTAGGTATGAATTGGCCCAACGGACATTTAATTGCCCGTCATTCAACGTAGATGACTTGATCTGCTTTTGTGTGTAGGCGGGGGTAGCCAGAGCCTTGCTAAGAGGAACACAGGGTTGACAAAAGCCCCCTTAATGGTGATCCCCCACAAAAATATCCCCGGATGTAGTTTGCTTGTTAACAAGAGATACAGTTTTCTTCGTTTCATTGTCATTTTTACGTTGTAGCCAGAACAGAAACCAGGAGCTACCGTGAAACCAATTTTGTTTGCATTTTGAACACGCGCGCGGGTGGCCGGTTAGTTTACCCTTCGCTCGGGTGCGGGTCAATTTGACCCCCCTGAGATCTCGGGACATAAGAGAGCTAGAGACACCAAATTCACAGGGTATGTTGACCTGTACACGAAATCACTTAAGTCAAAGTTTGAGGTTCCTGGGTCATGACTTTTGGGTCAAATAAGGTCAAACAAGGTTAAATTCCAGGTTGGTCTCTAAGTGTCCCCAGAACCTACATAACTGTTTCTAAGCAAAAGGTCACATGTTCAGTTAAGGTCAGTGACCTTGTTTGACCTTTTGAAGGTCATGGTGACCAAAATCATGCAAGACTGCTCTGAGTTTTGCATTTAAATAAGCGAGAAAGATTACGCTAGGCAGTATGTTTCTAAAAACAAAATGTTGACCTAGGTCATTTTAGGTCAATGACCTATTCTGACCTCTAAGAGGTCCATGGAAGATGTATAAAGCGGTTCCTGCTGTCAGTAAATTATAAATGAACACCAGAAACTATCCCATACGGCAAGCCCTAGAGTAGTAAGACAGGTTGGTTTTGACCCTGGTCTGACCCTTAAACCTGACCTTAGGCCAACGTAGTTTGCTCATTCAATATTTTGGTTGCCTAAGAAAGCATCTCAGTGATGTATGGCTGCGTCTAATACTCCATTGTTGCATCAGATTAAACGCTTCCCTAGAAGTTGACTTCGCTGAAACCATGGCCTGACTTTGACCTGCCGTAGGTCAGCGACCTTACAAAGTACATCTAGTTTTGGATGCCAAACGATCTGCTATTCAATTGTCTACAGCTATACAAGACATGGCACGGCTGCGCCACGCCGTTCAGAAACCATTCTGGAAAAACCTTCGGGGTGCGAGTCAATTTGACCCCCTCCCGAGCGCGTGTTAAGGTCAGTAAACTGCACAAATCAGGCGTTTAACGACCGCATGGAATAAATCACCCGTGTTCTTAATTTGCGAGGGCTTAGTAGATTCTATCTAAACCGATATAATTCAGAAGGTTTTCCATAATGTTTTACCCGCGTTCTACAGACACTGAGGACATCGCGAAAGTAGATTGTAGATAGATATGTTTGATCGAAATTTGAGGGTGAAAGTCTTGATTGTAGATCGAGTGGACAGCAATGTGTATTGTCATCGCCAAGCCATATTTGTCTGGATATGTTTAGTATTTAGTGAGCATTGATTAGTGATGCAATTTATAGAACGTGGTTTTGACATGCGCGCTCGCAAATCTTAACAAAAAACCTCGACACCAGGCGTTGCAGTTTCCCTAATCCGCGGATTGGTTATGTGGTTGACTTTTCGTCATGGTCCACCGGTGGACGAAAATGACAACGGTTCTGAAATAATTACTTTTAAACACTTGAATCGGTTAGTAATACAAGTTATGTAAGATAATTTTGAACATGCGTACTCGCAAATCTTAGTTTAAAAAAATATCGACGCCAGGTGTTGCAGTCTCCGCAGGCCGCGCAGCGTTGTCCGAGCAGCTGATACTGAGCCGTGGTTAACGGGTGGACGAAAATGATGACGCTTCGGAAAGAAGCACTTTGAAGGCTTCAGGACTTTAAATATTACATCTAGAAGGCAGTCTGGGCTCATATTTCCCGTGTGCGATTTTTAGACTGATCACAAGCATGCATTGACCCTTAACGCACCGCGAAGTGGGGCTGGAATGTGGTGGTGGAACTGGAAGAGTAAAGGTATTATTCCGATTTTTCGTGTTTCGGTAACTATTAATCTGTCAAGAAGACGGATTAACACGGCTTCCGCCGTCTGGTGGCACTTGCAGAGGCTGACGCCGGTCGGTTTTACGGATGCTGCAACCCAGACCATCGCTGTCCTTGTTCTCGAGGGTCGCGGGCGAGTATGTTCAAACCTTTTGATGATTTTTTTCACCAATCCATTCTGAAAGTATGAACGTTCTTAGGCAAATATGGGATGGCCTTGCTCGTTTTTAAAAAAATTAATTCCGACCTACTGTGCTCAACAATAATGTGGTCGAACTGGAAGAGTAAAGGTAAAATCTCTGTTTTTCGTGTTTCCACAGCTATTTATCTGTTCGGAAGACAAATTAACACAGCGCCCGCCGTCTGGTGGCACTTGCAGCGGCCGAAACTTTTCAGTTTTACGGAAGTTGCAACCCAAACCATCCTTGTCGTTGCTCTCGAAGTTGCGGGCGGGCATGTTCAAGCCTTTTGATGTAATTTGTTTCCATAAGACATTCTGAAAGAAATGAACGCTCGCAGGCAAACATGGCATAACGTTGTTCGTCTTTTAAAAAAAATCATTTCGACCCGTGCTTTTCAACAATAACGAGGGCCCCACCCCACTCAGCAATAATGAGACCCCTTATTTCCTTCCGGGTAAGGGGCCTCTTGAGTAGAACACCAGGGGTACATTACAGTTTCCGGTCAAGGGCTGAATGGTCATTCCGTCCCATCGCGAAGTGTCTTCTGGCTATCATTCTGGTGGCACGGGGCGGGATCTCCTGGTCGATCCGGAGGCCATTGGAAGGATATATGATATCACATTGTTCCTCTCCCTGACACGGGAGGCCTTCTGACCCGCGCAGTTGGCCCCGGATGAGCACAGGGACCCTCATTGACGCAATAACATCCCTGATCGGCTAAGGTGGTCCAGTAATTGCCACACAGGCTCCAGTTCCGTGTTTTTCCGTTTTCTTCAGAGATAATAAAGAATCCATGAACGTAGATTGTAGATGAAATGGGATTCTAAGCTTGTATTAACATGGTAAAACCATGTCCATGTTAAAATGTTCAAGATTGAGTCAGAACTGATTACTGCCAAAAACTATGTAATATGGTTTTGAACATACGCGGTCGCAAGTCATAGCAACAACAGCCTGAGCGCCTGGTGTTGCACTCTCCATAGGCCGCGCGGCGTTGGCCTGCGGCCGTGACTAAGCGATGGTCAATAAGCAAACGAAAAAGACGACACATCTTGAGGAAGATGGCTGGTGAACTAGGTAAATCGGCATGTGTATTTAAATGTGGTGCAAAAGTAAGCTAAACACAACCTTGATCTGAAGAGTGGGGGGCCAGTTAACAACGCTGGCCCTGCACCTTGAAAAGGGGAAGGGACATGGCCCCCTGCCCCCTGCCCCTGTTCCTACGCCCATGGGAAATCAGACTGAGGTCCGGCTGTAAGCTAATCGCTATAGTTATAGGGCAGACAATCAGCTTATCAAATGTGATTTTCCCAAAGGTGTGCTTTCGTTCGCTGTTCAGTTGCTTCGTCTCGTCGTTCTTCGTTTCGGTTTTCGTTTTTAATCGTTTTTATAGCCTCATATTCACGCACAGAAAAGGCTTGCACCGCATTTTATGGACCCGATCTTTAATGTTTGTTTTCGACTATACACGAACGCCCTCGCGAGTTTGTGTTTTCATTGAGCCGGAAATTGCCGGCTGGAGCGGAAGAACATCCTTCGATTTGGCTGACCGGCGGCTATCTGCCCACCAGCTTCGGTCGATAACTCCCAGATGGCAGCACTGACCAGTACACGCACGCCGGGCCGATCTAAATGTTCTTATGTCTCCACGTAACACTCAATGGCAGACAGACTCGTGCCGCGTACCTCCCACATGTATCCGTACGTGAATATGAGTGCAGGTTGCATATGTTGCAGTTACACCGTAATATGTTACTTGTTACGGCGGTCGATGCGAAGCTTGAGTTGCATCCTTCTTCCCGAAATCAATCTGCGCTTGTCTCGACAGGCAGTTCGTTGTGAAATCGGTGCGAAACAGCTCGTGACTACACGTTCAGCGGCACTCTGGTGCTGCTGAGCATCGCACCTGTTGGTCAACGTAAGGCTTCACGTGGCGGCGTCAGTCAACTGTCAGCTTTGAGTTGTTCACAGACAATGGAAGCAGAGCCCATCAAAGACTCGGGTAATAGCTAGGTCTTTGAACATGAGTGTATATGAAACTTATTCCTCGAGCAGGTCTGTTTTGATAATCGGCTTATCACCGCAGTGAAGAAGTTGCAATAACCTGGAAGCTCTTGTTATGAAGCCCTGGCTCGGACATCACAACTTCATGCGAATGTGCGGAAATGCAAAAGTGTGCTAGTTGCGCTATTACGTCATCGACATCTAATGACAAAGAGCCTCCTGTGTCTACAGTGTATCCACTTGTGTTGCCGAGTGTGATCTACTGCAGCACTGTGGCGGCATGGCGCCCTCTGCAGGGTTGCTGCGTTTGATACGTATTTTTCGAACAAACGATAGCAAACTGTAGAAAATGACCATTGTCACTGCCCCCCGGAGTTAGTAGGTTGACTGAACATGGGTTAGCTCGTTGAACATGATGCTGAGTGTGCCATGGGAGAGGAGGAAGAGTTGCATTATGTTTTTCTCCGCGCTCCCACATACAAAAACTATTGTGGATGAGACGAGGATTCTGAAATCTGGGGATAGCTACAACCTTAAACTACATGAACAGTGATGCAACTTTGAAGAGCATGCCTTAGCTGCTTTTCTTGGCAGATGGCACCTGAATGAACGTTTTCGAATAATGCAACACACAGGGGGTAAATTTTATGAAACGGTGGGGAGATTGCATTGATGTTTTTTCGCAGATAGTAGGCTGCATCGTAAGCAAGCTGCATGCGTAACGATATGTCAGCAAAATGTCCTCGTATGTGCCGTCGTAATTCGTCGGGATTGCAAGATGACGGATTCCTCCCTTTTTAATCAGCTAATGTTTGTTAACAACTTCTGCCATCTCGACTTGGGCTGCTCAGATAGGAATCAAATACATACGTGCTGTAAATGTTGATAAGTGTCTGGATGACATATTTCATGGCAGTCGTCTTGGTCAATCATAGAACGTAAATCAGTGAATCACATCATTGACAGCAAGTCAGTCAATGACACCACTGTTGGTGCATTGTATCACTGGTAAAGTACCCCTCATGCACAGCTGGCACAACAGGTATCGCCTGACATCCGGGAAGAAGGTTCCCGTCACCCAGTAATAGCAGACAGACGCCAGATGTTCTACGGAATTTGCGGCACATGTACTTCCCCACAATTTGAAATAGTACTCCGAGCTGCTTGGTTATGCCGTGACACCCTAACCACAAATTTCCACCGATCGCTAGAGTTTCCAACGATATGTTAAACACGCGTTTGTCGTGCTCCTCCCAAGACGCGCGCACGTGTGAAGCAGAAAATACATTGATAGATGGCGCTGCTGCGGGTCAGCTGAGTCAGCAGATACACCATTCGTTGTCTGTGGCGTAGATTTAGAGTAAAACGCCTCGATACTACTTGGACATGATGCTAATCACGCCACTGCCCCCCCCCCCCCCCCCCCCCCCCCAGGGGCACAGTCGCATGGTCAGTGAAGAGCCAGCTCAATTAGCAATCCTGTTTCAGTCAAAGCGCGTGGCACGTGGCATTGACACAAATGACTTTTTTTGCCACGTATTCGAACTGAAGCGGGTGAGGACCGCTTTTCTTGTAGGCACAACAGCTTGGAACCGTGTTCCCAGAACTGCGGCAGGCCCACAATTCGTCCTCATCGAAATGAGCGGTGAAAAAGTATTATCACCAGGAGAGCATCTGCCGAAGCGTATCTGGGGAAATGCTGGGGAGCATCTTCCTAAATGGCGCGTGCATGCGTGTTGTATCCTTTGTTTTACAATGCATGAAGTACACGTTTTGTTGACGAAACCTGGTGTCTTGAGAACGTGCGTTTAAACGAGCTGTGATTGCCTTGTGAAAACTCCTGTTCGGTGAGTACCTACATACAACGATTCATAATAGATCATCTAAGCACATCCGGGTGAGCCATGCGCAGATTTCACATGCCTGCGGGCAAGGGAGGAGCACCGCACCCCTTCTGCTTCACAGAAAAGGTGCGTTGTGGGAGGCTGGTACCAACTGCCAGGCTACCGTGTGTGCATCTTGTGCAATAAAAACATTAGATGCAAAAATAAGTGTATGTTGATGCATATATATATATATATATATATATATATATATATATATATATACAGTAGATGATGTTAACATAAGCCGGCGAAATCCAAAAAGCCCTTCGTACTTACCCCTTTTGGCGACCTTGATTACTGGCCCTCAACCATTTCGTTACATCGGCACCTATGAATGTGCCTTAAATCTTGCGAGTTCTTGTCTGATTTTCGGTACCTAGCACACGTTCAAGTAGTGATGCAAATTTCTTGTGTATTATAGTATGCAGTCTGCGCATTGTGGTCAGAGGTGTCTTTTGAAAACAGTTTGTCAAGCTAAAATATGCGGAGCTGATTCATGCTCTGTCTCAGTGTATCATCTGAACTCAACCTCATCCACCAGACTGCTACTTTGTCTAGTTAACCGAGCCAACGAAGCAGGGGAGTTCCGTTATTTTGATCATGCCTCGTATTTCTACGATAATTATTTGCTGAAATATGGCTTCCATGGTACAGACTTTCATTTATTCGTTGAATAAGCCCTCCCGATTCCGTCTAAAATCTGTACATTCTTAATTTGATCGATTCACAAAATCTTCCTTGAACGGGCTCTGACAAATTTACTTCAAATTTCACGTAATCTCGCTACTTTGCTTTTTAGGAAGTTTGTTAAACTGCCTCAGTTTAGTCCCTGCACTGAGACACATCAAACCACACAACTTCGTCACTCAGAACCATGGTCCGTAATTGAGTAACCTGACTGTCCAGTTCTTGAACTGCGGCACATCAAGCCAGACAACCTCATCATTCAGAGCCATGGTCCGTAGTTGAGTAACCTGTCTGTCCAGTTCCTGAACTGCGGCACATCAAGCCAGACAACCTCATCATTCAGAGCCATGGTCCGTAGTTGAGTAACCTGTCTGTCCAGTTCCGGAACTGCGGCACATCAAGCCAGACAACCTCATCATTCAGAGCCATGGTCTGTAGTTGAGTAACCTGTCTGTTGCCCACCATACTTCACTGCGCCTGCATGCCATGTGCACCGCGGGGTCACGCACCAATGCCTGACAGGACTCGGATCAGTGGAACACGGAACAGTGGAACATGGCGGAACTGATCTGAACAGAGGTCGCTCAGTGGCGCTTGTGACTGGTTCCACACCTGCTGTACGTGACTTTGTATTATGGGTGTAGATAGGACAAACAGCCATAAACACACACGAATCACAGGCGTGGCCGTTGTCTCCAGCCGAGTCAGCGTTCACACACAGCAGACGGGGTTGAAGGTGAGGTTCAGAGTCTTACTATGACATGGAACATCCTCAAGAGTCGTTTGGAACTTAAGACCTTAAGGCCGGCTCCCAGTGATGTCTGCAAAGCTGACGAGTACGCCAGACGGGGACGCGACCCTTTAGATGGCGTAGACACGGACGTAGTCGACCTGCATGGCCACGTCGTCGCCCTGCCAGGTGGGCAGCCACTGGCCGTTTCCCTCCCAGAAGTCCTTGGGCGCCGTGGGCGACGTGTTGGACCAGGGTTTGGCACCGGCGCCGTTGACAGCTGCGTCCGGGAAGAAGCTGTTGGTGCCGCCCACGGCCACGTTCAGCTTCAGGTAGAACTGTCGACCAGCAACGCTTGACGTCAGTGAGGCAGATAGGAAACTGCGGCATGGCTGGGGGCTTTACCAGCGCGCACCGCGCCCTGCTGGCCGATGCTATTTAGCTGATGACGTCATAAGCATCGGCCAATGACGTCATTAGCCAGGTACATCTGACCGCACCTGGCACGGGCAAATCTGTGGTTGATCCCAGCTGGCTAGTGCTACATGATCGCTCGGTTTAGATGCTGTGGGATGGATGGGATTTCCACAAACGTGCCAGGCTAGAGCTGGCTGGTGACCACAACTAGAAACTCCCCGATTGTTTTCCTCACCGGAGATGTCCACGCCGTTCGCCAAACTTTGCCCCGTGTGCTTGCCACCCAGCTCCTGTTATGCCTGGCTTCAGTTGGAGGTTCGTTTTTGTCATGTCACCTCATGCTCAGTGCCTCACAATGCTCTAAATTCACCGAAACTGTCTCCTTTCTGAACGGATTGGCGACAAATTTAGATCTGCACAGCAACACCATCCCCGTAACGTCAGGTTTTAAACTTACCTGGAAGTGGCACATTGTGATTTCTTATTTTTCCATGAGCTTGACGGTTTCATAAAACCACGCCCACATGATGCCTTCTAAAATGTAACGTGGTGCAGGAACATAGCATTCTATCGTATAGTTTCTAACCAAAAACCGATATTACAAACATAAGAAATCCAAAAGAATTGGACGTTGTTATATAAAACAAATAACTGTAACTCCATTTGACGACGTTCGCAACATGTCGCTGGTTTGTTGATGCTCACAGATTCCTGGTATTGACACGCGCCCAAAGCCTACTTCCAGCTCGGCCCCTGTAGGTCGAGGGGGGGGAGAGGGGCGGCTGACAACTGGCTGTGAACGGCGATCCGGCACCGCCGGCACCGGCACCGATTTTAGAAGGATTTTATACAAAATAAGCTGTGAACGGCGTCGTTGTTCACAACAAAGCAACAAAAACAACATACTCAACGAGGTTCCTGATTTGGTGCTCAAGTGTAGGGTGAAGTAATTTATGCCAGTCCGGTGTCCATCTTTAAGCGTTGGACTGTGCCCATAGTGCTTCAATTGAGCTGCGATATGAAAGCATTACGGCGGATTTGAAAGCAAGTAATTGATCTGTATTTGCCTGGTGCATGTATCTAAATGTATCACCACAGAGAAAGCATTTATGGCTCGCAAGAATTACGTAGTACCCATGCTGGCTGTTTACCATTGGCTCAGAAAGAACTAACGGGGAATTATGTTCACCTCACTCGCTAAAATTAAGTGTGAACTGCGGTTTGTACGTACGCATGCGCTTCGTTTTGTGTGGTATGTGCACATATATGTCACGGTAGTGGAAATGATTGACGATGGCGAACAACACACATACCTATACGAGTAACACAGTACCTGTGGGTCTTGATATCACAGGGTTGGCAGCATGGTAGTTACTCTAAAATCTAAATTGATCTAAAATGTGATTGTATGGAATATTTCAGCTGGGATGCCAGATCAACTTGAGTATAAACATGTGAGCTTTTAACTCTTCTGAGCTGATAATTGTCAGCAGGCATGGCTTGCGCGGATTGTGATGTCTTGCTCAGTAGGATTAGCATGTGGACGTAGGTAATAAAGCACACAACTGATGGTGACGATGGATGCTGCGCATCGCCAACGGAGGTGGCGTCATCTGGTGACCCACCGGCTGGTCGAAGGGCGCCATCTTGGAGCGGCCCTGCCACGGATTGTTTCTCCAGGTATCCTTGTTGAAGCCACCCAGCTCCCAGAAGCCGCCGGCAGGGGGAGTCACCTCACCCAGGGCCGTATCGTCCACGCTGAACTTGATGCCCTCTGGGGATGGGCGAACAGGCACCTCAGCCCGTCAGTCGACTCGGCACCTCAGCCCGTCAGTCGACTCGGCACCCGCACACGTCTGGTCTGACCAGGCACCTCAGCCCGTCAGTCGACTCGGCACCCCGCACACGTCTGGTCTGACCAGGCACCTCAGCCCGTCAGTCGACTCGGCACCCGCACACGTCTGGTCTGACCAGGCACCTCAGCCCGTCAGTCGACTCGGCACCCGCACACGTCTGGTCTGACCAGGCACCTCAGCCCGTCAGTCGACTCGGCACCCGCACACGTCTGGTCTGACCAGGCACCTCAGCCCGTCAGTCGACTCGGCACCCGCACACGTCTGGTCTGACCAGGCACCTCAGCCCGTCAGTCGACTCGGCACCCGCACACGTCTGGTCTGACCAGGCACCTCAGCCCGTCAGTCGACTCGGCACCCGCACACGTCTGGTCTGACCAGGCACCTCAGCCCGTCAGTCGACTCGGCACCTCAGCCCGTCAGTCGACTCGGCACCCGCACACGTCTGGTCTGACCAGGCACCTCAGCCCGTCAGTCGACTCGGCACCCGCACACGTCTGGTCTGACCAGGCACCTCAGCCCGTCAGTCGACTCGGCACCCGCACACGTCTGGTCTGACCAGGCACCTCAGCCCGTCAGTCGACTCGGCACCCGCACACGTCTGGTCTGACCAGGCACCTCAGCCCGTCAGTCGACTCGGCACCTCAGCCCGTCAGTCGACTCGGCACCTCAGCCCGTCAGTCGACTCGGCACCTCAGCCCGTCAGTCGACTCGGCACCTCAGCCCGTCAGTCGACTCGGCACCTCAGCCCGTCAGTCGACTCGGCACCTCAGCCCGTCAGTCGACTCGGCACCTCAGCCCGTCAGTCGACTCGGCACCTCAGCCCGTCAGTCGACTCGGCACCTCAGCCCGTCAGTCGACTCGGCACCTCAGCCCGTCAGTCGACTCGGCACCCGCACACGTCTGGTCTGACAGGCGCCTCAGCCCGTCAGTCGACTCGGCACCCGCACACGTCTGGTCTGACCAGGCACCTCAGCCCGTCAGTCGACTCGACACCCGCACACGTCTGGTCTGACCAGGCACCTCAGCCCGTCAGTCGACTCGGCACCCGCACACGTCTGGTCTGACCAGGCACCTCAGCCCGTCAGTCGACTCGGCACCCGCACACGTCTGGTCTGACCAGGCGACTCGACACCCGCACACGTCTGGTCTGACCAGGCACCTCAGCCCGTCAGTCGACTCGGCACCCGCACACGTCTGGTCTGACCAGGCACCTCAGCCCGTCAGTCGACTCGGCACCCGCAACACGTCTGGTCTGACCAGGCACCTCAGCCCGTCAGTCGACTCGACACCCGCACACGTCTGGTCTGACCAGGCACCTCAGCCCGTCAGTCTACTCGGCACCCGCACACGTCTGGTCTGACCAGGCACCTCAGCCCGTCAGTCGACTCGGCACCCGCACACGTCTGGTCTGACCAGGCACCTCAGCCCGTCAGTCGACTCGGCACCCGCACACGTCTGGTCTGACCAGGCGACTCGACACCCGCACACGTCTGGTCTGACCAGGCACCTCAGCCCGTCAGTCGACTCGGCACCCGCACACGTCTGGTCTGACCAGGCACCTCAGCCCGTCAGTCGACTCGGCACCCGCACACGTCTGGTCTGACCAGGCACCTCAGCCCGTCAGTCGACTCGGCACCCGCACACGTCTGGTCTGACCAGGCACCTCAGCCCGTCAGTCGACTCGGCACCTGCACACGTCTGCTCTGACCAGGCGACTCAGCATCCGCACACGTCCAGTCTGACCAAGCGACTCGGCACCTGCACACCTCTGGTCTGACCAGGCGACTCAGCATCCGCGGATGTTTAGTCTGACCAGGCGACTCGACACCCGTACAGGTCTAGTAAGACCAGTCGACTCGGCACCCGCACACGTCCAGTCTGACCAGTTGACTCGACACCCGCACACGTCCAGTCTGACCAGGCGACTCAGCATCCGCGGATGTTTAGTCTGACCAGGCGACTCGGTACCCGCACACGTCCAGTCTGACCAGTCGACTCGGCACCCGCACACGGCTAGTCTGACCAGTTGACTCGACACCCGCACACGTCCAGTCTGACCAAGCGACTCGGCACCTGCACACGTCCAGTCTGACCAGTCGACTCGGCACCCGCACACGTCCAGTCTGACCAGTCGACTCGGCACCTGCACACGTCTGGTCTGACCAGGCGACTCGACACCCGCACACGTCTAGTCTGACCAGTTGACTCGACACCCGCACACGTCCAGTCTGACCAGTCGACTCGACACCCGCACACGTCTAGCCTGACCGGGCGACTAGTCTGACCGGTCGACTCGACACCCGCACAGGTCTAGTCTGACCAGGCGACTCGGCACCCGCACATGTCCAGTCTGACCAGTCGACTCGACACCCGCACACGTCCAGTCTGACCGGGCGACTCGGCACCCGCAAGCTTCTAGTCTGATCCGAGCAAGCTGTCACAGTATAGGTTGTCACATTCTTACATTGGTAACATGATGACCCCGTCGGTTCCCATAATTTTGCTGTCACAAGCCCCGGATTATACCCTGCTTGCACCTGTGTTTTGAGTGAAATACTATTTTAAGTCTAAACTTGACCCAACGTGTTTCGCTTCCGATACCCTGCTGTTAACAGCACATCGTGTCGTGTACTGTACCAGGACTCCATTCCATCTTATAGACGTGGAAATCTGCGTTGAAGCCCGCTGCGTTGTTGGTCTCGAAGTGCGTGAGCTGGTAGCGATTGCTGGCGAAGTCCGGACCCCAGTGCAGCGTCGATGACACTTGCTGGTTGCCTGGACGACGGACAAACGGAGTAAGCGAGCTGAGCTGGCAGGCGTCGGCGGCAGCAATTAATTTGCTGGAGTTTATCACGCTTACAGAATGCTGAAATATTTCCTTGATTCTTTTAGTACTGAATTATTGTTTTATTGGTTAACATACACAAAACGCGGAAACTGGAGCACTATGCTCATAGCCTACGGGCGCGCGCGTGTCGCGTGTGCGCGTGCGTGTGCGTGTGCGTGTGCATGTGCACGTGCGTGTACGTGTGCGTATGTGGGGTGGGGGGATGGGCATGACGATGGCGCACAACATGGGCATTTACATGGATCACAGCCCCTTTGCACACAGGCAACGGTTTCAACCCTTGTGTCGATGCACTGCATGATTTTTCACCCTACTGACACTCTGGTGTCCCGTGGTCTGCGAGGAGGGAGCAACAACTAAAGGCAACGTGGACGGCGACATCTCGAATCGCTTCACATTCGTTATCCTCGTCCCAGGATAAACACACAAACGTCATCATGGGACCTGGTTTGAACAATATTTAAGAAAGTTGATTTGTTGTGATGATAACCGATTCTCGCCGAAAGAAAATTATTTCGATCCTGGTACGCGGTGCGGGTCATCAAAACCTTTCACCCTAGAGCGTGCATGTTTGGGGAGACGCTTAGCAGTACCGTGTATTGGGTGTTGGGACGTGGGAACCCGAATACCCAGGGTGATCGTAAGGTCCGTGCAGTGTTCGTGGGGTCTGATGTTCATTGTAAGTAAAAATAAAATGTTAGAAATGGGTCGTCATTACGTTCTGGTTAAACTGCCTGTGTTTCGTGCAGCCAAGAGCGTAGAACCAGGTGCAGCGGGTGTTAGGATGTGGGAGAACGGACTATTATTATTTTGATATCTTCATAGTGGTAGTGCATGCACGGATTCAATTCATTTCCTGGACTCACGTGCCCCTGTTTTAGGCGCATTTTTGCTAAACTTTGGTCAACCTTGTGACTCGTGACTCTCGTGACTGTAAGCACGGCTTGAAAAATAGAGATGTGAGAATGAAACAAAATATTTGCTGTATAACATGGTTTAACCAATACCTCCTGGTATGGGTATTCAAGGTCCATAACTTAGCAGAAACTGCCCGAATTTGAAAAAAAAAACGTTCAAAATAAGGAAAATCAACCGCGCCTAAATCAAAGTTTGAATCAACAATCTACGGTATTTGAGGGTCGCTCATCTTTAAAGTACTGTTCCATCTTTTACGGAGTTTTGAACTGAAATAACCATTATCCAGAAAATTACCTGCAATTCTAAGCCATGCCCCTTGCAATACTTAAACTCCTCTCCGTTTGGGCCAAAAGCATGCCAACTTCTGCAGATTTTTCGCGTCGCCTATTTTAAAGTCACCCAGTCTTCATGACGTCATGGAGACGTCAGACGAATTTCGCCTCTCCAATATCCGTCTTGTGTCCGAGGTCAAGGAAAATACGACCATTCACTTGTTTATATCTGTAGCACATCTGCACGAATTGCCGCATCGACGGAGATCAGTTGGCTTTTATCCAGCCTAACGCATTAAATGGAGGTCTCGATCACAAACCGCGTTTTGTGAAACATAACAAAGATATTTGAGCAGCCTTGCCAGTTTTGACGGGCATGACACTGAGGATCCAATAACTTAAAGGAAGCGCTCTCCATTTGAAGCTATTTAAGCAAGCCTCATATAACATGAACTGAGCTACTTATAACTACCGGTATAATTTTAAGTGGAAAAGACTGCTGTCGACAACACAATTACTTTATTTCGTAAATATGGTCCTTAATATGTCTTTGTTTGATTACGTCATGGAATTTAGCATGCCATTTGCAACTCTTCAATCTCCCGAGATATAGCAGCACGGCTGGAAGTGTTCGCTGAGCCAAATCTCGTTGCAATCGTGTTTCGGCCCTTTCTCGTGGCGTTCTTACATAATGATCCAAGAGTTTCAAACGTCCACTTGCACCCATAACTCAACTATAGCGTCATTCTTAGGTTATTCGATCACAAGTCTCATTTCCGTAACGATTAGGAAGAATGTATAACTATTAGGTAGCACAACATGCGATTCTCATTAGAATCTTGCATAACTCGCGCAACATGGATTGAGAGTCAATTGACGGCTGTTATATATGGAAGTCAAGTTCGCTAACGCCAGATATGAATGACTCGACAATGAAATTTGTATCAACCTTGAACGCCGCATGAACAGTGGAATGGCAGGATTTGAATGACTTTTTTATGGCGTCATGAATGTCTGTGTCACCTTGAAACAGCTTGCACGAAGCGAACTGCAGATCTTCGCGGGCTTGTAGCTCAGACACCAGAGGAGTTTAGGTTTTAATGGAGGTGTTCCACATTTTGTGAGATTTTGAATTGAATCAGCCATCTAGAAGATCATTCGGTACACTTCACAGCCTTGCCCTTCTAAAGTGAAGCAGTTCCTTCAAAGAGAATGTTTTGCGTGTTTTTTACGACTTGGATTGGATTGGATTGGATTTGTTATAGATTTTCATCAGATGTGATCACGGTTAGCTGTGCAACATCGTAGTTAATCAACGTCATGCTACAATTTCAATGACACCGAAGGGTTTTCAGTTGCCGGTAGCTGATGCTGATTACGGTTGATCTTAGGAACAGTTAATGTTGTTGTCAAGTTGATACATGTGCACGTATATCTTTATTTATTTATTTATATTTTTGTTTATATTTATACTTATATTTAAACATGTTGGTGATTTCTTTTTTTAAATTACATAGAATCCCTTAGTGATTTGCGGTCAGTGATTTGCATGTTCGCTTACTGACAACGTACTGGTGTATGCGACCTTCCGCCACATGTGACCTGCCAGCTGCCTACCTAGCTGTATATCAGGCGCCGCCACATGCTCCATCTAAATCATCGCTTCCAATGAAACTGATGAGACCGCCACTCATCGACAGCTAACTTCGGTTAGTTGAAGGAGTTATCGATATTGTGTAACATAGCTGGACTTGATTGGCAATGATGCATGGTTTAATACCGCCTCTGGCTTCGAACGGATCATTAGATACAGATATACTTAAACATATGGCCAAGTGTGCTAGTCGTACTTTTAGCAGCCGATAGCCACTATCTTAGTGCACTACGCTGGGAATTTACACGCATGTAACGATGAATGAGATCTACGTCATACCATAATGCTAAAGAAATAGGGATGGGCCGTTGTGTTGTCGATTGTGAGAAACATGCGAGTGGCCAAAATGTCATGCTGACTTGACTCATGTGCCCGTGATAATGGATGGCACATGATGCACTATGGCAACCGCGGGCAGGCATGGACCGCTTTCGTAGCGTCATGCTTCAAGTTTCACACCGGGCTTATTATACGAGGAGTGAGCGCATCATCCAAAGATTTTGTAACCAGCTGTTTTCTGCACGCGTTCCTTTTATTTTTCCAGTGCTGCTGAACAGGTGCTCGGGTGGGATCAATTTGACCCCCCCCCCCCGAAGGTTTTCCGGGCTAGTTTCCGAACGGCGCGGCGTATCCACGCCAAATTTTGCATGGCCGTAGGAAATTAAATACCGGATCGTTTGACATCAAAAGCTTATATTTACATCGTTAGGTCGTTGACCTATTGCAGGTTCAACTCAGGCCATGGGTTCAGCGAAGACAATTTCTGATGTTCTGACAAATTCTGATGTTCGTTCAATCTGATGCAATAATGAAGTGCTAAGCGAAACCATATATCTCTGAAATAGTTTCTTAAGCAATAGAACCATTGAATGACCAAGTTCCACTGACCTAGGGTCAATTATGAAGGCCAGACCAATGCCAAAATCAAACTGCTTTATTACACTGGAGCTGCGGTATGGAGAAATTTCTGGTGCATTTTTCAAATCTATTGATAACAGGAATCGCCTTATACATTCTCCATGAACTTTTTAAAGGTCAAAATAAGTAACTGGCCTAAAATGTCCCAGACTCACATTTCGTTTTTAGAAGCATACTGCCTTGCGTAATGTTTGGCGTTTATTCAAATGCAAAACTCAAAGCAGCCTTGTATAATTTTGGTCACCATGACCTGCCTAAGGTAAAAGAAGGCCACTGACCTTAAATGAGCACCAGCAATCTTTTGCTTAGAACAGGTATCTAGGTTCTGGGAAAATTTGGACACCAATCTGGCGTTAGACCTTGTTTGACCTTGTTAGACCCAAAAATAATGGCCTAGGAATGTCAAATTTCGTCACAAGTGAGTTCACATACAGGCTAACACACCCTGTGAATTTGGTGCCTCCAGCTTTCTTATTTTGTGAGATCTCAGCTGGTTAAATTGAGCCCCGCTGAGCGAAGGGCCAACAGGCCACCCAGGCGCTTATTAATCGCCTATGGCCATACAATCATGGCCAATATATCTTTTTCGGGTTGAAGTGAACGCGTCCAGTGAGAGAGGGCCGCCATAAGATAAGCGCCATGGAGAAAAGTGGACCACTATAGACCGAGTTAACATACCAGGGTAAAACATGAACCGTCTTAACGACCAAGCGGGTGGACTGGGTGGGCGGACCGCACCGCTCCAGTTCACTATGACACATGAAATCATGATAAAAATAATTACCGCATATAGTTGGATACGAGAGCTTTCACAACTAGAGGAGAATGATAGGCTTGCAGTAAATGGGAAACTGTGCAACCAACACATCTCATGATATCAGGACCCCACCACGGCTTTTGCAACATAAAGAGTGTTTGGAAGTGCAGCGCTGGATCAGAAAGTCTTCAGAATTTTCCATCTTACCAACAGAGTCCCTCGCGGTTTAACACCAGGAAAGATAGCGCAACACATTACCGTGTCGAGGCTGACTGCCTGGCTCTGTGGGATCCAGTCGAGCACCGGCCGTCACTAGCGCCGCTGGCCGAGCCACTCACCGATCTGGGTGCCGCCCACGGAGAGGTCGCCGTTGCCGCGACTCTCCAGTATGTCGATCTCTCCGGAAGTCGGCCAGTTGCCGTACGGTTTCATTTTCGGCTTCATCCAGATGGCTGGCGGGCCGGACACATGTCACTCACTACATCTCCAGATCGCACCGCGCGGCCGACCGGCACCACTCGGAATCAGCAGGCAGGGCACGCAACATCAGCATCGCACCACGGCACGCGGTCCACCGGCACCACTCGGAATCAGCAGACAGGGCACACAGCACCAGCATCGTACCACGACACGCGGCCGACCGGCACCACTCGGAGCCAGTAGGCAGGGCACGCAACACCAGCATCGCACCACAACACAAACCGCGTTTGAATGTACCTACACACGCAGCGTGAGGCGCGGAGCGGCAAGCACTTCAGATCACACGAGTCCCTCAAGACATACCGCAACACGGGGGCTATTCAAACGAGCTGCAGGAAACACGCCGTGGCATGAAGTGTATACATGGAAGGAAGCTGCGCCGGACATATCTGAGGTCGCGGACAAAGACCGCTTATGTGGTTATCACCTGGCCAGATCCAGTCGCCTGCGGGCATCTTGGCTCTGACCTCCACGCGGCCGTACGTGAAGGTGAATGAGAGCGCTGTGCGGAGGGAAGCGGACATGATTGGGTTCAAGATGTCGGCCTGACTGCCCTGTCTGGAGCAGCCGAAGTTCAGGGGTGATGTGCATCTGAAACGGATACACACGCACGGTTATGCGACCAAAGACACGGTCGGAGATGTAGCAATACATAGGACGGATGAAATCGGTTGGTGCGATGCGCGTCGCCAATGCAGGCGTTCGTAGTCTTCTAGCATTGTTCGAAACTGTGAACAATTAGCGTAAATTATGGGCGAAGTGAACTTGAAGAAGTGAGAGAAGAAAGAAAGAAGTGATTATGACAAGACTCCACAACCTGCTTTCTCTTCTACGTTGCAGCCTGATTGTGTTTTATGACTAAAAATTGTTGACAATGAGCCTGACTGTTTAGTCTCCCCTCCGTTTGGAGGCTCTCACTGGTCGAATGGGTTGTCTCCGTTCATGTCCAGAACGCCGGAGTAGAGGTAGTCATTGGAGAATCTTTCAGCAGTGAGCGTCGGCTTTACGAATAAGATGCCGTCCCGCACAAAGCTGTTGGTCCGGTTGTTGTTGTATCCCTCGAACTCCCAGTTCTGTGAAGACAGAGACATGCAGCATTTCTATTCAAAAGTACTCAAGGCATGGCACTTGCGAGCAACGAATTTCATTTCAACCCCAGCAGAAATGTACTGGAATGAATCAAACGGTCAATAGTCGATCACTCTTACCCAATCTGGAGGTTTTTATAAGGTAAGGGTAGGGTGGGGAGATGGGGGCCATTTCTGGTGTCTAGTTTAAAGTCATGTAGTGTTCCAACTGCGTGAAAAGGAACTAAATACCCTAAAAATATATAAATGTCCAAAAGTCCTGCCTTTTATCTTATGTTTTGGATGTTCAACCGCATCCATAATCCAAAGCTGAGAGGTGACCGTCTGCGCGAAACGAGCATGTTAAGGGAGGCGCGTAATTGAGTGTACACTGATAGGGAGATAGAAATGCTAAAAATGAGTCAAGAGAAAATTGAATGTGAAGGCGAATGCGCTTAGCACAATAGCATCCCAAGACAACTGTTTAAACTTGACAGGAGTACAGTTTTGTTATATCCAGCAGACATGAATGACCCCTTCGATATCATTCAAGCTTGCCACAGAACCATGCACCACTCCCCAATCACCCAGCTGGACCGACTTTTCCCCGCAGGTAGGGGCTAGACCGGTTAAGTTTACCGAATATTCAAGCGAAATTTTAACGAAATTGCGTTGCCTTAAGCACAATTTCCTTCTCTCCGCGAGAAGTCCAGAATTATGGTTTTCTCCTGCGCGTATATTGCGTCAATATTGTTTGATTCGCACGAAAGATAATCTTATAAGGCGGTCTTACAGTATGACAATCTAGAACAACACCATACCATCGTTTTAATATAGTTTCATATTTGTTCTGTATATGAGATAAGTTACGCCACGAGTCAGAAACGAGTCGACTCCGCGCCGCACTTCACCATTGAGCTCAAAACGCAAATGTGGCTTGACCGGACCAGATAAGAGGTCAAGTCAGATCAAACAATCTATGAGCAAAAATAAAATAAAACTACAATTAGTAGAGACCTAGAGACATTCTTGATCTATTGTGGGTACTTTCTTTCAGGAGAGGTCTAACATTTGCTTGATATGGAACAACGTGTGTAAAAATAATGTTTTACTAGTCTTTTGCTTTTTATAGTACCCCACGGAATGCATAATATATTTACAGTAAACAAACACGAGCACGTTGATCTTCTTCGGAACTGCTGCAGGTGCTGCCCATGTAAAGGTACGTGAACAGAAGAGTTTGTTCGTTTATGCAATGCATGCCGCAACATTCAGAAGTCACGATATATTGCATCGATATTCCACTCTAGCCAATACGACCGGTCATACCGATCCATTACTATGCTTTGAGGCGTTCCCTCAGACAATGCACAATACAGAAAGTCTACTGAACCTCACGACTGCATCCGACTTTAAAAAAAAAACCAAACGTCATCTCGTCGACCCAGAACCAGTCAGGCAGGGCGATGCCATCTTAAGCAGATACCCACGGATATGATCTGATGTTTAATATGCATATGATTTTTTTTTAAACCGGGGTCGGGTCAGTCACGATGTGTGACGGTACTTGCATCTCTTCTCTATTTTGTGTTCGAATAATGTTGACCAACGAGCATGAGAGCAGCCAGTCGCCTAATGCCCTATTTCCTGTGGAGATTGGTATAATCTCTGTGCGCCGGCAAATCACGACTCATTTTATTTTGCATAAAAGGGAATTTTTCTCAATTTGAGTTGTTAAATCACGCATCAGACATGATAAAATGAGCTCACTTACAGCTATCGATATACTTTTAAGGGAGAAAGATTGCTCTAGACAGCACAATTTCTTTACATAGTGAATATGCTCCGTTTGCCATTGTCATTGCTTCATTGTGCCATGGGATGTTTGTGAGACGTTAAAGTGTAAATATAGGTTTGGAGCGTTATTTGCGGTGTGTTCTGAACTTTTCTCCTTGTGTTTTGGTGCATTCTTTCGGTAATGGCATGTCTTTGACCCGCATATTATAAGTTAAGTTATAACTAGTAGTTGCCCAAATGCCATTGGCATTTATCATAAAGCGCGGTTGGTGATCAGTTCTTGTGACTGGTGGCAAAACACACCGTATCCGACCTTGTTATCCCCATTCCTGCTTTATCCTGAATACCCGCGGCTCCCCGCCTATCAGGGTCAAGCTGCATGCGTCAGTCACGAATGGGCCGCGATGCCCCCTGGGAGGGATTTCCCGTCCGGGCGCTCGAAGCACACCGCGCAGAGGGGTCCCCCGCGGGCTCAATCTCGGCCATTGAGTCCCCAGGCAAATAGAGGCTTGCGTCACCGTTATCCATTCTTCTTCATCCCATAGCTCTGAAATTGGCCATTACTGATCGGAAAGACTCTAATACAAATAACGACGCTATGATCCAAACAGGCAATCACAGCTCGATCTGGCTATTAGCTAGTTACGTTTTATCGTTGGATAACCTGATCTTGAATCACCAAACGCACGAATATTTCAGTGGCGATCTTTTTATTAACCATAAATCTAGTACGGCTAATTGGGTGGGGTACTCGCGTGACGTTTACATCAGGACATAAATGCCCGGCAAACTTTCAAATAGGCGGCACGAGGTCGTCTTCACAAGTTTGCGTGCGGCAGGCTTAGAAGCAAGAGGCTTTGGAGCCTTGATATTGATATATTATTTTGAAGTTATGATATTGGTGACATTTTGAAGTTAAGGTAGTTAACCAAGCAACACGCATGAAAAAGTAAGCTTACGTTTAAGTATTTATATACTTCTCAGTGGGAAAGACTGCTCTAGACAAGACAAGTTCTCTGTTAAGTAAATATGCTGCTCAATATGTCGCTGTTTGAGCCAATACAAAGGTGGAAAGCTCTCTTAAAAAAGCATGGCTTTTCAACTGACGGGAATTATGTTGAAAATGGACTATCTCACCTTAATCTCCACGCAAATATTGAACAGTCGCTTTAACGATGATATTTCATTGATGTTCCATTTTAAGTACCTGTTTCTTATTTTGCGTTATGTTGTTCATATAGCTAATATCCAAGTCTCCATATTTACTGCAAGACTATATATTGTAACCTATCGGGTGGAAAGTGGCGATCTCTTTCCATTTACAATGCTCTCACCTGTCCATGTAAAAAAATCAGTCAGCGAGCGCATTGATACACGCATTGAAAACTGCAGCCACCAGATATCATGATACATTGGATCAATATTTGACATGTGGCACCACGGCTGGTTATAACAGGCCAACTGCCACGTTTTAAAAATGCTCAACTTTGCCAAAACATAGCAAATCTACTTCGCCTCACCACTGGGCTAACAACTCAATAACTAACGAATCACCTCAATGACACAAGCAGGAGGGTATGTGAGTTCATTTGATTTTATTCTGACAGAACGCATAACCTGCTTGTTGGTCGAAAGCCGCAATTATCATGTACCATACGGTAATTTTCTTTCACATTCGGCCCTGTGTTCACGTAATATTGATCAGTTTGAAAGACAATAATTTTTGTGAGGGTCTATTCATATATTTCCTACACGAGTTTATATAATACCCCAGGGGTGGGGAATCGCGGCCTCGCCTAAAATCACAGCCCCGTCTCACCGAGAGTTCCTGAAATTGCGAGCGGTACACACACACGTGAGCCATTCATGCACATTCCTCGATTCATGCGCTGAAGGCTACGACCTATACGGCTTACGATATTGTTTTTTTCATATTTAGACCATACCGTTTGAATGGTTGGATTTTCTGGGATCAGACCCCACGCTGGGCAAAGCTTGTTGCGTCAGCCCTGACCCCCACCATCCGATCGCGCAATTCCAAGGCAACGGCCGAATTCGGAGGCAAATATTTAACGTGCCGCAACGCTCGCCACGGTCCGTCCTGCTCTCTGACACCACCTGCCTTTTAGCGCGGTGCTGCCACCGATAACAGGCCATATCTGTCAAGGGCAAATGGCGAGCGCCTCAAGCGACTCGAACGCATCCTACTACGGGCGAGTGGATCGTAGGGGCAGGCGGACTAACTAAGTCATTAGGATGGAGTACATTGAGTATATGTGAATAGATTACGCGACATGTGATAGTGACCAAACGCCCGGTCATGATGGCAGTTGCTACATTTTGCCGCCTTGGCAGCTGATAAAACATGCGGGATCGACTCCGCCACTCGACTGCGCCAATAATAAAAGCCCTAGGCTCCTTCCTAAACCTCGGGGATCTAGGTGCTGGGAATTGTGTGGTGCACAGTCCTTCTAGCACATGCCTGGGGCATCCTTTTTCGGTGCACGCTCCTTTTGGCGCGCGTTGTTTCCGGTACACACTTTTTCTGGTGCACGCTGTTGCTGATATGTGCTGTTTCGGGTACATGCTGTTTCTGGTGCGTGCTGTTTCTGGTGCGTGCTGTTTTTGGTGCATGCCATTTCTGGTGCATTCATGCTGTTGAAGTTGCATGCAGCCGGTATGCCAACGGAAAGCCACGGCCGTTCTGGATCTAACGATGGTATTTGCCTTAATGTCTGGTCTTTCTGTGCCATGATATCCACCAACACGCGTCAAAATTACTACTTAGCTATCTAATAATGTACTGTCGGCTCGGATCTTGCATGGTTTTCATAGGATTGCATTCCGAAGTACCCGGCGCGCTGTAAAACCTCAACCCCTTAATGTTTTATATTCTTAACATCGCATCTAACGTCTCTACCAAGACGCGCCGGCCGCTGAGTTCATTAGTCCAGGAATTGACTGCTACTTCGATATAGCATATCGATGTCTGACACCGAACGGTACGGGTCGACATGCCAGCTCGTTACAACATTTTAACGTAACACAAGTCTGCCAAGATATAATAATTCGATTCCGCGTAACCAAGACACTTAAGCTTGAAAAGTTCGCGTTTTACCTCAGAAACCTAGGCATAATGTCATGTGAGGCCAAGGCATTCCTTTACATGACCTGGTATGGCTACAAACCTTTTCCGTCTGGGTGACACCTGAGCTTTTCAATTATGAGTACAGTCGCAAACGGAATCGATTCTCTACGCTCTGGCATAACCAGCAATGCCTAAAAACTTAGCCAAGGGTTAACGTCTTTAAAATTGTCGAACATTGATATAATATATATTGATATTTAGTGGCCACAGGTCTCAGTGTATGAAACAATAAGTTCGGGCGTTAACACATCCCTGTATGGGTGGAATCTCCAGTGAGTCGAAAGGACGCCGACGTGGTTTCGGTTTCTTAGCTATCAGCGTGTTGCTGCCAATGGAAAGCAAGGAAAAAACAACCAGAAATCAAACGCTTAATAAACATCTATATATATATATATATATATATATATATATATATATATATAAATCATCTATCTATTTTCACATCTATCTTCTAGCATCACGCGCCGAGCCAAATACTGCCGTTGAAGGAAGAATGTTAGCGGGCTTCGTACGACATGCCTCTTTTAGTCGTTCCGACCGTTAGATAACCTTATCGGCCGTGACCTCATGTCTAGATCGGTCACGCAGCTTTTTGTGCATTATATTGATGGAATCGTGAGGCGGGTTTTATTGTGTACCTAGAACATGATTTGCAAGACATGAAAATGTGGTGTTATGGTGGACCGGGCTGTAAGAAACGAATCAGCTTACCATTGTTCCAGAGTATGAAAAACGACATCTCCCGCGTGCGACACGAGAGGCCACCTATTTGGAGTGTCCACAGAAAAGAATCAAATAATATTTTTGGCACTAATTTTTTAAGGTAACGCGACGCACGTCGTCGCACACCTTTTTGTAGCAGGTCAGCAACTGCCCTATCATATTGAAGCCCAGGGCGCATGGCGCAACCGGGGTTCGGACGGGGTACCCTTCTTGGGAGCTGAAGGTCTTAACCACTCCGCAATTACGCCTTATAACACGATACACCTATGTGCATACCTTGACCCGAAAACTTGATGGCCTCTAGACATCGACCTCTCGGTGCATGGAAAAGTTTATGCGAGTGATTGCTTAGGAAGCTTTTGCCTGCTGTGCGTCAAGCGAAAGCGAAACCAAAGAAGTCGATTTATGTTCAATGTGGTTATCGAAGGCCTGCCAGGTTCGCAGAATGCATAGGAAAATAATCTGCACTAAAACTTGAAAAGGTTCCCACGTTCATCTCAGCACCCAAAAGTTAGGTCAACAACAGTGTGTATCGGAAGAGTGATTTAACTTGCCGACCTCAGTGGACACAAGGCTCTCCAAAACAGGGGTATCCTGAGTTGACACTTCCCTGCAATTAATGCTGGAGAAGCTCCCAGAACCAAGTGACACCCATATAAGTAAAGCGAAACATAACATTAGATATCAAGCTGCTCTTTTGCTGCTTGCGATCGCTCTAAATCTTCGCCTTACCCTGTTTTTTTTTTTTCTACGCCGTTACCCAAGAACAGGTAACCAGGCGTGCCCCTCCCTCAATCCCAGCGACGCAGTAAACCGTACGTTAACACCAGAAAACATAAAATCAGGTCGCGGCACCCCCAGCTAGGAAGATGAAACAAACTTTAAAAAAAAAACAGGCGAGGAGGTGGAGCAGACCCGAGGGAATTGCGTTATGTGAGAGGTAGGGAAAATCATAGATGAAAAGGCTTAAAGTAGTCATTAGCCAAAATCAGCTAATGACAGCCCGCTACAAACCGCCCAATAATCTACAACCACTCAATTCCCCGTCTTAGTAAGAGTTATACAGTCACAAGTCGGAGGGGGCAATTACCTGGTCATTTTTGTGCTGGGTTTTGAGCAGGATTTCCAGGGAGTCCACCCAGCTAAGCAGAGCTTGTTGCTGGGAGAACTCCCGGAGCCAGCGCCATGAGTTTGGGTATATGTGCATGACTTTATATCAGAAATTGATTATGAAACATGAAGGAGGTCAAATATGAAGTGCGTTGGATATGTACAGCACAAGGATGGCAATGTCTTCAAATATGTTTGTTACGTCAATATGTGTTCACGAAATGCTTGCGGATGATGTTCTTAACGATGGTTTTCGATACAGGGATATCAGCTATTCTTGGAAAATATGAAACCATAATGTCGTTCCACAGCTTAGGGCCAAGGCAGGATGCTGTAAATAGTCTATAAGTACGATAAGAGAAAGGTTGTTCTACATGTTTTGCTCGCCTCATATCCATGTCATTGGATTCGTAGAGATTGTAAATTAAATCGAATGATGCAGGGAGCTGTGAAGTTAAAAATTTGTGCATCACAATCAACATTTGAGATTTAGCAATGTCCGATAGCTTCAAAATTTTGTATCGTTTAAAGATTGGCTCTGAGCTTTGCGGAGGATACACATTTTCTATAAGACGCACAGCCCTTTTTTGCAAAATTACCAATCGATCTAGTTGAGAAGCATAATGTATGCCCCAAACCAAGCAGCAGTAATTTAGGTAAGGAAGAATCAAAGTGTTATAGAGTAGATGTGACGTTGTTTTATCAATAAAGTACCTAACCCTACTTATTATTCCAATATTTCTACTTACTATGCTCGCAACAAAATTAGTGTGGCTTGTAAACTTAAGAGATTTGTCAATGATTACACCAAGGTATTTAATTCTCTTTTTTCTCTTCAATAGGTGAATTATTAATTTGCACATTTAGTCGGAAATGCGAAGAAAGGGTTGTGTAATGCTGTGTGAATGTTTTTGATACGTTCAGGGAGAGAAAATTAGCAGCAAACCAAGAAGTCATTAGAAGCAAAGCGTACTGACATTGTTTTGAAGTTCGACAATACTTTTATTTTTGAAAACAATCGCAGTATCATCAGCATAAGACAGACAAATCATGTTACTACTGCTTAATTTAGGTAAGTCATTTATGTACATTAAAAAGAGGATTGGGCCGAGAATGGATCCTTGGGGTACCCCCATTTTTACGTTTTTGATTGTTGATAGATCATTCCTGATTTTTACACATTGAGTTCTGCCAGACAAATATGAAGAAATGATTTCATGAGATTTTCGTCGAATACCATATTTAGTAAGTTTACGTAGAAGAAGGCTAATGTTTACAGCGTCAAAGGCTTTTTTCAGATCTAAATATAAACCTCACACATATTCCCCATTTTCAAAAGCCTTAGTAATAGTTTCCTGCAGAAGAAGAATTGGCATGTAAGTACTTTTGTTCTTCTGAAATCCGAACTGATTTTGGTGAATTAGCTGTTTTTGGTTTAGATGAAGGACGAGTCTATTATATATGAGTTTTTAAAGAATTTAGGACATAAACGGCAAAATACTGATAGGTCTGTAATTATCTACAAGTTGCGAGTCCCCACTTTTAAAGATGGTTTAATCACGGCTTTTTGAAAATGCTTGGAAATATCCCCGAGGACAAACAGCTGTTGAAAAGATGGAGAATTGGTTTGAGTATAACCTTATAAGATAGCTTGAATATTTTTGAATTAATATTGTCTACTCCAGCTCGGACGTTGTTTAGCCCATCGATGAGAAGAATTAATTCCTGTTCATAAGTGGGGGGCAGATCCATTTCATTTTCGACATTTTCGACATTTGTGATGAGCTGGAGGGAGTCGAATGATGATTTAGGCATCTCGTCTTTTAACTGTTGTCCAATCTCGCTGAAGAAGAGGTTAAGTGATTCTGCGATATCCGGATCGTCTGTGATAATTTTATTATTAGTACCAACAATCCTGGTCGGATCTGCATCCTTTTTTGTTTTGAATTGATGAGAGTGTGTAATGTTCTCCATGTTTCCTTGGAGTTCCCAGCATGTTTACTGAATTCATTACTGTAGTATTTCTTTTTGGCTAGCCTAAGAGATGTAGTTAGAATGTTACGGTAGCAAGTGTATGTTGCATTATTTCGGGGACTGGGGTCCTTCAATTTCTGCCCAAATAACTTGCTTTTACGTGTAATTGATAGAAGAAGTGCAGGTGACACCCATAGTTTGCGTGAGCTTGTCTTTCTAGAATGTGCCTTGTGTGAGAAAACCTGGTGATCCCAGCATTGTAAATATACACAATTTGATTTGCAATAGCATCAGGTTCTGGCTCATTATCAATATCAACAAGATGGTCAACAAGGAATTGTTTAAATTCTTCCAGCCTTCTGTAATCAAATGTGGTAATGGGTGTTCGAACATCAGGGGAGTGTGGGTGTGGAAGAAGCAAAAATAGCAAATAATAAATAGCAAAATAGCATGGGAAGCAAAATAGGGAAATGATCAGACAAATCATGAAGGAGAATGCCTGTATTCATCACCTTTAATAAGTCATTGCAAAATATGTTATCTAGAAGAGTGCATGATGGATAGCAAGGTCGAGTTGTCCTGGATATTGTAGGAAAGAAGCCATTTGAACACATGTTAGTGAAAAATGCATGCACATTAGGATTGATATCAAGTGAGAACAGATCAAAGTTGAAATCACCAGTAATAATGTAACTGTTCATTTTATTAAGCCAAATTAGGCATTGCTCTAGCTTACCTTACCTTACCTTACCTTATGGTGATCGGGAATTGTAAAAGGCCACTAGGCCTGTAGGTCCCGGTCTCGTCAGGCTCCCGGTCCGGTAACCAAACAGTCTCAAATTATGGGAATATTCAGTGTGGGACGGTCGCACATGATGTCGGCCCAGTGCGTATCAAGCCTAGCCTTGAACTGTTCAACTGAGGTCGACGACACGACCGGGTGCGGAAGAGCGTTCCAGTCGTTGACAACCCGCGTGCTGAATGAGTTTGCGACGGACGAGAGTCCTTGATCGAGGTTTTTCTGAGCTTCCATTGGTGCCCTCTCGTCACCATCCGAGTTGTGCCTTGTCAGGAACTCCTCTTCCGATAGCGACATGCCTCCATGAAATAGCTGGTACAAGACTGTTACCATGTCTCCCCTGCGACGACGATAGTACAGTGAGGGCAGCTGAAGGAGTCTGAGCCTCTCAGGGTATGGCTGGCGCCTCACTTCATAGACAAGCCGGGTAGCTCGTCGCTGAAACTCGTTCCAGCCGTTTCTGGTCCAGTTTGCCGAACGGGTCCCAGATAACGTTGCCATACTCTAAGTACGGACGTACTAAGATCTCAAAAAGCAATGGCAACGTGCGAGCATCGATATTGGCAAAAGACCGCCTCACGACCGCCAGCATCTGGTTGGCCTTGGAGATCGCTTCCGCCGTTCTGCACGTGGAACTGGAGCCGGTAATCCACGAAGATCCCGAGGTCCTTTTCAGTGGACTCGACCGCGATTTCGGCACCGTCCAAGAAGTACGTCAGCCTCGGGTTGCAGTTCCCGATGTGCATTATTTTGCACTTTGCTGCACTAAAGGGGAGCAGCCACTCCTTTGACCACTTGGCCAGGGCGTCGAGGTCAGCCTGCAGAGGTGAGTGAGTCAGGGGTCTCGGGACACGACAGTAGACCTTGGTGTCATCCGCAAACATCTTGACCACGCTTCGCACTTGCTCTGGTAGATCGTTCACGAAAATAATGAACAGCGTTGGTCCAAGTACCGACCCTTGCGGGATGCCGCTGACGACGTCGGTCCAGTCCGACTTCGAGCCCTGGACCCGCACTCTCTGCATCCGATGAGTAAGAAAAGCCCTGATCCAGCGTAGCAAAATTACCTCTCACACCGTAAGCATGAAGCCTGAAGAGCAGACGGTTTATGGGGAACAGAATCAAAGGCTTGCTGAAGTCCAGATACGCACGTCCCACCGGTTCTCCATCCTCTACCGCGGCGCTCCAATCCTCCATAACCTCTAATAGCTGGGTGGTACAGGACCGCTTAGGGAGAAACCCAGCTGGGCCGCATGAAGGAGTCCAGACTCTGAGAAGTGATTAAGTAGGGCATCACGGACGAAAGTTTCGAGTATCTTGGAGGGAATAGCAGTAAGGCTCACTGGGCGGTAGCTCTCGCCGGAGATTGTCGGTTACCCTTCTTGAAAATCGGGACCACCTCACCAGCTTCCAGTCCAGAGGGAGCCTTCCGGATGCCAAAGATTTTCGGTAAAGCATGCTGGGGGGTGGCTGCCAGGGCATCTGCGCACTCGCGAAGAAGCCTTGGATGGAGATCGTCTGGCCCAGGGGCGCTCGAGGACTTCAGAGGCGGCCAGTTTCCTTGCCACTGCCTGGGTAGAGATGGCCACGTCATCCAGTAACGGTCCAGTAAAGTTACACGGTAACACAGGCATGGCACTAGTCCCTTCGTCCGTGAAAACGCTGGCGAAGAATTTACAGAGGACGTTTTGCCTTCCCTTCGCTACTGCTGGTCAACACTCCATCATCGTCAAGAAGGTCTTCTACCCTGCATCTTGTGCGTAGTCTAGAGTTGGCGTACCTCCAAAAGGCCTTGGTGTCTCTTTTGATGTCTGCTAATAGTTTAATCTCATACTCTTTCCGAAGGTGCCTGGTCAACTTCCGCAGGTCATTGCGACAACGCACAAACCTGGCATGGTCCAGAACATCCTGAGTCCGCGTGTACGTTCGCCATAGTCTTTCCTTAGCCTTCTTTAGTTGCATGGCCCTTGGGTTCTTGTATAAGTTCTTCTTAGCTTTAGCCTTTCTCCTGACGGAGCAAACCTCAGTGGGCCCTGGCGATTCTTTCCTTGAAGAACTTGTAACAAATCTTCGAGGGCGAGGCTCTCCATCAGGGACCAGTCCATTGACCTTAGGGTGTCAGCCAGATGCTCGTAATTTGTGTGTGTCAGCTGGCTGGGACGAGGGTTTTGTAGCCCAGAGTAGCAGGACCAAAGTAAACCTGATAACCACATGGTCCTGTTACCCAGCCCTGGCAGGTATTTGATTGGCTACACCATGCCCTCCTCATTTGTGAAAATTAGGGTCCAGAACACTAGGAGCTTCACCAACCCGGTAGCGTGTTGGCTGCCGGACATGCTGAAACAAGAAAACAACCCTGAATGGTGTCTATCAAAGAGTGGGTTGGGTGACTCTCTGGAGCTGACGACCTCTCTGTTGCCCAGGCGATCTGAGGCAAGTTAAAGTCACCTACAACCATCACGTGAGAGAACTGGGCTCTGCATGCTTCTGAAGAAGGTCTGTCCAGTTGGCTCACACTGTCCTGGATGTTGCCTGATGGACTTCGTATAATGCAGCCAAGTAACAGGGCATCCTTCCCACTCAAGGCCATCTTCAGCCACACTTGCTCCAGAGGACTTGACCCAAATGAGTGCTCATCTGCATTTAGTAAGTTGGACACAATAGACACATATGCCTCTTCTACCACTAGATCCAAGGTTGGGCTGAGAGACATTAAAGTTTGTGTACAGGGTGTACCCGGAAATTGATAGGAGAGATGGTGCAATAGGAAGCTTCTGGGCCTTGGGAAGAGCCTCAGTCAACAGCATGATATCTGGCTTATCATCAGAAATGAGCATACATAAATCATCCCTTTTACTAAGGAACTGGTCAGCATTGGTGTACAATATCTTCAGACCTTGCCTACCCTGCACTGATGAGCATTATGCAGTCATTGCGGACCGGGGGAACCAGCATCAGCCTGAACTTGAGTATGCTGATTGCGGATCCATCCCCAGTGACTGAGGTCGCTGTGTTGCTATCACTCCTGTCAGAGCCCCTAGAACCCCTGGGAGCCTGAGCGGGGTGACCCACAATACCCTCACCAGCAGGGTCCAATAAAGGGGGACACCCCGCTTCAGAGCCCCTGGAGTTCTCACTTGGGCTTGTTGTAGGTCCAGAGGCAACCGGAAGAAGCATGCTGGTGCCTCTGAGACCATCAGCTTGGCAGACAGCTGGAGCTGTTGACATTTCATCACTTCGCCGGACACCTGGAGCTGCCGCTGGTATGGTAGAGTGAACCACACTAGCTCTGCTCTGAGTTGAAGTGGTGTTTGTCAGTGTTGGGTGACCTATAAATTTGGCAAATGATAAGATTAGCATTATCACAGAGTAAGTTCAGCATCAAACCACTTCAGCTGTAGAGAAACTGGGTTCCAAAGTTGTATATGATGAAGATGATCAGCAATGTATACTGCTGATCCACCACCTAACCCCTTTTGATCTGCTGCAGTAGAAAGCTCGGTATCCAGGTAAGTCATAATGAGATTCCAAAGCTGGAGACAGCCATGTTTCAGATATAGAAATAACATGCCATGTTATAACAGTCTGGGCAAGTAGACTACTTAGATCTTCCTGCTTCTTCAGGATTGAGCGAATGTTAACATGCATAAGGTTTAGTGCACTGGTATTATGTGGAATAACAGTTTTTATCTTTTCAGGTAAATAAAATGTGCATGCTTCTCTTAGTTTTTCATATTCATCATATGATTCATCATATTCACCATCATATTCATTTTAGAAATTTCATATTCATCATCATAGTCACTAACCAATGGACCCACTACTTTTTAGAACTTGAGAGCCTGGTCTCAGGCCCAGCCCGCCTGCCTTCAACTGTTACAAACTCTTCAAGATTAGCAGCCCTGTTTAGCACATGACCAGCAGGAATGCGGTTCAGGGTCTGAGAGTATATGAATCTATTCTGGCCTGCTACACTTCTGTTCGCCGAAGAGGACAGTGTGGGTGAGTCTGTCATGGCTTTAATGATCTGTTCACGTGTGAACCATGGCTGTATGCGTGCATATCTTTTGTCACGTGAGTTCCTTGCCAGAATGATGCCGTTTTTAGTGTGGAAGTTCATGACCTGGTCATTTTCACGCTTCATATCGGCAAGAACCTTGACTTGTCGAGCTCGCTTATCAGTCAGGTTTTCATGAATGATGATGCCTGGGCCATCAGTCTGCCGGAATTTAGCCTGGTAAACATTGTTCCGATCGTCCATGTCCTGGAATTTCACCAGCACCCTTTTTTTGTTTTTCAGACGGTGGAACGCCACCACGCCACCCTTTACGTCTACCTTGAGTTTTTCTTTGATGACCTTGAGGGCAACACTTCTGGTCCCCTCAGTGGTTTCATCTGCCTTTGGCTCAGGGATACGGACAGGGATACTATCTCCACTCAGAATGAGGGACGACTTGCGCGAGTATTGCTCCGCTTCATCGACAGCAGCCTTCAGATGTTTCACCCATTTCACGAAGCTCGGAGTTTTTCCCGTTTCAGTTTCTGAGTTTCATCTCTCAGGAAAGCTATCTCACGTTTAAATAGCTCCATCTCTTTTCCCACCGCCTCAGCTACGAGATCCTTGATTTGTTCCATCTCCACCCCGGAACCCCGGAATGAACTGGTTTGGTTAAGCTACATTAGATTTAACTATTTCACATGAAAAAGTGGCAAAGTACACCTACTTGATTACATGCAAAGAAAAGAAAGAATTTACCTGAAGATATACGTTAGCTACCTAGTACAAACCCTGCCTAAATCACTGAGTTTCGTTCGATCCAGATGAGATTCGTCGCGTTCGTCACAACGAGGCACGTCCGCACACATGAAGCTCTGGAACACGAATGTTTGTTTTTTATCTAGTGCCAACATCAGAAGTTATGTAACAAGCTTCAAAATTCAAATACCCAAAGCATGTCAGACGGGTGAAACCCCTGAGGACGTCTCCCTGACGGCCCACGTGTGCGTGTGAGCTGCTACTTACGCCGCCACCTCGGAGCGTCAGCTCGTGCTGCCAGGTCTCCAGGTTGAGCTCGTCGAAGTTGTCCTCGAAGATGAGCTCGCCGGACTCGGCCGTCCTTGCCGCCATTGTAGGTGGTGACGCTCGTCGGGTAGCGAACGGCCGTGGCGCCGGCCGCCACCAGAGACAACAGCAGTACGGCCAGCATCGCTGCAAGCGAGGTCACACACTGCTGCATCAGTCGCCAGCCGACGCGCGGACCGGCCTCGCTCGGCGCCGTGACATCAACAGCCCGGTCGCGCTCGGCGCCGTGACGTCAGGGCGCCGAGTCATCTCGCCAGCCCGGTTTTTTACGTGCCATTCTGTACGAGGCTTTTTGGTGCAAACTAAAGGCGAAGCAGTCGGTTGATGACGGAGGGGGGGGGGGGGGGGGGGCACGAAGTATGCTTTAGGCCCATTGGATTGCTGCGACGCCAAAGGCGTGCTTTTAAATTTCGAGATGATCGGCTGGCACGCCTCCTCCCCGCCCTTCTCCGGCGCCGCCGTGTCGGCAGCATTTGCGTGCCATCACGTGTTGCCGGCCTTGCACTGCATAGTGTCGTGGGTGTCGAATGACATTCCTTTGTGAGGGTCCTGACCCCGTAAAGTTGAGTTGCCCCCCCCCCCCTTACTGTCGGCTTGATCCTCCCCCCTTATGTCTGGCTGGAACAGGGGCACAGAGGATGTTATGCTGTGCTGGCGCGGCGTAACCCTACTACCGACCACCGGAATGCGGGCCTGAGCACAACACACGGGAGCAAATCGCTTTGTGGCCGTGGGTTCGCGACGGTGCTAAAACGCAGCACACAGACGGCAGTTTCATCATCCTTCGACGCATTTAAATTCGCTTACTTCCGACTATTACATGCTACATGTTCGCTTATACCGCATGGACGTCTTCAAAACTTCAATGCCCTTGTCTTTAAACTTGAGTACCTTGCATATTGTGTGTCTAGAAACAAAAATGGCGTAAAGGTAGCTCGCGAGTATTAAAAATACCAAAAGGCACCAAGACGTCCCCACAGCACTAAAGCTAGCCAAAGCCCTCATGGGGCCGACGGAAACCCTTTTATCTTAAAGGGAGTGTGACTAGTTCTTTCGATTTAAAAAGCATCCCTGCAGATATTTCAGTCAACCTTTTGATATTTACAGCCATTGCAGGCCCATTTAAGGCTTCTAGCAATGGTGATTCAATGACGTCACTTGTTATCATCCATCGTAACGATGGCCGTATGGGCTGTGCGGGCGCTAACACAGCTTTGTCGCCCCCATGGCATTTTCAGGCGCCATGGACAACCTTATAGTATACCCAGACACTTTTCCGGGTTTGGGAGCACGATATCATTTGTACGGTGGCCTAACACGATGGAAAATTTTCAGATCTTACAGGAATTTTCCTGCAGTTTTGCATTTTTATTTAAACCTTGCGAATATTTTCGGACACCAGGGGTACCCTGTGGCCATTTGAGTTAGCTTGTAAACATTTGGGATGTCCTTTTTGTTCTTAATGGCGACCTTCCTCGCCCTAAGGGCACATTTCCAGACCTCAAGCTGTGACGATTCAGGAGCAGTGACGTGAGGTATTCAATGATTCTGTCAAGTTCTCCAACGTAAGGGCAAAGTCGCTCTTACTGTCCACGTTCATTTAATCGTATAGGTTATCGACGTGATTTTTTTACTAAAATGAACGATTTGAATCTAGGACTGACAAAATGTGCCTATGGAAGCCAAATGCAACCCTTAGAAGTGATTTCTGTGCATCTGACGCCCTCTTGATATACACTCATGTCATTGGACTCGTTGAAAAAAATACATTTCCCTATCTGGAGCATGGGCCCCCACCCTCAAAATTTGCCATTGGATGTACAGCTGCTCCATTTTCTGCTGCTTTTGAAAGATGGGTTCGACTTCAGGACTCAGCACAACAGCTCTGGAAACGCCTAACTCCGGCTTGACGCGAGCGCACTAGTCTTCCTGCTGACGTCAGAGTATGTTCACAACCAATATGTGTTTATCCTGTGCCTAGAATAAACGCATCGTGGTGCACACGGTGAAATGCACACGCCTAGCTGCGAAGCCTTGCATAAACGATTACATGCGGCTTTTGAGTACAATATTTGCATGCACGGTGTAACGTGCAACTTTACAACCCAGCAGCTCGAACATAATTGCATTCCTAAAAATAATCTCAGGAATTTAATGGCAACATTTTGGTCAGGCGGACAGCACCCCAATTAAGTCGACGAGCATGCGTGGACTGCACCCCACCGATTTTTGCTAGCCTTGGCTCACCGAATATATCATTATTAACATGAATTTGGTTTGAAAACAATCTCTAGAATGATGCTCTAAGCCAAGCATAGCGAAAAATAGCGTACGTCTATCATCGCTTAGGTTTCGTGCACCATTCTCAGACGTACCGGACACAGCCAGTAACAGTGACACTTAAAGGGCTGCCCAGCATTTGTGTGGGGTTTGCAGTTGAAATAGCCGTTTTAAAAGATCATTCGGCATAGTTCACCACCCTGTGCTTCTTAAGACCTACAATCCTCTAGTCTCCCTGCTACGAAGGTGTACAAAGATGCACCCGCAAAGATGTGCATACTCTGTCAAGTCATTTAGGGATGCAGGGCCCCCATAACGTTATTCAAATCCTGCCACCCAGGGGAAAGAACACTGAGTACTCCAAAGTTTTGACTAGTGGGCATCGATAAATACTTCAAGTATACAAGAATCGGAATTGAGACCAGATTTGGGGTGTTGCATGCACCAAAATTTTGGCAGTACTGTGCTAGCAGCACCTCCGGGTTGTTTGTGGCGATTAAGTGCAATTGCGTATATCAGTCGCAAAATGCTTGAAGTGCGATGCCTCTGAACTCGGTGGTATATTCATCGATTTATTCGGCGGCGCATTCCGATTTTCTCTGCAAAAGGATTCAATGTGCATTATGGCACGAGAACATCGAAATGACTTTTGTTTTGCAATATCATGTTGACCATTGAGGCCAACAGCTTGGTCAAGAACGGGGAACCTGATATCACCCAAAAATTGCCGGCCGATTGCAAGCTGCAAGCATCAAAATGTTCATAAGCGCAAGGGCGAGCGTCCGTCAAAAGTCCTGACCTCAATGTCACCCTTCAGGGTCAAACGCGGGCACAAGGCACGGGAACTCCAAATTACCGAAAATTACCGGCCGATTTTGAACTCGCAAACATCAGCATATTCACCAGAGGAAAACTAGCGTCCGTAAAAAGTCTGACCTCTCAATATCATCCGTCAAAGCCAAGCGTGACCTCAAAGGACGGGGAATTTAAAATCACCAAAAACTACCGGGCGATTTTATACTTCCACATAAAAGGATATTCACCTCGGAAAGAACTAGCGTCCGTCAACAAGACCTGACCTCTCAATGTTACAATTTAGGGCCAAACATGGGCTCAAAGGACGGGGAACTCAGTATCGATCTAAGATCAATGGCTGACGTTAAACTTGCAAAGCAGCATAATTGCAAGTTTAAGGTTACGTCAAGCCCCAAAGGCGCTGGAACAGCAGCAGTGTTTATCCCCG